>NC_143398.1:143670560-143972536 GCF_052110815.1 Crocodylus siamensis | reverse complement strand
GAATCCTGCCTTCCCAAGGGGAAAAAAAAAACGTCTTTTGTTGACTTTAGCTGTTCGAGGGAAATGCATAGATCCTGAGTGTCTGGTAAGACATCTGACCCAGAGGCATAACTATCTATTTCCACACCCTGGGCCAAATGGAGGGGGAATGTTGTGCAGAGAAGGGTTGGGGTTTCAAGCAAGTCTTACCACTTCCAGAGACTCAAAAGACCCCTGCTGCTGCAGTGCAGAGTCGTGTACTATGGTTGCAACATCCAGCTCTGTAGGGGCTCAGGGCTGCTGCTGCTGCTGCACAGAATACCACCCCCACCCCCCCGCCACTGCTTCCCTGGCTGCCAGCATGTTTGATGACCCTGCAGTGACAGCTCCCCAGGGGCCACCTTTCTCATGCCCCCGCTAAGGCTGTGTCCGGGGTGGGTGACCCTGTATCTACCCCTAGTTAGGCTATTGACCCGACCATAAAATGAAATTTCTGTTTTCCCTTACCTAGAACTGTGAGTTGGGTCCCGTCTCCGAAGTATAGCTCTGCACCATAACCAGAGCACAGCGTTTTCCCCCTAGTACCAATGACCCTTCTCCTGACAACAGGGCTCCTCCTCACTCCTTCACTGTTCCTTATTTCCCGTTCATCTCCTTTTGCCCTTCTGTCTCATCTTCTGTCATTTCCTCACTCACCCCCCTGTGAACCCCCATTGAGATCAATTCATCCAGAAGCAAACTGAGCTAGCTGTCACCATAAGTTTGCTTTTCTATCCCGGCCTCTTTATCCCATTTCTTTTTTCTTTCCCCCTTACTCACCCAAGACGGTCAGCCGTGTCCCTTCACCAAAGTATAGGGTGTTTGCTCCGGAACACAGCCTCCGAGAGCTGCTCCAAAACTAGCTCTCTTGTCTGTCTCTCCCCTCTGCTGTGCCCAAACCCCACAAAACCACCCTGTAGGCCCTTTCAGTGGATCTGGGTGAAGTCTTCACTAGTAGTGGCTGGATCTTTTGCCTTTGAAACAGAACAGGATTCCTCTGGGCTGCAGCCTTTTCTAGTTTTATATAACTCAAACAATGAAACAATCCCCATTCCACACTCCACTGCCCACCCCACAGACTTCCCTCATTATTTAGTTTCCTCCCATTCATCCTGCAAGTATCCTGACCTTCACATACACATCCTAACCCAGACACTCCCACCCTGTTATGAAAGTTAGGTCTTTCACTCACCCAGCACGGTCAGTCGAGTTCCTGTCCCAAAATACTGGATGTCTGAGGAGCACAGCTGTGCACTGTAGTGCCAGAACTGCACATTGCCACACTGGGTCACTTCCCAACACAGCCTATTGTTAACCCTTACAATGCTGGCCTCTTCTAGAGCAGCAAACAACAGTGTACAGGGGGAAAATTAATGTACATCCATTCATCACCCATCTATCTATGCTTTTATTTAGCTATCTAACTGTCTGTCTGTACATGTCTGAGCAGGATTTAGAAGACTGATTACCTGCATCCTCTTCCTAATGGTGACTTGGGTCAGACCTCAGATTTCAAATGACTCCACATCATCCTACCTTCAGTTAAGCAGCTCACTCCTGACTCCTGCCTTCAGGCTCCAGCATTATCAAACACCCCAGGACTTGGTGTTTATCCTGTGAGCATCTTCTGCATCACTCCCCACCCTCATTACACTCCTAATCCATTCCTTTTCCTCATGCATCCAGCTCTCTGGGCAGCTTTATTCTTTATGTATGTCCATGTCCCACCTCAGCTCCTTTCCTCTCACCTCTTTTTCTGACACACGTTATCCCTTAGATATTAGTGGGACACAGAGACATGTGAGTTCTGGGTGCTGCACAGCCCCTGTGTAAGTATAGCCTAACTGTGGAGGCCTAGTTGGACATGGGGGCCATTTCTAGAGGAGTCCAGACAGGACACTGCATGAGCATGGAACATGGTCACCAGGGAGTCTACCAGATGAACACCACCATCCAAAAGGCTGACTATTATTCTAGGTACCCAAGAGCTCCCCTTTTCTTCTCTTATTAGACGTGGGGTCTCCCTAAGTTCTTCCATTCATCACAAGAGATTAGACCCATTCACTCAGGCTCCCTTTCTGCCTACCTGCCTTCCTTCCATCCTTCCTTCCTGATCTCAGTATCAGTAATCTTATCAACAACATGGCAAGGAAGAGCTACTCAAGTTAACTCAACAGTTAGCTGTACCCAAGGCATGCCCAGTTATCATGATAGGGTTAGTTAGTTTATTCCTTTCTCAGCCTCTCACCATCATCTCCCCCTCTCTCTTCCCTCAAGACCTTCTCAGTATATTTGCCAACCTGTAAGTGCTGGCTCAGCATGAGCCACTGAGCTGATATCTCTTACCCAAAACAGTGAGCCTTGTTCCTTCTCCGAAGTATGGTATAGAAGTTGTACACAACCTGGCTCCCTCATACACAAAGCCTTCTCAGGAGGAGGCAGATGCCACAGTGGAAGAGATGTGCTCTCTCTCCTATTATCAGTACAACCTGTCCCTTCCCTCATCTCCCAGTGACTCCCCATCCCCTGGAGGAGCCATTCTGACCTCTGGCAATGGGGTGACCTGCCTGCTTGGGGTGCTGGGTACACCAACGAATACCTAGTACCATAGACTATGTGTGACCATCTTCCCTTTCCAGTCCTCCCCCCACTCCTTCCTTCTTACTGCTCCTGACCACAAAGAATGGTGGTAGACAAGGATCAATGGCTTGTCTGTCCTCCCAGTGGGAACTGCATGTATTCTGTGTGTGCATGGGGCTGGTTTTAATTGTCCTGATCGGGGCACTTCTTTCCTTGGGCTGGATCCCACCCCACACCTCTTATTCCAGCACCTAGAGGATCTGACTGCTAAGATGCCCTGGCTGCTCTTTTGCATCCTAACATTCTGCCTCCCGATTGCTAGATGCCCCTAGTTTGGCTGGCTGGATCCACTCACCTAACACAGTCAGTCGTGTCCCTTGTCCAAAATTCAGTGGCGAAGTGTTAGAGCACAGCGCGAAACCCCTATAGCCAAAAGGAAGAGCTCCCAAAGGCAGAGGCTGCCCCTAGAGGAAAAGCTCAAGGGAGCCTCATTCCTCTGCTCCCACTGAGTTGCAGAGTCCCTCTAAGTGCTGCATATAGGAGCCCTCGCACAAGGAGAGTGGTCCCAACTGTGCTCTCAGAGCATAAGCAGCTCACTGGCTCGTGCCAGCAGGCTGTCCCCCTGCTATGTCCCAAAAGGCATAGACCTTTCCCTAATCCCTGCTCTAATATTTTCCCTCCACCTGCTCATGCTATGACCTCTTGTTCTTTGTTTCCAAGTCTGCAGATAATCGCTTGTCAGCTATATTATCCTCTTGGAGGGATTTTCAGACTGACCAAGTCTCTGCCACAACTTGAGCAATCTTTCAGCCGGGGGACATGACTTGTTCTCTTGATGTCCTTCTCCAGACACTCCCGTCCTCAGCTACTGGACTGATGACTACCTAGGCTGGCCAATGCCTGGTGCCTGGATTAATCTGTAACTTCCAGATTCATTATATTTAGTTCAAGGAAGCATACACCTAGCAAAAAACCTTCTCTATTCTCTCATCCCTTCCTCAAACAACTTCCACACTCACTTTCTCCCCATTTGTCTCTGCCTCTGCCATAGTACAGTTTCTCCTCTGCTGTTTCTTTGCTCACCAATTCTCTGTTTACTTCTAAGCCTGTTTAGGAAACATAAATAACTAAGGATGGCTCTCTTCCCAACCACCCACTGAAGTCAGCATAACTGGTGGCCAAAGTTAGCCAGGGAGATTAGAGCTAAAATTACAAGGTAAACATTCAGTATATACAGGCAAATTTCCCAGAGCAAGAATTCAAAATGTCCCTTTATTTGGCTCACAAATACCTTGTAAGATGCATTTCCTTACCTAAGACTGTCAGTCTGGTCCCCTCTCCAAAATTCAGCGGTTGATTGTTAACACAGCCAATTTGCTTGCTGCTAAAACCCCCAGGCAGCAGTCAAATGGCTGTGATGACACTGGGAAGAAGGTAGGACACTCCTTTGGAAAGCACATTAAACCGCTTGGGATGAGACATTAAACTGAGTTCCCTTCTAACAAACTTTGTCAGGGTTTTCCAGGACAAGACTGAAGACTCTCAGGGCATTTCTTGAAGAGCAGGGTAGGAGGGAGGCATGGTTATCCAGATAATATTGCTTCTCATTCTGTTAGATGACCCTATAAAGCTTAGGATGATAGGAAAGCAGGACTAGAAGGGTCCCCACAGGATCATCTAGTTCAGCCCCCTATTCAAAGCAGGATCATCCCTGACTAAACCATCCCAGCCAAATGTCTGTCTAACCAGCTTCTGAACATTTCCAAGTATGGAGATTTCACAACTTCTCTAGGTAGCTTGTTCCACAGCTTGAGGCTATGTGAAAGCTATGGGTGAAATGAGACCATTAACAACATTAGCTCACACCGTATTATATATTTTTTGCTATTTGAAATGCTTTGATGTGATTGGGGAAGTGTCAGTCACTGAGAGAAAAATGTCTCGTCTTTCTGTGCCCATCTATCCATGAATACTGATCCGTTTCAGAGTATACAGGTGCTGGGAGAGACATCAGGACCCTCCTGCCCAAACCCTCTCAAAACTGGCGTAACCCTTTCCTAGTGGCAACCTGCAATCTACTCACCCAGGGGTCCATGACATATATTTCTCTTACCTAGCACGGTGAGTTTGGTGCCCTCGCCGAAGTACGCTTCAGAGTATGAACACAGTGATAGAACCACTACCTGCAAACACCTGCCCTCCTCCAGGGAGGTTGCTGTTTCTTGTACTCTTTTTGTACAGCTGTACTCTTTTTTTCCCCCCTTCCTCAAGTCCTGAATCTACTCTGGCAAAAGGTCAGCCTGTCTAATGCTTGCCAATGTCTTGGGAGGTGCATGTTAGATTCAGATCAAAGGAGTAAGAAACGGAGAAGAGCTCCTCTCTTCCATAACAGTCCATTCTCTCAGGTCTTGTCCCAGCCCTGGCAGCCGGCCTGAGGACAGGGGCTCTTTTCCCTCTCTGCACCTTTGTGAATGGTTCTCATGCTCTCCCTAAGCTGCCTTTTAGCCAAGCGAGGACCTTCATTTAATCCTGCCCCCTGAAGCTTTCAATTGACCCTATTCTGAAGTCCCGTAACTAAAGGAACCTCTTTGGCATAGGAAACACAACGGCCTGGAGGAAACTTACCGAGCACGGTCAGCTTGGTGCCGTCACCAAAGTACTGCGGTGTGTTTGCACAGTGCTATAAAGAGGTTTCAGAATCTCCTACCCTCAGTTATATGATTAAGAGCCCACAGGGAGTCTGTCAGTTGGGCAAGGGGGTCTGGACTATACAAAGAGACTCAGCAAGGGACTCTTACATGAGATAATACATAGCGAATCTATCTGTCGACCTGTCTATCTATCCGTGTGTGTCTGTCCTTCTGGAGAGACATAGGTCTTGGATAGCACTGGAATAGCACGTTCTGACCCTTCAGATCCCATCCAGCCTGCAGACCACATATTTCTGCAATTCATATCTGTGTCCCGCACCACAATCCTTTCCTCTGGACTCTATTCGCAACAAATCTACACATCCAATTTCTCATTTACACTTGTCAAAAGTACTTCGTTGGATGCCCTATATTTAATACCTTAATACCTTTTCCTTACCTAGTACAGTCAATCTTGTCCCGGAGCCAAACTGTGGTGGAGATTGATTCACAGTGCTACAGAGACCACCTCAAAATATGCCCCTCCCCAGAGTAAGCATGGAGGAAAGTGGAAAATGTCATAGTGATCTTGTCAGCACGCAGGTTGGAGTGGGCTTGTAACTGAGGACAGTTCAAAAGGGTGAGAAGGTATTTTCTAGTGGTGAGATTAAGTAGCCAGTGGCACTGTCTCCCAAAGAGAAGAGGTGGAAAGTCTACCACATGGACACTGAAAACACAGTGGGGAGGAGGGCTTGATAGGGTATTCCCTACCCATTGTCCCTAGAAGTCACTTACCTAGGACGGTGAGCTTGGTCCCCTCTCCAAAGTACACGATGTTACCAGAACACAGTGCTGGTAGGCCTGGCAAAATCAACTACGGTTTTTTTCTTGGGGTGGCTCAGCCACCTGGCACTTGGGAATCCCACAACACAGCTCCCTCCATGAAGGAAGCTTCAAAAGGCTGTGGGAGGACTGGAAAGGAAGCAATGCGGAAACAAGGTTGCTACATGGTGTGACTCTCACTGGTGCCTCTTGCTTCTTCACAGCAGATGTCTGCCTGATGAGGTTGTCCTGTAGAGGAGTCCCATAGACCAAGAAACCAAGGGATGAACTGAACGGGGCCTCCTATACCAGGGCAGCCTCCGCTGGGAGGGTTGGCTAGGAGCCTGTTTCTGCAGGTCTGACCCAGTACAGCATACAAATTTGGGGTGCATGATAGCTTGAAACTAAGCCGGCAACCCTTAAAGAAGCTATGGACACCAGGAAAAAATGCTCTGCTGTGTTTTGCGCAGCTCTCCTTGTTGAGGGCATTCCCCAGGCACCTCCAACCCTGTCTACACAGGGAGGTAAGTTTTTGTAAAGGCCTCCCCGCAGAATGTATCATCGTGCCCTGTTGTAGCACTACATTTCAGCCTTCTACAAAAACAGCTCCTCCTTCAGTCCCGCCTCTACCCCTGCTGCACTGGGAGGGGACTGGGGACATACATGTTGGGGGCTGTGTTCGTACTGAGGAAGAGGATGACGGTGGTTAGGGTTACCATACCACACAGACACCTGACCGGATAGAGGCATTTCTAGGACTCCCTATGGCAGCAATTTGCTGTGCTGTCTCCCCCCTCCTTACTTCCACTTGCTAAGAGAACCTAGTATTTATATCAGAGGAGGAGGGCCAGGGGGAGGGGCTGGAAACCATACAATTACCCAAACAGACACTTTTACAGAGACGATCATGCAGATCCACATACAGAGACATGGCTTTGAGCACAGGGTGCAAATAGCTGACAATGCGTTGTACACATAGAGGCACAGATACACTTAAAAGGCACATGCAGGCATACAGAGGGGTGAGGAAATAGGGGTAAATGAGTAGAGCAACGAATGCCCCACAGCTGCTGAGTCAGGGCTGGAGACTGCATACAAGTTCCATTGGAAACAGAAATGTGGTCATTCCTGGCCAAACAACCCCCCACAAATGTGTTCATGGTACTGGGCAGTAAATGGTCACAGGAAGTTTTAATTGACAAAACTTGGGCAAAATGTTTTCAGGAACATTTTTTTTGCCCTGTCTCTGGAAACTTGGACAGGATGGAGATGTACATATACTCATCAGAAACCCTGGAAATTATGCAATCACGTCTCTGAATCCTGTCTTAGTAGGCAGTGCTCCTCCAAAGATCCCCAAGGTCAAGTACAAGTGCAGAGAAGACACTAAGACCTAAATCCTGGTTACTTTTCATGCCTATAGTTTCATAGTTTCATAGCTGGTAGGGTCAGAAGGGACCTGAGCAGATCATCAAGTCCGACCCCCTGCCATGGCAGGAAAGAGTACTGGGGTCAAACGACCCCAGCAAGGTGTTCATCCAACCTGCTCTTAAACACCCCCAGGGTAGGAGCCAACACCACTTCTCTTGGAAGTTGGTTCCAGATCCTAGCCGCCCTGACCGTGAAGTAGCATCTCCTGATGTCTAGCCTGAATCTACCCTCTGCCAGCTTGTGACCATTATTCCTGGTCACTCCTGGTAGTGCTTAGGGGAACAGAGACTCCCCCAATGCCTGCTGGTCCCCTCTGACTAGTTTGTAAATGGTCACTAGATCCCCCTCAGCCTTCTCATGTGGAGGCTGAACAGGTTCAGGTCCCGTAGCCTCTCCTCATAGGTCCTGCCTTGCTGCACCCTGCTGCTGAACGGCCCTTGCAAAGCCAGCGGACCAAGGCATTTAAGGGGGCACTTAAGGGAGCCCACCCCTGCCCCAGCCCTGGCACAATCTGTGCCCCAGCCAAGGGCACACTTGCCTGCCTGTACACTAATGCCAGGAGCCTGGGCAACAAGCAGGATGAGCTCGTCCTTCTGCTCAGTGCAAAGAAATATGATGTCATTGGGATAACGGAGACCTGGTGGGACTCCACCCATGACTGGACCACAGGTATAGAGGGCTATACCCTATACAGGAGGGATCGTGTTGACAAAAGGGGCGGGGGTGTAGCTCTCTATGTGAAGGAAAGCTACATGTCTCTGCAAGCTGATGTTGGCGACTGGCATGGACAGCTAGAGACCCTCTGGGTAAAAATTCGTGGGGAATTCAGCACAGGGGACACAACGGTGGGAGTCTACTACAGACCTCCCACTCAAAGTCCCGAGCTTGACCAGGAGTTCGCCCGGGAACTGACTGAGGCCGCTTGCTCCAGGACCTTGGTTGTCATGGGTGACTTCAATTACCTGGACATCTCCTGGGAAGATCACTCAGCTAAATCTGAGTGGGCGCAAAGCTTCCTCTCGTGCGTGGATGACCTCTACCTGACTCAAGAAGTCTATGGGCCAACGAGAGGCAAAGCGCTGCTTGACCTGGTACTGGCTACGTGGGATGACCTAATCGGCGACCTAGTGATTGATGGGAAGTTGGGTGACAGCGACCACGAGCTGATCACCTTCACCATCTGCCGTAAAGCTGGCAAGTCAGTCAGCAACACAGAAGTCCTTGACTTCAGAAAAGCCAACTTTGACAAGCTCAAGAGGCTAGTCGGTCAGGCCCTCAGGGACCATGACCCCAGGGAGATGGGAGTTCAAGAAGAGTGGTTGCTTCTCAAGGAAGCGATCCTCAGTGCACAAGCTAAATCTATTCCAACACGGAGGAAAGGCAGCAAGAAGGCACAGCAGCCCCCCTGGCTCTCCAGGGACCTAGCGGACCTCCTGTGGCTAAAAAGGAAAGCCTACAAAGGATGGAGGACGGGATTTACCTCCAAGGAGGATTACTCCACGCTGGTCCGGTCCTGCAGGGAGCAAACCAGAAAAGCCAAGGCTGCAACTGAACTCCAACTAGCTTCAGGCATTAAGGACAACAAAAAGTCCTTTTTCAGATATGTGGGGAGCCGGAGGAAAAGCAAGGGCAATGTTGGACCCCTGCTAAACCAGATGGGGCAACTGACAACTGACACCCAGGAAAAAGCCAACCTATTAAATAGGTACTTTGCGTCAGTCTTTCATCCGTCACACGGGATGCCCATGCCTGCTATGAGACAGGGAAATCTGGGTGAGGGGGATCCCCTACCCTCCATCAATGCTGACCTTGTGAAGGAACACCTTGAGAACCTGGATACCTTCAAGTCAGCCATGACAATCTGCACCCCAGGGTACTCAAGGAGCTGGCGAGCGTCATAGCCCAGCCCCTGGCACGGATCTTTGAAAACTCCTGGCACTCTGGTGTAGTGCCCGAAGATTGGAAGAAGGCCAATGTGGTGCCGATCTTCAAGAAAGGGAGGAGAGTGGATCCGGCTAACTACAGGCCCATTAGCCTGACTTCTATCCTGGGGAAGATCTTAGAAAAGTTTATTAAGGAGGCCATCCTTGAGGGACTGGCCCAGGCTAACATTCTAAGGGATAGCCAGCACGGGTTTGTTGCGGGTAGGTCTTGTTTGACCAATCTCATTTCCTTCTATGACCAGGTGACCTATCACCTGGACAAGGGAGAAGAGATTGGTGTCATATATCTTGACTTCAAAAAAGCTTTTGATCTGGTATCCCATGATCACCTCTTGGCCAAACTGCCCAGTTGTGGCCTTGGCTCCACCACGATCCGCTGTCTGGGAAATTGGCTTCGTGGTCGGACCCAGAGGGTTGTGATTGATGGCAGTCACTCATCGTGGTGCCCTGTGACCAGTGGGGTCCCTCAAGGCTCTGTCCTGGGACCCATACTGTTCAACATCTTCATTAACGATGTGGACATTGGAGTCAGGAGTGGACTGGCCAAGTTCGCCGATGACACCAAACTTTGGGGCAAAGCATCCACGCCAGAAGATAGGCGGGTGATCCAGGCTGACCTGGACAAGCTCAGCAAATGGGAAGACGAGACCCTCATGGTGTTTAACACCGAAAAATGCAAGGTTCTCCACCTTGGGAGGAAAAACCTGCAGCACCCGTATAGGCTCAGCAGTGCTACGTTGGTTAGCACTACAGAAGAAAAAGACTTGGGGGTTATCATTGACCACAAGATGAACATGAGCCTGCAATGCGATGCTGCGGCTAGTAAAGCGACCAAAATGCTGGCGTGCATCCATAGATGCTTCTTGAGCAAATCCCGGGACGTCATTCTCCCCTTGTACTCGGCCTTGGTGAGGCCGCAGCTGGAGTACTGCATCCAGTTTTGGGCTCCACAATTCAAAAAGGATGTGGAGAAGCTTGAGAGAGTCCAGAGGAGAGCCACGCGCATGATCAGAGGTCAGGAAAACAGATCTTACGATGACAGGCTGAGAGCCATGGGACTCTTTAGCCTGGAAAAGTGCAGGCTCAGGGGTGATCTGATGGCCACCTATAAGTTTATCAGGGGTGACCACCAGGATCTGGGGGAACGTCTGTTCACCAGAGCACCCCGAGGGATGACGAGGTCGAACGGTCACAAACTCCTGCAAGATCGTTTCAGGCTGGACATAAGGAAGAATTTCTTTACTGTCCGAGCCCCCAAGGTCTGGAACAGTCTGCCAGCGGACGTGGTTCAAGCACCTAAGACCTCCAAGAGTAAATTGGATGCTTATCTTGCTGGGATCCTACGACCCCAGCTGACTTCCTGCCCTTTGGGCAGGGGGGTAGACTCGATGATCTCCCGAGGTCCCTTCCAGCCCTAATGTCTATGATACGAGTGGCCCTCCTCTGGACCCTCTCCATGTTGTCCACATCCCTCTTGAAGTGCGGTGTCCAGAACTGGACACAGTACTCCAGCTGTGGCCTAACCAGTGCTGCATAAAGGGGGAGGATCACCTCCTTGGACCTGCTTGAGATCCATCTGTGGATGCATGACAAGGTGCGGTTGGTCTTCCTGACCGCATCCCCACACTGCCGGCCCATGTTCATCTTGGCATCAATGATGACTCCAAGATCCTTTTCTGCCTCTGCACTGATGAGAAGGGAGTTCCCCAGCCTGTAGGTATGGTGCTGGCTCTTCCTCCCCAGGTGCATCACCTTGCACTTGTCAGTGTTGAAACCCATCCTGTTCTCATCCACCCACCCTTGTAACCTGTCTAGGTCCGATTGCAGCCTATTCCTCCCTTCTAGCATGCTCACATCCCCCCACATCTTAGTGTCATCTGCGAATTTGAACAGGGTGCTATTTATCCCCTCATCCAAGTTGCTGATGAAGATGTTGAACAGTGCAGGCCTGAGGACCAAGCTCTGGGGGACCCCACTGCCCACGTCCCTCCAGGTCGAAAATGACCCATCCAGCACCACTCTCTGGGTGCGGCCCTCCAGCCAGTTAGTGACCCAATTGACTGTGTGGGTGTCAAAACCACAGTCCCCCAGTTTCTTAATAAGAATGGAGTGAGAAACAGTGTCAAATGCCTTCCTAAAGTCCAGAAAGACTACATGCACTGCTACCCCTGCATCTAAGGATTTTGTGACCTGGTCTGGGGGCAGGTTTTCTGATGTGTGTCAGGCATAGGGGCTTGCACAACAGTTGTGAAAGCAGTGTCAAGGTATGTGACACCCTGTTTATTGTTTGTACACCACAGAGAAAGCAGCTGTCCTAGATAGGCCTCCAGAGAGAAGACCTGCCTTGCCTGACAGGCAGAACAGACAGTGACTTCCCAGTCACTGAAGTCTCCAAACGTTTAACCGCATGCAGAAAACAGCTCCCAAGAGCTTTGCAATCGAAACTGCCTCTGCCTTTTTCATTGTGTCCTGATGTAATATTAAACCCTGCTCTCCACATCCACTGTGCTCTCTGCCCCTCACCACATCCTCTCAGCTCTCGGCTTCTCTAAGCTCTGCCTCCTTCCATCTTCAGACAACTTGACTTGAGTGAGGTTGACTTGCTCATGCTATGAGAAGTCAGGACTTTCAATAGGTTTTTAAGGAAAAACACCACTGGTTTGGGAAATGGTCTGAGTGTCTTTTTTGGGTAGCATTGACTGAAAAGCCTTAACAGTGGGTGTTAAGGGGCACCCTGCTATGGAGATGGGTACACGTGGCTCAGTAGGACATACTCTTAATCAGCACTGGCCTTAGCATCTCATTACAGTCCTAGAGGAAAAGGTCTGTCTGGGATAAGTGGTCAAACCAAGGTCCAAGCTATTTCCAACCACTGAAAATCCCAGGCCAAGCAGTTGCAGGGCTACTTACTCTATAATGGATTAGCCCACTTTTGTGGTGTTTCGTGCAACATGCTCCTATCAGGGACCATCACTCACCATCTCATCCTGCATGTGCCTCTGTGGCATCAGGAGGCTGCTGCAGAGCCCCATTCTCCCTTTGTCAAGCTGTCCTGTTCTCCCTTTCTATCTTCTGATGTATGCATCCCAGGAGGCTCTTCATAACAGTCATGGACTTCCTGGTACAGGCCACCATTACCCTTTTGTCATTTGTGTAGAGCCAGCTGACACAGTTCCTTTGTGGGCAATGGAAAACCATACCACTAGGAGGGTGTTGTTGAAAAGTGGCCTTTTGGTAGAGCTGGCCTGTACAGTCAACCCTGAGTCATAGAATTAGAGACAATGAGATTGGGAAGGAACCTCTGGAGGTCATCTAGTTCAGTCCCTGCTCAAATTAATACCATACCCAACTATATCATCCTAGCCAAGACTTTCTGGAAGCCTGAACCCTACTTCAGCATTCCTCTAGGCTGTATATGTGACTGTCCTAGTTGCCTGAGCTGATTTCAGCTCTTGACCCTGTCATTTATAGCTGACTTCCTGGACCTGGTCTAGGCAGGGCTCCATCACTAGATCTAACCTGGAAGGCATAAAGGTGATATAATTCCATATTTGCCCTTTTCCTGCTTGACCTTTGCACCAAACTTAGAATCAGCACAATGTTGATTTGGACCCCCAAGCAATCTGAAACTATCTAGTACCCTGACAGAAACAGAAACATCTTCTAGTTGAACACTCCTCAGCTTCCTAGCAGGCATCTGTGTCCTTGTATAGGTCTCCCACTTTACCTCAATACGTAGAAATATGATAGTGGCCTCATCAGAATGTAGAGGCCCATCTCAGCTGGATCCAGCTTCTGGCAGGACAAAAGCCAATTGCTTGATAGGAAACTGCAACCTGCTTGTTATAATTACCGGTACTGTTTTGTAATTTCTTCAAATTGCCTTACAGACCAAAGACAAAGATACAGTCCATGTTCTGGACAACTAACAATCATAGATACTACTAATAAAGAACCTACTTGTGCAACATTAGACTGCATCTTTCCAGGAGAGAGGGCAGCAGACAGAGGCATCATTAGCATCCACACTAATGAACCATTGTTGGACAAACTTGGTATGATTCTAACTGCAGACATGATGCTCTTGTTCTGGATATTAATGGATCTGTTTTAATGTGTACTTTGCATGTCACTGCAAGTGGTGATTACGACCACCATAAGTATCAGAGAAAAGACACAAATTCATGCTTTACAAATTTCAAGATTTTATTGTTGCATCAGGGACTAGCATTCTAGTGGATCAATGTGGAGGATCTGCTTAGCTGTTAAAACTACACAGAGAAAGAGAATATCCAAGAAAAAGCTGGCAGCGATGACTTCAAGCAGGATGGAGTGGATTCACCAGAGATAGTTTCATAGTTTCATAGTTTGTAGGGTCGGAAGGGACCTGAGCAGATCATCTAGTCCAACCCCCTGCCATGGCAGGAAAGAGTACTGGGGTCAAATGACCCCAGCTAGATGTTCATCTAACCTCCTCTTAAACACCCCCAGGGTAGGAGCCTGCACCACATCTCTTGGAAGCTGGTTCCAGACCCTGGCCGCCCTGACTGTGAAGTAGCGCCTCCTGATGTCTAACCTAAACCTACCCTCTGCCAGCTTGTGACCGTTATTCCTGGTCACTCCTGGCGGTGCTCGGGGAAACAGTGACTTCCCCAATGCCTGCTGATCCCCCCTGACTAGTTTATAACAGGCCACAAGATCCCCCCTCAGCCTTCTCTTTTGGAAGCTGAACAGGTTCAGGTCCCGCAGTCTGTCCTCATAGGGCCTGCCCTGTTGTCCCCTGATCATACGAGTGGCCCTCCTCTGGACTCTCTCGATGCCGTCGACATCCCTCTTGAAGTGTGGCGCCCAGAACTGGACGCAGTACTCCAGCTGCGGCCTGACCAATGCCGCATAGAGGGGAAGGATCACCTCCTTGGACCTGCTCGAGATGCATCTGTGGATGCATGCCAAGGTGCGGTTGGCCTTCCTTACTGCCTCTCCACACTGCCGGCCCATGTTCATCTTGGAGTCAATGATCACTCCCAGATCCCTTTCCGCCTCCGTGCTGACAAGAGGGGAGTTCCCCAACCTGTACGTATGATGCCGGTTGTTCCTCCCGAGGTGCATCACCTTGCACTTGTCTGTGTTGAAACCCATCCTATTCTCATCCGCCCACCCTTGTAACCTGTCGAGGTCTGACTGTAGCCTGTTGCATCCTTCCAATGTTCCCACGTCCCCCCACATCTTAGTGTCATCAGCAAATTTGAACAGGGTGCTTTTTACCCCCTCGTCCAAATCGCTGATGAAGACGTTGAACAGTGCGGGCCCGAGGACCGAGCCCTGCGGGACCCCACTGCCCACGTCCTTCCAGGTTGAGAAGGACCCATCCACCACCACCCTCTGGGTGCGGCCCTCCAGCCAGTTGGCGACCCATTTGACTGTGTGGGTGTCTACACCACAGCCCCCCAGTTTCTTAATGAGAACAGGGTGAGAGAGTGTCAAAAGCCTTCCGGAAGTCCAGGAAGACTATATCCACTGCTACCCCTGCATTTAATGATCTGGTGATCTGATCGTAAAAGGCCACCAGGTTGGTCTGACAGGACCTGCCACTGATGAACCCATGTTGGTTGCCTCTAAGCATGCAGTCTCCTGCTGGCCCCTTCTGGATGTGTGCCAGCATAATTTTTTCGAACAGCTTGCCTAGGATCGAGGTGAGACTAACCGGCCTATAGTTTCCCGGGTCTTCCTTCCTGCCTTTTTTGAAGATGGGGACCACGTTGGCCCTCTTCCAGTCCTCCGGTACCTCACCAGAGCACCACGAGTGCTCGTAAAGTTGTGCCAGGGGACTTGCAATGACATCGGCCAGTTCCTTTAGAACTCTAGGGTGGAGATCATCCGGGCCGGCTGACTTGAATACGTCCAAACCCTCCAGAAGATCCCTAACTAAATCCTCACTAACCCGTGGCCCAGGTGTGCCTCCCCCGGGGCCTGAGGGGGGCCAAGCAGGGAGGTGGCTGTTTTGGTCCCTACTTAGGAAGACGGAGGCAAAGAAATCGTTAAACATGTTAGCTTTGCCGTCTGGTGTGACGACCACGTTACCCATGTCATCCTGCAAGGGCACCACATTACCCGGGACCTTCTTTTTACCCCCTACGTATTTAAAAAAAGACTTCTTATTGTCCTTAATCTGGGAAGCCAGTCCCAGTTCCATTTCTGCCTTGGCCTTCCTAACTGCCCCCCTACATCCCCGAGCAACTACAGAATAGTCCTCCCTGGTGATGACTCCTTCTTTCCACTGGGTATAAGCCTCCTTTTTAGCAAGGAGACGTTCCCGGATTCTTTTGGTGAGCCACAGAGGCTTGTGTGCTCTCCTGCTCCCTTTGATCCTCATTGGGATTACCTTCCTTTGGGCTTGGAGGATCGTCTCCTTAAGGAGCGACCACTCTCCTTGGACACCTGGCTCCCCACCCCCCCGGGACCTCAGTGCTTCTCCAACTATCCTCCTTAGCTCGTTGAAGTCTGCCCTCCTAAAAATCCAGGGCCGCTGCCTTACTGCATGCCTTTGCCACCTTGCGCTGGATGGTGAATTCCAGCAGGCGATGATCGCTGTCGCCCAGGTGGTCGAGCACTTGCAGTCCCCTCACCAGGTCATCACCCGTGGCCAACACTAGGTCCAACAAGGCGTCCCCCCTGGTGGGGCTGTGCACCTCCTGGGTTAGATGGAGGTCCTGCACTCTGGTCACTGAGGAACAAAATGCTTGTGTGACACAGACAGAAGCAAAATCCTTCCCCTTGAGGGATTCCAGTCAGTAAAGGAAGCTCCATTTTTTCTCTGTTCAGCTTCTTTTCAGACAAAGGAATGGGACACACAAATAAAATGAACTATCTGGAGAAAATAACAGCTGAGTCAGCAGACAGGCAGTTGCCAGAGCCATGTAAAGCAGCCAAAGCATATTCTCTGGTTCAGCGTTTCTTCCTTCTTAGATACTAACAGAACATTGCCTTAAACCACGTGCTGCTGCCACCCCAGTACTCTCTGCATCTGGTTCAAAGAGACCCATTTCCCTTAGATTTCTAGAAAGCAGAAATGCAAAAGCCCTGATGCAATACGTTGGTTCCTTGCCTGGATTGTAATGCAAGATCTATCCTGTAGCACATGAGTCAAGTGATGGCATTCTACCTTTTGGCTCACAAAAGCCATTCAACTTAAAATCACTTGTGTTAGGAAACATTTTCTGATGGTCTATCAAAATAGTCCCTTCTACTTACATTCACCCTTCCCCTCCTCTCAGGATGCATGCCTATTTTTTGATGTGTGTAGAAAGTCAGTCAGTGTCTGGCAAGAAGAAAGTTCATTATTATTTTAACCTTTCTTCATGTGTTTAGAAGACTCTCAAATAGAAACTTTTCTGTCGGATAGCAGGAAGTCTTTCCTAACAGTGACTTTCTACTCGACTGCAAAAGACATGGCTTTCCTTCTGAGTATGCAGCACATAACCCTGGCATGGATAAGAAAAAGAGGGACCAAGTTGTAGGTCTTGGGCCATGACTAGCATGCTCTGAACTCGGAGTTCCCACAGTCTCTTTGAATGAGTGCTCTGCCACTATCAACCCAATCAGGAACCAATGGGACAGCTTACCTTAGCTTTCCACATCAGAGCGCTCACAAGGAAGGCATAGAGTACAGCTTTCCCCTAAAGTATCACATAGGTGAGCCTTGCAGTTTCCAAATCACAGATAGGACTCTGTCAGTCATAAAGTGGTGATTTAAACAATGATTGTATAAACAAATGTGTATGAATCTAGAGTATCAACTTTCTAAAGAAATCTTCAGTGAGGAACGGTACCTTTTCATACATACATGGCTCCCACAAGAACCCAATTAAATCTGAATCACATGGTTTGGGGCTTTGTCATGTTCACAATTTCCATTGGCTTTGTAAATGTCTTTAATGCCTCATGAAGCCATCCATGTAGCCAAGCATTAGGGTCTGGCCTTTGGCTGGTATTACCACCATTCGGGAATTGCAGTACTGTTGAGAGACCATTCCTGATACTCACAAATGGCTCCATGAAGTATTAAAGGAGTAAATAAAAGATGAAGAGCCTCACAAGTAAACATGAATGCATGGAGCAAAGAAGACTCAGTGGACACCCATTTTGAAAAGGGCATTTAGCAGGTCATGGCAACAGTCTTGGGTTTGATCTAAGATCCTAATATTACTATTATTTAGTCACATGGACAATATCTTCCATTCATGGGCTTTGTGCTAAGGATGAGAGAAGCTGGCAACTCATTATGCTGTTTTTAATTGTAATAATGAGAGGGAAAGAGGAAGGGAGAAAATTTGCCTGGATAGGGAAAGCCTTACAAAAGATTAGAAGGGGAGAAAATGGAGCAGACATACAAACACATATACTCACGTGTGTGAGCACACACGCACATGCTCAAGAAGAACACTTTCTGTCACATGCAGATTTTTAGGGTTTTTTTAGTTTTCTTCATCTAAAATACAGGCCTTTTTAGGTCAGAAGTGCATGTTTTCTGTTTTTGGTCAATAGACGGGTTTGTAAAGGAAACATTTCCCTTTCCCCTCCCCCCCATATTCCTGGAGCAAGTCTTAGCTAGTAGGAGAAGCATTTGAATTCCCAGAGACATACATGCAGTGAAAGAGGACACTTACCAGCAGTGATACTGCATCCTGTAAGAGAAAGAAAAGGATATAAGTCACACCTTCTAACAAAACTTGCAGAATAGTCATTGGGTTTTCTGAACTGTTGTACATAGATGATATTAAATTAGTCTTACTCATCGTATTGAGACTGTATTTATCAGAACATTGCCTAATTAAATCCTACAGAGAGCCTTGAAAATGTGCCTCCATATAAAAATGTATAAGAAAATATATCTCTGTATAAAAATATATAATAACAATGATAACAATAATAACAATCATGCAAATATGCAACTCTGCAGAGCAAACACACACTCAACCATGTTCAGATGCCTGTACATATTTCACCCTGAACAAACAGGTGCAGAAGTATGCTGTCTCTTTTGTCCTTTGTTTCCTCCTCCCCGATCTCATTAGTTTTCATATCCACTTTAAAGAGTTTTCTTGTTTCCATGATAATAAAATGCTCTCACCTGCTACACCCCAAAACACTCTCTCATATGCTTTTAGTTCTGAATCACTTTCTTAGAAGCTGACAAGACACCGGAAATAGTTCTTGGAGTTGAACCACTCCTGGTTGGGGATCCTCAGGTGGCTGGTCAGGGAGCATGTCCGTGTTGTGTTGTCCCAGGTGGCATGCTCATCTGTCCCTACACCCTCTGTCCTCTCAGCACCACTGACCCTGCCATGGCAGGGGGTCAGACTTGATGATCTGCTCAGGTCCCTTCTGACGCTACTAACTATGAAACTATGAAACCAAGACATAGCAACATGCATAAACTGCTCCTCAGTCATGGTCCTGGTGCCCTTTTTATCAGAAAACAAGCAGACCTGCAAGACAATGACCAAACTGTTTACTGAACAGAAAAGGAAAAATATCCAGATGTTATAAGGCACAAAAGGAAGTGTGTTACTGGTGAACTATGCGTTACAATTGTAAGTTAAGGCAGGCAGCAGTTTCAAAGTGACTCCTGCATGTTTCAGGAGGCACGATAAGAAATAATAGAGTATTATTCAAAATTATAGCACAGTGAGATAGGTATAGAGACCCCAAGCAGGTATTGGCAAGCAGGGGTCAATCCCCAGCTCCCTCCTGCTCCTCCATACCCATCCTTACAACCTCCTGCTGGAAGAAGGGTCTCTGGGAAGAGTCCAGATGTTGAGAGGAAAATGACTGGTGAAGTGAAGGGAAGTGAAGGATGCTAAAGCAAGCCCTGCCTTCTAGCTTGACTTTCACTTTTAGCTAAACAAAGTCCTATTGTTGTATTGCCATCACCTATCATAGACACTAGATAGAAGCTCTGAGTCATGGGCCAAGCTGTCCTCTGTGCTCCACAAATGGAGGACAAAAATACTGATTTCCTCCTCCAAAAAACTTCCAGTGTAATCATGAAACAATAGACAAAAGGTGGGAGCAAACAGACAGGAAGTACATGGCAAGAGGCAGATAATACTAGGCTATAGGAGCATTGTTGACACCGGCTTTTTTTCTTGTATCACAAATCTGCCAAACTCCACTGTGAAAGAAAGTATCTCTTCCTCCCCTGCCTGGCAAGGCATGTCCAGGGGAAGATATGAAAGAAGCAGAAAAACAAAGAGAAAGACTGATGGAGTGAGAGATGGACAGATAAAAAAACCCGTTACATTCTTTTGGGTGGGTGGCATTATAAGATGCATTTCTAAGCTGCTAATGATTGAAACACATTTTTTTATCTTTCCCTAAAGACTGTCATCCATGTGCAGCTGCAATGTCTAGAATATTTTTTTTTCAAAGCACAGGGTGAAGCAGGCTGTTGTCTATGAAAGTCTGTGCATTTTTAAAGAAGTTACTCTCTCAGGTGCCACCCTGCCCTCCTTCCGTCTTTCTTGTTAGTTCTCCTCTGCATTTTGGTACTTCCCATTGGATGAGAAATTGGACACAGAGGGGGAGGGCCTGTTCAAAGGAGATGGCTAGGAGTAATAGGATGACTACTTTGTTCATGCTGGGTGAATCTACATGGGCATATTAATGCACTGCAATAAACTCGTGCTTATTGCACCTAGTTTATTGCTCCTGGGCGCAAGTTCACACGTGCACCTGGGATTGCAGTATGTTGACCTGGGCCAGAGTAGCCCTGGCTGGCAGTGAGCCCAGGGGTTCAGCCTGCCAGCCTGAGGCTTTCTCCTGGCTCAGAGTGCTTCCATGTGGGGCTAGCTGGCAGGCAGCCCTGCACTGAAGCACCCTCATGCCCCAGCCAGCCGGGGCAGCATCTACATGTACATTGCTGCAGAGTAAATTAATTTACTCAGGGGGTCTAACAGGGGTGCACATGTAGACGCATGACATTTACTGTGCAGCTAATTAGCCAACTACTCAGTAAATGTCTCATATGGACATGCCTACTGATGCTCTGCAGTGGCACAAAATGCTCTTTCCTGAAGAATAAGGGCTGGTAACTACATGCACAAACCTTTAAATTGGGACTGGATTGGACACAGTCCTGGGAAATATTTCTACGCTGGCCAAAGTATGATGGAAAAGAGGCCAGAAGAAAGCCACAATGTAGGTCAGGCTGGGGTCAGTCATAGCTTTAGGCCGTTTTAGGACAGAGGGAATTACTACTCATGATGATACATGAGCTGTTCTGATGTGTATTGTAACGGCATGCTCCTTGGCAAGGTAAATCACTGTACTTGGTAAGTCTGTCTGCAGTGTTGCTTGCTGCAACTATCTATCACCTCCAGTGTTTTGAATTCTTTATTCCCAGTGACCTTCACTGGCCCCTTTGGGCCCACCTTGAATTAGGAGTACATGCGTAGTACTTCAGGAAGGCAGTGGTGAGGCTCCGTTTTATACCTGCCCTGCGAACTCGATAAATAACAGCTTCCTCCTCAGGGCAGGAGTCTGCGGTAGAAGCTTTCAGGGGCTCTATATACTTACGGTCTGGAGCAAAGAAGTTGCCTTATTGCTCTTCCATGTCTGTCTGTGTGGTTGCCCAGGCACAGGATAGGGAGGAAGGCGCAGCCACACCTGTCAAGGGGTATAGGCACAATCCCTGCCTGAAACTTACCCCTTGCTAAAGGGATCCTGTCTTGCTTTGAAAACAGTCCCTAGGGGTGCAGAGCTTGGGGAGGGGTTGAGCTGGAGGGCAAATGAAGCCGAGGAAGGCACTGAGCCCTAGGTGGATTCCTCAGGGCAGCACCAGGGAGGGAGAGGGAGAAGGGGGACAGCATGGAGGGCATAGGGGCTGTGGGGAGGGGAGAGTGGGGGCAGTGCTGGACAGACAGATGTGGGGGTAACAGGTGACAGCGGAGAGCTTCAGAGCTGGGGTGGGAAAGCAGGAATCCCCAGGGGCATGGGTGGCAGCTGTGCCTTTTCCCCTGGCAGGGCCCAGGGCCAGGCTGGTCCCTTACCTAGCACAGGGGCGGGCGCCCTGTCCGGGGGAGGCCGGGTAGCTGGCACGGCGGGAAGGGCCCGGCTCAATCCCCGGCGGGGGCCGTTAGCCAGCACCGTCAGCCCGGCGCACCCGCGGCGGGAGGTGAGGGCCGCAGGGACCCGCCGCGGCTTCCAGGCGAGCGGGGCCGGGGCGCGGGGCACGCGGCGGCCCCGCGGGTTTTTGTAAAGCGGCGGCGGGGAAATGTATCACCGTGCCCCCCCTGTCCCCACGACGGTACAGCGCCGTACAAAAACAGCCGCGCGCCACAGCCCCCCCCCTCGTCTGCGCCGCAGGTGCGGCGGCCGCCCCGGGCTCGGCGGGCTCCAGCCGCCCGGCCGCGCCCCCGTTGGAGGCCCCGCGGCGCCCCGAAGGAAGCGGACGGCCCGGGTCTCCCCACTTCGCACAGGGGCGGGCGAAGGGGGACGCCTGCCCCGGGCCTCCTTCCACGCCCGCACCGCCCCCGCCCCGTGCTACCACACTACGGGCTTGCACAGCCCCGGGCACTAGCACGTGCGAGCGGCTCCCACCCGCGGCTTCGGCGCTTTTATTGTTCAGGCACCCCCGCGGGGTCAGCCCGCCCCCTCCGGGCAGCCCCGGGACAACCGGAAAACCGCCCCCCCCCCCCTCCAGCGCCAAACGCCAAATGACGTAATCACACGACCCCGGCTTTCCAGGGTGGCCAATCACTGAAGACTGAAGTGTTACGTCACGGGGGGGGGGAAGGTGCTATGCGCGCGAGTCCTGGCGCCAGGCTGGAGGTTGGGTGTTCCCGGCGATTGCCCGCGGCGGCCGGCAGGGGGCAGCCTTGGCCCGCGTGGGCCGGGCGGCAGGAGGGGAGCGGCGTGAAATCGGCGTGGACCGGGCTGCAGGGCTCAGTCCTGCGAGGGCGGGGGGGCGGGAGGCAGGGGCGCAGCCCCGCTCACGCTCTGTGCGCGTTTTGCAGGCTGTCATGCTGAGGCTGTCCCTGCGCACCTCTGCTAGTGTCAAACAGGCAGAAGTCTGCTTCCCCTTCCACATTTGCGTGGCAGCTTTCTAGCCCCTGCGCTGGCATTGTTGGCACTACTGCGTATAGCGGTTCAGCTGCCCCTGCAGTGGGATGCATAAGCACAACGCATGGACTGGGCTTGCACAATAGGCTGCATATATATATGCATAAATCCAGAGAAACCCGGGGGCAGATGCACCTGTGTTTTAACCCCAATAGCTGAATGTTTAGGGCCATAGGCAACACCGGGGGGGGGGCACGTACCCCCCCCCCCCAAGATTGGCAACTGCCGAAGCTACTGCTGGCTTCTGCCTGTGGTCACCCTTTCCCACCCCCCTCCGCTGCCAACAACACTGCTGGTCTGCAGGTGGTCCTCACTCGCCCACTGCTCACCACCCCTCTCTCCCTCTGCCGCCGGCATCTGCGGGTGGTCCCCACTGCCGCCTACAAATGGTGCCCCCCAGTCTCGGGTGGCACCAGTTGTTCATGTTTAGGGCACTTACTCAGGATGCTGGAGACCTGGGTTTTAGGACCCACCTGCTACTCTCCTTCTGAGGGGGTTTGAAACTGTATTTCCCTGTCTTCCCAGCAGAGTGCACTAACCACCACACTATGGGCTAGGTATCATCCAGACCCAGCTTCAGCAGCTGCCCCCTGAGTAGCTAAGAGAGGGCAATGCATAGGGCCAGAAGGAAGACAAGAAGGCAGAGTGTGTGCAGTTTGGAAAACAGGAGGGCCTGGGTTCCATCCTGGGCCCTTGTCTGCAATGGAGCAGAAGTTTCATTCCCTCCATCTTACCCACTGCCAGTTAAATGAAAGGGGCAGAGTGATTCAGCAGCACAAGGGAAATGAGAAACTCAGGTTCCCTACTGCTTACAAGGTGAGAGTGATGCAATGGACTGAGAGACTGACACAACAGGGAGGATGTTCATTACAGCATTTCTGTTACCTTTTTGTTTTGGAGCCGCAGGGTTGAAAGCTTCTCCCGTGTTGTGTTTGGGGCTTGCATGACAGACACTATAGAATACTCATTCATCTTTCAGGATTATCTGAAAAGGCCATCGGTGCTCAACCCCTGGCCCATGGGCCAAATCTGGCCCACAGAGCCATGCCATCTGGTTCCCGGGGCTCCCTAAGGGTCTGGGAATTTGAGGAAGTGAGGTTCTGGCAGCGTTAATTGCTGCTCCCCTGCTGCCAAATTTTCAGACTTGTGGGGAGCCCCACAGGCTGGATAATGTGGCTCTGCATGCCAGATCAACCCTGTGTGTGGCCAGATCTGGGTGTGCAAGATTGCGCCCATGGACCAACACCATGTGTTGACCCTGCATGGCATCTGGCCCTCAGATTGACCCTGTGCCACTCATCCGGCCCCAGGTACCACTGGGAAAAACCATAGGACAACAGTGGGTTAATATTAAGGGTAAAAAAAAGCCCTGTTCCTGCTACAGCTTGTGAAGCCAGTCTTACTTACAAACTTGCTGTAAGATGTCTGTACCCTGGAAAATTCAGGCCATTACTTTTCTCACAGTTTAGGAAATTAGTTTACCAAGAGGTCCTCAGGGATTATTCTTCAAAACCTTGTCTCTTGGACTTGTCCAGAAGTTTGTCTCTCGGTGCCTTGCTGCACTTCCAAAGATGAGGGAGCGTTCTTCAAGTACTGAGATGGATGAACTGGTTAACTGTATGGCAGACCCAATTATATGGCAGAGCATATAACATGACAGCCATTCCCAGAAAAGCTGCTGCGGATCATAGGAGCCCATGGAATCCTTTTTTTACTTCATATTTGGGATCAGCTGCTGTGTGGCCAGAATTATGGACATGAGGCTTCTGGATTTTGTTGGGCACTGGGGGACAATGGACCTTCCTCAATAAGGAAGAATGGACTTATTCTGAGTGTCCCTCTTAGTTTTTAATGCAGTACTACTTTTAAGTTATTTAGGGCAGAGCTGCCATCTGGCCTGTTCTCAGGCACGGCCTGCCTCACTTCAAGATTTAGTTCAAACACTTTGTGCAGGTATTCTGTTGACAATCAGGTGATCAGGAAAATTAAATGTCTGTGAGAAACTCACCGGCTGCACCCTGGAAAACAAGGATCAGAAGCAACTTCATGGTATGTCTGCAGGTAACACTGACTGCTATGAGGAGAGCACATACTGTGGAAACGTCATTCTGCGTTATCCTCCTTGGAGGAACTTATCTCTCTACTCCTAGGAGAAGACCAGCTTGCTATTTTCCCAGATGTTGCACCCAGCTGGGTAAATCTAGTTATCTTATCATAGTAGGGAGGTCATGACTGGAAGTGCTTAAGTGACAGAAGCAACCTTTTTTTCTAAATGAAAATATGAAGGCCCACTTCCTAGTTTGACTCCAAAAGAGCTCTCTTACTCAGCACTTAACATCATTTTCAGATGCTGAAGTCACTGAATGCAATCATATTCCATCTAGGAGAACAGCTGCAGAAGAACTGTTGCCTGGATCCTTTGTGTGTCTTCATTTGGGCCTGAAAAGTTCATAGAATCATAAAAAATTAGGGTTGGAAGGGACCTCAGGAAGTCATTTAGTCCAACCCCTGCTCAAAGGAGGACCATCCCCAACTAGATTATTCCAGCCAGGGCTTTGTCAAGCCTTAAAAACTCCAAGGATTGATATTCCACCACCTGTCTAAGTAACCTGTTCCAGTGCTTTGCCATCCTCCTAGTGAGAAAGTTTCTTCTAATAGCCAACCTAAATCTCCCTTGCTGCAACTTGAGACCATTTTTCCTTGTTCTGTCATCTGTCACCACTGAGAACAGTTTAGCTCCATCCTCTCCAGAACCACCTACACGTAGTTAAAGGTTGCTATCAAATACCCGCTCAGTCTTCTCTTTTGCAGACTAAATAAACCCAGTTCCCTCAGCCTTTTCTTATAGTTCATGTGCCCTGGCCCTCCAAACCATTTCTGTTGCTCTAGGTTGGAATCTCTCCAACTTGTTCACATCTTTTCTGTAGTGGGGGGCCCAAAACTGGACACAGTACTCCAGATGTGGCCTCATCAATACAGAATAGAGAGAAATAATTACTTCCCTTGCTCTACTGGCAACATATGCTGTTAGCCGTCTCAGCAACAAAGGCACACTGTTGACTTATATCCAGCTTATTGTCCACTATAACCCTCAGGTCCTTTTATGCAGAGCTGATGCCAGCCAGTCAGTCCCCAGCCTGTACCAGTGCATGGTACTCTTTCGTCCTAAGTGCAGGACTTTGCACTTGTCCTTGTTGAACCTCATGAGATTTTTTTTGGCCCAATCATCCAGTTTGTCTAGGTCACTCTGAATCCTAGCCTACCTTCCAGCATATCTACTATTCCCCCCAGCTTGGTGTCATCTGCAAACTTGCTGAGGGTGCCCTTCATCCCATGTTCCAAATCATTAATGAAGATATTGAACAAAACTTGACCCAGGACTGATCCCTGGGGCACTCCACTTGATACTGGCTGCCAGCTAGCCATTGACTGACTGATTCCTACGCACTGAATATGACAATCTGGTCAGCTTTGTATCCACCTTTCAGTCCATTCATCCAACCCATACTTCTTCAGCTTGCTTGCAAATTCTGTAGGTGACTAGATTCGCTTTGCTGAATATGTTCAGATGAGACCCAGAAATGTTATCTAGGATCTACCATCACTTGAGGACCCTTGTAAAACCTGCATAGTGTCTAATAGTTACTGTGAAGGGTTTTTTATGATCAAGGATTGAGGAACTACCCATGTTTCTTTCTTTCTATCTATCTATCTATCTATCTATCTATCTATCTATCTATCTATCTATCTATCATCTATCTATCTATCTACTGATTTATATTTTTTCATGGTGGAATACAATTAAAACTGAGCTGTCAAACCAGCTGTTCTGGGTCACTTCTGAGCATCTGTAGATGGTTAAACATAGTCACGTTGTGCTAAAACCTATTTCAACCTTAGACACCTAAGTGGCACTTTCATAGCCATGTAACTGCACCTTTTGGCCCTTTCTCCCATTTTGGATTTTGCAAATATTCAGGAAGCTGGCTGTAGTTGCATAGGTTCCTGATAGAAAGAGGATACAGTACTCCTTTGGACACTCCTAGGACACCCAGACACTCCTATTTCATGCCAAACAGAAATAGAATCTGTCTTCCTCAAAGCTACCAAAATGGCTACAAAGCAGTGTGTAGTTTCATAAAGATGAAATAGGGTTTGGTTCCTAGAACCCTTAACATGAATGAAGAGGTGAGAGAAGGGCTACATAGTGTCCTGCCCATAGGAAGATATGGGAATCGGTGTTTGAAGGAGGTTTTTAGAGGAAAGAGGGGCATGCAGGGAGTCTTTCATATGTGTGCAGGCCTTTTTAGCCGATTAAGTAGCAGAATGTATAACTGTTAAGGATACTTTTATTTGCACTGTTCTCTTTACAAAGGCGAATAGGTGAGGAGGAAGGGAAATAGTCCAAGAAAACCAAAAGGAGAAGGATGATTCAGTTATTGGCAATGGTGTCCTCAATCCAGGTAACATATTTGCAGACGTTGGTGTAGACACTTGGGTAACCCTTCTGAGCACAGTCCATCCCCCAAGACACGATTCCTTGGAGCTCCCCGTTGCACATGGCTGGGCCACCAGTATCACCCTGTGAGGTAGAGACTTGGGGGGGTTACAGGCACACGCTGACTCAGGCAGCTGTACAGTGAATTGAAGCCAGGAAGCTTCCCCACCCAGCTCTGAGAGCACTGGGCAAGGAGTCTGCAGGCTCCACCATATTTGAGTTGGGAAGAGGGTGAAGTAAGAGACACCTCCTCTTTCAGGTGACTGACCCTACACCCCTTTCTCTCCACACCCTGGAAGTGACTCGATCTACAAATTTGGCTGAAAAGTCCTGCATATCCAATTCCTGCTGATCTGAGACTGTGGAGGACTGAACACCTGGATGTAGTACTCAAAACTCCTCACACCTCAGTCTCTGCTCTCTCAATGCTATTCATCATGGATTGGAAATGGTCTCCCACAGGTGGGAAGGCTTGCATTCACTCCTGAATCCTGAGATACCTGGCACACTCAGTGGAAACTGAGGGGCTGGAGCAGCTTCTTCCCCTCAGTGCAGAGAGTGAAAAAGAGACCCTCACCTGGCAGGAGTCTTTGCCACCTTCCATGAATCCTATGCACATCATATTGCTGGTGATTTGCCCTGGGTAAATACTGCTGCACTGGATGTCAGGCAGATTGGAGCCCACAGGCACTGGGGAAGATCAGGGTAGTTGGCTACCAGGAAAAAGGGGAGAAAATTAGCTGTCACTGTAGTGATTCAGAAGTCCCATTAGTGTAAAATGGTAGACATATGGCCTAGAGAATCCAACAACATAGAAGGAAGTGAGAGCTGTTAGCCTGTCTTTGGGGTCCTCACACACTTCTCCTATGATTGCATCAGGGAAAACATGGTTTATTTCAAGGCAGGACTGAGGGGTTTCAACACAAGGATTGTGTGAGCAGGCCAGTCTTGGCATAATATGGATGCTACCAGGTGGGACTGATATGTATGGTTGTCCCATGCCAAAATAATGGGAAGGGACTGTGTGCTATGTGGACAGCACACTCATACTCACAGCCATTGTTAAGGTTGTTTCCCCACCTGGAAATTAAACATGATATCCCATCTTCTGGACAGCCTGTAGGCAGAGGGATGGCCACAACAAAATTGTTCGGTCTGGCTGAGGATGCCAGTTTGATCAGCATGATGTCATTGTCCAAGTTGTATTGGTCATGTCGAATGATTTTTTCAGCATTGATGATCTGCTCAGTCTGTTTCTGCATGCTGATGTTATGCTCCCCCAGCCTTACCTGGATTTGGCTGCAAAATCAACAGTGCAACAGAGAAGCAGTTAACCACAGATAAAATGGTGGGGATGTTTCATAGGCAGTGCCATGAAGTTTGCACATGGGGGAGTACAGATATTTGGACTCCACTGCTGAGCTCTAAGGAAGTAGGTCCGAGGGGGTCTCCTAGCTTGATTCTAGCCTGAGGATTGTGAAGGGAAGCTCAGTGCTGCCTCACTTTCTGGTGATGTGTCCTGCATAATGAGGGTGCTGAAAAATCCCTAACCTGCCACTGCTGCCTTCCCCTCTCCAGAGTCCACTCAGCTTCTTCTGTGGCACATGCAGCTAGCTAAGCTCACTGGGCCTTTAATACGCCAAGGAATGGTGATTTGCTCCTTGTTCCTTAAGGCTTGGGGAGGAGGAATGAGAGACCAGATTTTGTTGGCAACTCTCACCTAAAATCCATTCTTTGAAACATGGGACCTTGGCCAGAATGAAGCACTATTCCAAGTGACCCTGGATACTGGAGTGCAGACGTGGCCTTTCTGTATGGAGTTTGCATGTGCTTGTGTGCAAGCATGTATCTGCATAGATAAAGGGCCTCAGAGGAACACAACCACCCCTGGGGAAATCTGGGGTAGGTGTGTAGACAGACACAGGAGTGAGTTTTAACAGGTTAGGTTGGGAAATGGAGGGATTGAGAATGAAACCAACTGGAAATCCTGGGGGAACCAAAGGGGGAGGGAACATAACAATTTCAAATTGGCCTATGTTGGGGGACGGTGGATGCAAGTGCAGAGAACAACATCTTGGGACCTGCAGTGGTTGGGAATGGAGAAAAGCAGCTAGTAGCACAGTGCTGGGACCCTGGAAGGGAAAGAGGAGTGGGGATACAGGGCACTGTCATCTTCTGCATCACCCTCATTGCATCCTGCCACAGTGGCATTCTCTGTTGCTCTGGCACCAGGTCCTGGCCAGGTTCAACTTTAACTTGTGAGTTCCAGCTATTCTCACCTACAGGTGCAAGGGGCTGGATCGAATGTGATCTTCATCACTCACGAATTGTAGCACTGAGCAGCCAACATAACCCACTGTTCGGTGATGAGAGCAACTCCACAGAAGTTCCCAGAATTCAAGAACACTTAGTAAGGGACAGAGCCCTTCTGACAGGTGTAGCCTCCCACGATCCTGTCATCATTGTAGTCACTGGGGACAGCAACTGAGGGAAATAGGGAAAGTCAGTGCTAACGCCATAGTTCAGAGCACAGAGGCCAGAAAAGCAGCAGCACTCAGTGAGGTACCAGGGACTTGGCAATAACCAAAGGGTTTGTACTTCAGGCAGCCCCTGCACATTTCTGATGGCTCCCTGGAATTTTCTCTGTTTTGTGTCTTAGGGCACTTGTACACACTGCAATCTTTCTTGCTTACTCTGCCGCAACTGTATTTGTGTTTGCACAAACTAGATTTTCCACTGCTTTAAAAGTCTTTTCAGCCCGTTAAACTAAAGCTGCTTGGATGTATTTTATTTTGTGGTGCCGCCACCGCGTATGCCACTCTATCTTTGAATTTGTGTTATGCAAACACTAAGCAACTCAAAGACTTGTAACTACTTTCCTTTGCCACCAGGTAGTACTGTGCTATTTCTGTAGTGGCCAGTAGGTGTTGCTGCTAGTTAAATTTTTTTTTCATCCTGCCCATCCATGCCTCCCACCCCCGCTCCCACAGCTGACCACAGGCATCCAGAGCACGGTGTGGGGGCACAAAATAATCAATAAAGAGAAATGGAGTAGCAGCCCATATTGTGAAGTTCTGTGATGGTATTTACTACCCTCTGGCATTTTTGCATCTACTTCCACCAGGGGTACTGTATGTGCTCCACGTGCCCATGCCCCCACCACCACCGGCACGCCCTGCCCGCTGTGCCCACCACGGTGTTCAGCACTGCCGAGCGCAGCAGCATCACCAGAATTGTAGGTCTGCAACTACTGTTTGGAAAGTGGGCATTGCCTGCCAGATATCCCATGATATGCAGCATCCCTGGTGATATATAGGTAATATCAGAAATGTCCCACGACCGTGGGAGTGGGGATGGGTCTGCAGGCAGTGTTTGGACTTTTGTTGGTTCATAACCCCATTCTTCTTGTTTCTTCCCTTCCCTGCAGAACACTTTGGAGATCCGAAATTAAAAATTTTCAGCATTAAGGAAAGCATGAATTAACACCACCCATTAGAAGCAACTTGTTTTCCTTAAATAGGACTTTTTGTACCCTTTTCTATTTTTCTATTAATTTAACAAATTTTGAAATTTTCTTTAATTAACTTTTTATCTATAATATTTTTTTTTAAACAATGCCTTTTATGATAGAAAAATATTGTAATTGCATCCAATTTTTCAAATAAAGATTTGAAGGTGTGTCAGTTGTGTGGCATATTTTCTTTCATAGGCAGATTGGCAGTCTGTGCGGTTCAGGGGTAGGTGATGTGGATTGGGAGAAGTGATGACCATGCCTGCCTATCTCAGTGTGGGGATCCTTTACTTGTGTGGGTTTATATCAGTGATGGCTTTACTAGAAAGAGTTGAAGGGTGGACTGTTATGGGAGGTCAAATGCTTGTCAAAATGCTTGTTTTATCCCCAATCCCAATGTACAGCATTCCTGGCAAGCTGACGGTACAGCAACTTTTTTTGAGGGACTTCCGCCCCCACACACACAGTACCCCATCTCAAGCCCGACAGGCCAGCTGCAGTACTGGGGCAGACATGAGAGAGCCTTCCTTAACATTTGAAAGCATGCAATTAGCAGCTCTTCCGAGCCTAATGCTTGGGTATGGTGGGTCAGCTGTGTGCACTTATTCAAGATAGTTTCACAAAAGACAGGAGTCACATGAATCATTCTCTTTCAACAATCCTATAATGATTTTTATTTACCCTTTTTTTTCTTTTCAATACTAAAACCATGACAAAGTTACATTCATATGAATCCAAGCATTTACTGAGAAACCACCCATGCGCCCATGTGGGGCAGAGACAAAAAAATAACAAAAAATAACATTCACAATTTCAGAACTTAATAGCTAGCATCGACTATTTGCAATATTTCTACTAAGAGCATAAGAGATTATTTTCTTTGTGTTCTTTGATTTTGTTTTTTTGCATTTTTTGAGTGAGGGAGGAAGTATAATATTTAGGACTATGCAAAGCTTCCAGGTCCACCGGGGAGTGTGCTGAGGGGGCCCCCTGAGCTCCCCCAGCTCAGCGACTGGTGCCTTCTGGGTCTGGGGGTGCACCCAGGGTCTCCCTGTGGCCGATTGCTGAGCCAGGGATGTGCGAGGGGCATGTGCTCCCCGGCAGAACTGGAAGTGGACTGGAATTACTTCTGGTCCACTTCTGGGTTTACCACTGAGCATGTGGAGGGCCCCCTCCGCACTCCTATGGGATGCTCCATGTATCTCAGCGTTGCAGCATTCACAAGCCTCACTGCTTCCTCAAGGTATGTAGAAAAAACTGTTAAAGCTGTGTCTATGTCCGAATCACTGATTCCCTGAATCAACATCAAATCTTCAGATTTGGATTCAGCTGAATCAAATCGGAGACAGTAATCCAAATCAATTAATCGAATCACTGTCCCTGTTTCGGGATGAATCCGAATCTGAATTGAATAGGACCCACTTTGCATACCCCTAGTAATACTGTATAGTGTTTATAGTTTATGGAACAGTAAAGTTAAAGCGTAGACAAGAGCCACCAGCATATGGTATTGTAGATGTATTGTATAGATACTTTATAGATGGTGTAAATAAACAATGCTGTATAGGTGCTGGGGAGGAAAATCCCAATTTTCCTACATGTTGTCTGTTTTCCTATTTTTTGAAATTTTCTTTATTATTTAAATCTTTTTTAAATTATTCCTTTTTTGATTAAAAAAATCATAGGTTTCATAGACATTAGGGCTGAAGGGACCTCGGAAGATCATCGAGTCCAGCCCCCCGACCAAAGGGCAGGAAGTCAGCTGGGGCCATAGGATCCCAGCAAGAGAAGCATCCAATTTGCTCTTGAAGGTGTTCAATGTAGGTGCTTGAACTACCTCCGCTGGCAGACTGTTCCAGACCTTGGGGGCTCGGACAGTAAAGAAATTCTTCCTTATGTCCAGCCTGAAACGGTCTCGCAGTAGTTTCTGACCATTTGACCTCGTCATCCTTTGGGGCGCTCTAGTGAACAAACATTCCCCCAGATCCTGGTGGTCACCCCTGATAAACTTATAGGTGGCCACCAGATCATTTAAGTGCACCACATTTTTGTAAGAAAGATTTGAAATTGTGTCTATATGAGTGGCATGTTTTCTTTCATAGGCAGATTGGCATGCATCAGTCCATGCAGTTTGGGGATGGGTGGGTTGGGAGAAAATGTGATCACCGCGCCCCCGCTGTTTGCCTCAGCGTGGGGCTCCTTTGCTTGGGGGTGTTTATGGAGTGATAGCATTACTGGAAAGAGCTGGACTGTTGTGGGAGGTCCAATGCTTTTTTTACCACCAATCCCAATATGCAGCAATCCTGGCAAGCCTTCTTGCAATCCTGCAGCACCTCTTGGCAAGCAACAGTTGTCCTCCCTGCAGCCATCCACCGTAGAACCTGACAGACAGACAAGAAGAAAAAGCAGCAAGTGGCAATACTGGGCCAGGCATGCATGGGAGAGGCTTCCTTAACATTTGAATGACAGCAACTCTTCTGTGTAATGGTTGGCTTTTCTTTTTTCCATCACTTCAAAACACTCTTCCCCCCTACCCCATGTGTGGTGCTTTGAGGCTGGCAGTGGTTGTGGGAGGGCTCATTACACACCTAGCCATCCTGAATCATGTCCTGTGGGTGGGAGGGTTAAGTATACCTCTTGTTGGCCAGCTGTAGGGAGGGGTGTTGAGTGGGCAGTGGGCAGGTGAATGGGGACTGAGTGAACAGCCTGCAGCAGGAGTCTGCCTTAGGAGTGTGGCCAGGGAGGAGAGGGGAGGGGGGTCATATTCCCCGCCAAGCCCAACAACAACCCAGCATTTCAAAAACATTTCATAACACCCCTCCAAAAGCTGCATGTTGAACTAAACAAATAGATTCACAGTGGAACGTGGGCAGGGAAGGGGAGTGGTGGGAAGCAGCCCCATTGCCACATCCCCATGGATGTTCCAAGCCAGCAGCTTGGGAATGCTGGGAAATGTAGTCCTAAAAAGCAGGAAAAGTAAGAGCTTGCCACCACCTCACCACCCATCACCATCAGCAGCAATCACCAACCACCCGGGGTGGCAACACCCACCTGCTACTCTCAACCCTGTACATTTCTGATATCATATGGTAAATTAATGAGGATCAAACACTGTGGCATGTACAAACACCCTTAATGCCCACCAACACAGACGGCTTGTGTCCAGTATTTTTCTGGCTCAGGAAGCAAACAAGATTGGAGTTCAACTGTGCTGCTCCTTTGTTAGGAAGGCAGTGCTGGACATTCCTGTCAGGCCTTAAATCCTTCAAGTCCCCAAAGAGCTTTACAAATATCAAGTTTATAGTAGCAATGTCACCTAACACTGACATGCTTGCTACCCCCTTTATCTCTGGGGAGAGAAGAAGAGAAACTGCACACATCAGCTTAGAGAAGGAAAAAAAAGACAATGATTCAGTCCTATTGATACTACCCCTCAGCTTTTCCCCTTGGCTGTGAAAAGAGGGGGACAGAAGCCAAGTGAAAAGCAGTGTGAGGGTGGGGGTTCTCATTTTCTCTGCCTGCCCGGAAGGCAACAGACAGGCATGTCTGTTCTCATGGTGAGCTCTCACAGCAAAAGTTGGTGCTGGGTTTTTTTTTGACCCTCAGATAACACAAGTTACTCTGCATAGATGAGTGAATCCTGGGTTGCACTCAGTGGAGCACAGACAGATGTTTTGCGTCTTTTTCCTGTGCTGCCAGGAGCTTATGTGCTCAGATCCAATGCACCATGAGGGGGTCTCCAAGTTGAGTTCTGCCAGAACCTAATTTGGGAAAATGGACACAGAATGAGTACTCCAATGGTTTCTTCTGAACGTTTGCCCTGTCTCTGTCCTGACTCTGCTGCTCCTGGGTCTTGGCTTGACGTTGTCTCTCAATAAATATAAGCAGAGAGAGTGACCAACCAGAAAGAGGCAAGAAATTGCAGGAAGAGGCAGAAACAGAGATAGAAAGGAACCTAGAATTACAGAAAGCCACAGTTTAAAACTTAGTCCTGCTGAGCACTGAGGACAAGTAGGATCTGGAGGGTAAAATGGGTTTGGGAAACTCATCGGCTGCTCCCACTAAGTTGAGAAACAGAAGGAACCTCATGTCTGTCTGATGTGAGAACATGTGCTGCAGAAACCTCACCCTATTTTATACCTCTCATAGGAGCTTATCTCCTCAATCCTAGTTCCCACCAGCTTGCTGCTTCCCAGGTCTTGCATCATCATGGACAAATGCTGCTTCCAACTGGAGGCAGGAAGGTGATGAGATCAGTGTAAGCATTTCCTAAAAGGGAAAATCAAAGACGTAAATCTTATTTCACTTTTAAGAGGCATATTTTACATAGCACTTAAGAGGATTTCATGTGTCTAAGTCACTAACTGCAATCCTATTCCACCTTGTAAAATAGCCAGAAAACCACTAAGGGGGCTGGATTCCTTGAGTGACATCGGTCTGCAAAGTTCTGCAGGTGATGGACTTGGCTCCCTGGATCAGAGCTGATCCAGAAAGGCCAGCAGTGTTACCAGCTCCACCTGTGCTCTGCTGCATACAGGTTTCACTTGATTTATGTGGTACACGCGTTCCCAAAAAACTGTGCATAAATCGAATTCACATAATTAAGGAAACCCAGTTTATAAAGTAACAAATAGGGATACATTCCTGCAACAGTGAGGGAGGAGGGAGTAAGGCTGGGACTAGGGGAGGGGCGCAGCGCAGCGCAGCCCATCAGCCACTCCCGGGGATGCAGCAGGGAGCAAAGCAGAGGGAACTGTGATGGGTACAGGGTGCAGGACAAGGGGGCATGGTTCTTGCTGCTATGTACACCCCGGGAGGGCTGCGGGCTGTGGGGGCTGCGCTGGGCTCTTCCCAGGTGGCATGTGCTCCTGGATCTGCATGCAGGAGGAGAGCTGAGACCAGCGGTGGCACTGGGCTCTTCCCAGCACTCAAGCAGGCCACAGCAATAGGAGGGGGGCTGATGACACCACAAAATTTGCCATAGGCCCCCCCCCCCAACCTGGCCTTCCAGCGCTGCTGCCAAGCTCTGGGAAGAGCCTGGTGTCACCACCAGCCCCAGCTGGCAGTAGGAGCCTGCTTTCCTCCTGTGCGCAGATCCGGAGACATGCACCCTCCAGAAAGATCCCAGTGCAGCCCCCAGCCCATAGTGTGAGTAGCAGCAAGAGCCATGCTCCTCCATCTTGCGCCCTGCACCCACTCACAGTTCCCTCTGCTTTGCTCCCTATGGCAGCCCTGGGAGTGGCCGACGGGCTGCACCAAGCATCTCCCGCTGCCCCTTCCCCTACAGACTTACCTTACCGCGCCCCGGCTTCTGCTTGTCCCCACTCACCCCAGCCTCTGCTGCAGCAGCCCCAGGAGCAGCCGACACCATCTGCCTGCACCATGGCACGGCGCAGCCCAGGGGTTAAGGTGAGTTGGGACAAGTGGAGCCAATCACGTAAGAGTTAACTTAATTCACATATAAAGAATTTGGGGTATAAAAAGGGTCATCACATATGAGCAAATTCGCATATACAGAACCCACATAAATTGAGGGAAACCTGTAAGCTCACCAAAGCAAATATTCACTGTGCAGGATGCCCTACTGGCTGAGGATGCAGGGAACTACCTGGAAAAATGTAATGCTTTTTGCAGTGAATTATGATTACATCTAAGCTTTGGAAACAGTAAGCACAACCAAACTTGTTCTTCTGTATCTCATTTGATCACCTGTAGGAAGCCAAGTACAGTCTTTTAGAAGGGCTTTCAAGCTGAAATGGAGACACCCAAAGAATCTCAGTGCCCTGGTGGTTCTGTGGTTGCTGCGTAAGGTGGGATAGGATTGCAGTTAGGGCCTTGTTACCCAATGCACTTTGAGCTGCACAAATGTTGATTGGTGTTAGTGCTAACTTGAGTTTGCAGTAGTTACACCTTAAGGCTAAAAACCCATTTTGACTGTCCCCTAACTGCACAGCTGTGACTTGCCACTAGAGGGCTGGCAAGCAGGGACCTGACTAGGAGCTACAGCTGTGAGTTGCCACTACAAGACTGGTGACCCAGCACAGGCTTTGATCCTAGCTGTAGGTGGGGGTGTGTGAGGATGGGTTTGGGGGAGGAGGGTGGGAACATGAAGCTGGGAGGTGGAGAATTAATGGGACCTCTAGATGCTACTCCATGCTCTGCAACCTGGCTAGCTAACACGTGCTCTACAGGCTGTCTGCAGGGGGGTGCACCCCTAGAGGTAGGAAAGTCACACCCCCAGGCCAGTCCTGGCATGACAGTGAGTGTTGCAAAATGGGATTGAAATGTATGTGGTCCCCACCCAGGAATTATGGGAATGGGGCTATGTGTAACATATAATGTTCTCTCATCCTCATAACCATCACTGAGGGTGTTTCCCCATCCAGAAATTAGACACCAGGTGCCAAGAGTTGCCTAGTTGGAGGGCAGATTGATGGATTTGACATACTCAAATTTGCTGGGGTTATCAGTTTGATCAGCATATCATTATTGATGGCCCTTGGGTTGTATTACAGGTGTTGAATGATCTTTGTGGAACAGATAACCTGTTCAGTCCCTTCTCACATGCTGAGATCATACTTTCCAAGCCACATCTGCATGTGACTGCAAAATCAACAGTAAAACAGCAATTAAGCATGAGTGCGGTACTGGCCGTGTCTCAAGAGTTTGAATACTGGGGAGAACAGATACTTGTTCTCAGTCACTGTTCAAAAGAGGAACAGTTCTGTCTGGGTGTCCTGTCTCTATTCCAGTTGGACAACTACTAGGGTCTATTAGCTCTGGGTTCCTGCCTTCAATGGGAGCAGAAGCTCAATGCATCAGAGAACCAGACCAGGCCACAAAGGGGAATATTGTGTCTGCCCCAAGTGGTCAGCATTCAGAAGTGGGATGCCTTGCCCTTCTTGAACAGTAGTCTGTGATACAAGATACTTACTTGTTCATGCAAGGCAGAAGTGTCAAGGGAATACTCAGTCCAGAGGATCTCCTGTTGTAGCCCACAGACCCAATTTTTTTGTGCAAAAGAATTAACAGGTTTGAGGACCAAGGGGAGGAGGTGCTGAGCTGGAAGGCTCCTTCTCTCATGACATGTCCACCTAACGAGGTTGCTGGAGAACCCTGGCCTACTCCATCCCCTGGAGCCTGCTCAGGTCGTTCCATGCAGCTCTTAGCCAGTTTAGCTTGCCAGGCCCTTAATGCATCAAGGAATGGTGACTGCTCCTTGTTTGTAAATGTTGTAGAAGCAGCAATAGCAGCTCAGCATTTCTTACCTATTTGCATCTCAAAGCCCATTCTTTGAAGAGGTAGGTTCAGTTTTGACCTCAGTCAGTATGAAATTCTATCACCAATTCAGTTGGATACTAAGTGCAGAAATTCCCTGACTCCATTGGAAGTTTTGGTGTGTTTGTGTGCAGATATGTCATCAGCTCAGCCTCCCCAGTAAAATATAGTTATATCAAAGGAAGATGGGGCAGACATGCAGCCAAACAGCAATGTGTCTTAGCAGGTTAGGTTAGACAATGAGGAGACAAAATAGACCTGACTAGAACAGTGCTTCTCAACCAGGGTGTTGTGGCACCATGGGGTAGCTTGATTTTTTTCAAGTATGCCATGGGGCACCACATTACATTAGCACTGTTAGGTGTGCAGACGTGATTCACAAGACAAAACCCAGAGGTATCATACAGGAATCCATAAGATAAAAAAAAATCTGACCCACTGTGGTCTTTCTGAATTCTTTGCGACACAAGAATTGCTTTATTATTTTACCATAGTCAAAAAACACGTGAAAATAAACCTGACATTTTCCAAGGGGTGCCTTGAGTCTAACAAGGTTGAGAACTACTGTTCTAGAGCACCTGAAGAGGGACAGAACATTACTAACAGGTTCAGAAATTGGCCTAGACAGGTGGCCAACCGTGAATCTATACACAGAGAGCAGCTTCCTGGGACCTGCAGTGGCTGGGAGTAGAGAGGAGCATCTTGCTGGCACAATGCTCAAGCTGATAGGGACAAAGGAGAGTGGGCAGTAGGAGGCAGTACTCTCTTCTGCATCATCCACATCACACCTTGCTAGACGCTGTTATTGCTCTGGCCCAAGGGTCCTGTCTAGGTAATATCTGATTAGCTGGTGAACCCAAAGCGATCTCACCTGGACAGTTTGTGCTTGTCAGACAGGTAGAATGTGAGCACCTTGCCAAGCTCATCTGAGCCCAAAACTTCTTGCCTATGGCAGGGGACCAGACTTGGTGATCGTACACGTCCCTTCTGATTCTATGATTCTGTCTTTATCACTCAGGATTTCTAGCAGTGAGCAGCTGATGCAACCAATTGCTAGTTGAGGGAGGCCCCAAAGAAGTGGTATCCAGGATTCAGGGATGCCTGATGGGGCACAGAACCCTTTGGGCAGGTAAAAAGGATGACCCTTTGTCATCCTCATTCTTTAACAGGAAGAGTAACTGAGGGAAAGAAGGAAACTGGGTATCAGAACAGTATCTCAGAGCAGAGTGATCTGAAATGCCACAGCATCCAGTAAGCCCCCAGGGAACTGGCAAAAGCCCAAAGTGTTGGTATATCGGGAACTTCCTTTACCTCGCTGAAGACTCCCCATGAGTCTTCCATATATTATACGTATGGCCCTCAGGAAGGTGGGTGTGATGCATAATTTTCTGATTGAGGATTAAGAGGACTAGAGGATTAGAAGAGGATTGGAGTGCAACAGCTGTGATGCTGTACTGCCAGAGAGACAGAGTTGGGCATTTCTGTCATGCCTTAAATCTTGAGCGGCCCTGAAGTGCTTTACATAGCTAGGCTACCTACTACTAACATACTGCAATCTGTCAGGTGGAAGAGAGCAGTGGAGGGAAACAGCAAGCATATTAGCTTAGGGGAAGAAAAAAGGAATGTGACCCCATCATATTGACACCATCTCTAGAATTTCTCACCTATTCCTCTTGCTCATATGGCAGTGAGCCTTATGTTTTGGGCTAGAAAAGGGACTCTTTTTATGGTGTAAAATAATCAATGCAGAGGTTTTTTGACACCCAGGTACATAAGTGTCTCTGCACAGATGGTGGATCTTGGGTTGTACTCAGTGGGGCACAGACTGATGTTCTTGGCTTTGATCCTTTGGTGCTAAGTATTTCTGCCCCCCTGACCCAAGGCACAGTGACTGGGGAAGATGACGGGAAAGTGAGCACAGGGTGGTAAAATACTTGGAGTGAAGGAGCAGGTTATAGAGGTCCATGTTACCCAAAGGAACAGTCAGTTACTTTGCAGTTCCTTAACACTGTAGAGGGGATGCCTCATAAGTAAGGGCTGGGTTCCCTTGCTTGGGGTCATGGTTTTGGCAGAGCAGGGCCTATTCTTCATGTGGAATTGTGCCCAGAAGTACAGGGGACTAGGAAAGGAGAGAGCAGCAGGACACAGTAGGGTTAGAGGCTCCTAATACCAGGCCTTGCTGACATGTTGAGTATCAATCAGGACTGTCACAGCAACGTGATTCAGGAACAAACCTCCTTATGAGTAGCAGTTGCATTTAAACACCAGCAGCACTGCTGGTTTTCCTGCCTGACTGATGGGGAAGCAGTTTCACTTTGGAAGGTCAGTAGAGGAGCTGAAGCAAGCAGAGGATCACATTCTGGTGTTTGATCAGGTCAGTGCTTTCCCTAGAAACTACCTTGCTGATAGTTATTGCCATTTACAAATATAGTGTGCTTGCACAGGTGGCAGCATGGAAAACGGGGCCTATTTTTTGACCCCTCCTACAATTATTTTCAGTATCTGGAGCACCAGGTAACATAAATAAGAACAAGGCATTGGGACTGAGAAGTTCAGAGTCCACCTTTGTCTGCTGTTGCACTTAGAGACTGTGCTGAGCCTTGCTGGGACTATAGGTATTTTAGGCCATAATTTACTTGCTGAATTGACCGTAGGAAATTGAGTTTGTTTATGGCTCTAGGGTGAGGGCCATAAGACTGAGGGAAGGGATGAAGACAGTGAAGGCATTCCTGTCGCCTCTCTGCACGCAGCAGAGATGCCTCGACAGGCAAAGAAGGGGATTTGGCATGTGAAGCCACAACCACTTTTGATGCTTCTGTTGGCTTCACAGTTCTCACAGGTTTGTGCAGTAGGCAGGAGGAACCGGTCACTTCTCCAGACTTACCAAGGAAGAGCACAAAGAGGAAAAAGGGTTAATGGAGGAGCACAGGAGGATGGATGCACCTACTAGTGCCATGACAGTACCTGAGGCTCTGTCTTATATGTACATTTGCTTTAAGGCAAGAGTGTGAAACCTAGCTCATGAGCTAGATTTGGCCCACAGAACCTCTATATTTGGCCCACCAGGCCACCAGAGGACTTGCTGCTGCCCCTACCACCTCTGGACCCTGCGTAGGCATTGTGGCAGCCCTCATGCCTGGGGTTGGATCTAACTCACAAGGAGCCTTGCAGTCTGGAGCCAGCCTGGAGCCCAAGGTGAGTTTGATGTCCCTGCTTTAAGGCATGTCTCCCACTGGCAGATTCAGGTCACTGTATTCCTGCAGAGTGGAGGAGAACTGAGGAAAGCACCAAGCCAAAAGCAGTGTTCTTCAGAACAGCATTTCTCAGGTTTGGTTCAACTAGACCAGTGCTGTCCAATGCAGTCCTGTCGTGTGGCCCTGGGTCACATATTACACAGGCTTCACACTGAGAGGCAATGCCCCTGGGATCATCTTCACTATGCAAGTTGTGCTGGAAGCACATGGCCCCCTGCTCCTGCTGCACAGGTGGTGCACAGACCCCTGACACATGGCAGTGGGAGAGATGGGCATCTCATGTGAACTGTAGCTGGCAGGACACATGCTGGCCATCAGTTGGATGACCCTGATCCAGAAGATTGTGTCCAAGATGAGATAGTTCCCTGCAAGCACTGGGGTGGATGGTATCAGCTATTTTATGGTCAACTCTGTGTCAGAGCCAGCTGTAGGGCAGAGTTTGCAAAACTGCTACCCGAGAATCTCCTCCGTGTCAGATGGGATTCTGGAGCTGCTGTTTGCCCTCTGCTCAGCTATCTTTCCTGCATGAGACCTGATGGCCTCTGAGATGAAAGGTCCGATGCAGCATTGCCAGGATTATGGACACAGCTTTTGGGCTTTTTCCGATACTGAAAGACAGTATACATACATTAGTAAGGAAGGCTGAATTTGTGGTGAGTGTCTTCCTTGAGACCCACAACACAAGACCCTTGATAATATCATGACAGCTTGACATTATTTGTGGCAGAACCACTGTTTGGGCTGTTCTCAAGCACAACTCTGCTCAACTCCAGCTTCAATATAAATCCTTGTGCAGTGTTTCTGTTGTCAGCAAAGGCCAAGAGAAAGTGGACAAGTATGGCAAAATGGCAAGTTGGCTTGCTGCTCTGTTTATGAGATGAGCTGATGTTTTGGCTCCCAGGAAAATGGGCACTGGCTGAAGAGGCTGGGGATGGTTTGTTTCATACCTTGATCTGTCCCTGTCCTGACGTGGCATTCTTGGCTGCTTGAATGGAGTTTTTGTTCAAATAATGTAAGCAAAGGCAGAGAAATGCAGAGAGAGTTACAGGTCTGAAGGGGACAAACATGAGAAAAATAGGATAAAGGGAAGACTGAAAGAAAGGCAGAGAAACTTGATAGGTATAGAAAGCCAGAGCCTACAACAGAGAATCACTGAAGTCTGAGGACAATTGGAGGATCCTGTGAATAAGATAGGGTTTGCAAAACTCACCAGCTGCTCCTAGGTAGGCAAGATCAGGAGGAACTTCATGGTATGTCTGCAGATATCTGCTGCGAGACCATGTGGTGTAGAAACCTCCCTCTGCTTTATACTTCTGGAAGGAGTTAATCTCTCCACTCCTACCAAGTCGCTGTTTCCCAGGATCTTGCATCAGCTTGGAAATATTTAGTTAGCAACTGGAGACAGGAAGTGAGGAAATGGCTAGAGGGATTTCCCAAAGGGAAAGATGAAGGCCCAGATGAGAGGCCTTTTACATGGCACATACCTGGCTTTCAGTTGTCTGAGGGCTGGCCAATTTTCAAGCGATCAGGGGCCGCAGACCCAGGGCCCATACACCATGGGGGCTGGAACGCAGGTGCCTGGCCCTCCTACATCACATGGGTTGTTCACTACCCTCCTACATTGTGTGCACAGTGCAGGAAGCCCATCTCTCCGTCTCCTGTCCGTGTTCTGTCTAGGAAGCCCAACACCCCTCTCTACTGCACACACAGTATGGACAGTCCAGGTCCCACACTGTTGGCTGCACATGCCATGCAAGAAGCACCCCCCACACCTCCATACAGCATAGGCAGCCTGGATCCCTTCGCTGTATGGGATGTGTGGGTATTCCAGCCTCCTCCTGGCTGCTGGGCCAGGTGCACCTGCGGGTGAGCAAGGTTGTGGTGGCTAGGCAAACTTTCAGAGTCCACATATAGCCTGTGGTGGGCCAGTAAGGGGCGCTCCTGCGTTGAGCCGCCTACCTCCCTGCGCCCGCCCACCTTCCAGGCTCCGAACGCCTCCCTAGGGGCACCTTATGCTTGGCCGACCCCTCTCCTGGAGCACACTCGCTAGTCTGGGGGTAACATAGATGCCACCACCCCAAGAAGGGACTGTCTCATTCCTGTGTCCTCGGGGAAACACAGGCCGAATAGTCCGACAGGTACTCGACCCAGTACAGGCACTTGGGGCACTTCCCCAAGTCAAGGGGCAAGAAATAAAGTCTTCCTTAGTCCGCAGACCTAAGGGGTCTCTTAGGCATAATTTAGACCCACCCCTCAATAAGTCTCCCACCCCAGTCAAAAAGGAGAACTTTATTGATTACAAGGGGTAGGGTAAACTAGGGTACAGGATTCAGCAATATCTTAGAAAAAGATATTGCTAAAGAGCAAACAGTGTGGCTGAGGTAGCCTTTTGATCACGCATCTGTGTTACTGCCAGCTAAATATCTAATCAGATTGAGTAGCTTACTCACAAGCATCTTCCAGAGGCAGGTTGAGTTTCCCCTCTGGAGTCTTGGGGTGAGAGAGAGAGCTAGGTCCAGATGGTAAGGCTTCTCTGTCTCCCCTGCTTTACCTCATGGCTGAAGAGAGAGCCTCCTCCCCACCCCCAACCTATATAGCCCCTGTGACCTCATTCACCTGGTCCAGTGGAAGTCAGCCCCGGTTGGCTGTCAGCCAACCAATTTGTAATACATCACCTGTTACCGGGCAGATTCCAGCTCCCCAGGTAGCTGCCCCTCACCCAGGTAACAGATGCCAGTCACATAGGCAGAGGGAGCAGGTTTCCCCCCTCCCTCAGGAATGCAGCCAGCTCAGGTTACCTAAAGAGACAGGCTGAGGTGTGAATCCTCTGTGCTGGCCCCTCTACTCACATAGTCACAGGGCAGAGATTTTGGGGAGAAACCAAGGTGGCTTTCTGCCACATAGCCCTGACACCATGAGTTGGAAAGCCCTGATCAAAGTCACTAACTGCAATCCCATTCCATCTTGCAGAATAGCCACAAAACCACTAAGGGGGCTGGATTCCTTGAGTGTCTTTGGTGTGCAAAGTTTTACAGGCAATTGGACTGGGCTACTTGCACATGCTTAGAAGTGATCCAGAAAGGTCATCTCTACCTGTGGGCTCTGCTACAATATCTCCACCAAGGCAAACCGTCAGTGTTCAGGGTATGCTGCTGACTGAGGGTACAAGGCTCTACCTAGATATTGGGAGTACTTTTCCTGATAGATTATGATTGTAGTTTAGCTCCGAAGATGGTAAGCACTGTGGTGGGCCAGTAGGGGGCACTCCTGTGTTGAGCCGCCCACCTCCCTGCGCCCGACCACCTTCCAGGCTCCGAATGCCTCCCTAGGGGCGCCTTATCTCCGGCCGACTCCCTTCCTGCAACACACTCGCTAGCCTGGGGGTAACATAGCTGCCACCACCCCAAGAATGGACTCACTCTCGGCCCTGTGTCCTTGGGGAAACACAGGCCTAATGTCCTACAGGCACTTTACCCAGTACAGGCACTTGGGGCACTTCCCCAAGTCCGGGGGCAAAAAGTACAGTCTCCCTTAGTCCGCAGACCTAAGGGGTCTCTTAGGCATAATTTAGACCCACCCCTCAATAAGTCTCCCACACCAGTCACAAAGGAGGACTTTACCGATTACAGGGAAAATAGGGTACAAGATTGAGCAATATCCTAGAAATCCTAAAGAGCAAACAGTCTGGCTGAGGCAGCCTTTTGATCACACATCTGAGTTACTGCCAGCTAAATATGTAATCAGATCTTGAGTAGCTTACTCACAAGCATCTTCCATAGGCTGGTGAAGTTTCCCCTCTGGAGGCAGGCAGTTTTCAGCTCGTGAGTTTTGGGGTGAGAGAGAGCCAGTTTCAGATGGTAAGGCTTCTCTGTGTCCCCTGCATGGCTGCTGCTCCACCTCCTGGGCAGTCCAAACTTATAAAGCCCCTGTGACCTCATTCACCTGGCCCAGCGGAGGCCAGCTCCGGTTGGCTCTCTGCCAACCAATTTGAAATACATCACCAGTTACCGGGCAGACTCCAGCCCACCAGGTAGATGCCCCTCACCCAGGTGGCTGATGCCAGTCACGTAGGCAGAGGGAGCAGGTTTCCCCCCTCCCTCAGGAATGCAGCCAGCTCAAGTTACCTAAAGAAACAGGCTGCGGTGTGAATCCTCTGTGATGGGCCCATCTTGATCTCATTGTTACAGGGAAGAGAATTTGGGGAGAAACCAAGGTGGCTTTCTGCCACAAGCACAACCAACCTGGCTCTTCTGGATTTCTTCTGACCCTCTGTTGGAAGCCAAATGCAGTCAAAGGCTGGATCTGGCCTAGTGGGGCAGCTCCTGCCTTAGTGTGCAGGGCTCTGGCAGACCAGAGCAGTCCTGCTGTCCTAGGCCCCAGCCAGCACATGTAGCTTCCAGCAGGGCTGATCCCGGTGCAGCTAAAGCTAGACAGGTGCTGCTCTGCTCCCCTCACCTCCAACAGCAGCTCCTCCTCCCACTCCTGCCCCTGCTATGTTGCTCCAGGCAGGCTGGGAGGTAGCTTTGGCGGGGCAGCTCCCAGTGGAAGCAAGGGGAGTAGAGTACCACCTGACCAGCTGCAGCCACCCTGGGAACAGCCCCACCAGAAGCTATGTGCAGCAGAGCTTGCCCGGTCCACAGCTGCTCCTGTAACTTGGCCTGTGCAGAGCCGTGCAGGGGCAGCTGTGGACTGGATGAGCTATGCAGCATGTGCCCCCTGCCTCTCTCTCCCTCCCCCTCCCCTCACTCCCAGCTTGCTTCCAGGACCTAGCACCCAGGCAGCCCCCCTCCCCACACACGTCTCCCCCCCCCCACACCCCCCCCCCTTATATTAGAGGCTAGAGCACTGTGCTGGCAGAACACAAGGTTCAAAGCGTTTTAGATGAAGGGAACATGGACCTTGGATCTTCAGCTACCAGGACAGCAACCCTTACATCTCATACTGGGACAGAAACATGGGAGGACTCTCCTCCCCCTCTTCTCTGTTCATTGTTTGGAGCTCATGCTGAGGTTCATGGACATGTCACCATGAATGTACCTGGCCTGCGTGTGACCTACTGTATGTGATCAGTTTATGCACATACATTTATGTACCCGTAGCGTAAAGCCAGGTCCTAAAGCAGCCAAGCAGATGGCTAGAGAACTGGCATTTAGAGGTATGAAGGGAAACTGAATTACCCTCTAAACAAGTCCATACATGCCAGGGGAATGATAAGCACTGGCAAGCACCAAACCTTTGCTACACCCACTGCCTCACCAGGGCTCTAGCCAAGGAGCCCTTGTCCATCCTGCATCATTGCCTGGGCCACAACTCTGAACTCAGGGTGTGAGGAGGAAACTGATGTGCCTTGAGGGAGGAGTTGGAGACCTCAGGGCATCAAGGGGCAAATTGGAGGGTGTTTTATGAATGGGTTACAGATTCCAGCCCAGTTTCTGACTAGGGAGGTAGAGAGTTCAAAGGCAGAGGTGTGCAGGTGCTGACTTGCAATCTGGTCATAAATGAGCAGTCTCTGGAAGTGTACGCTCTTCACCCACTTGCTGGGGAGAGGGGGAGCAAAGCAGGGGCTATGGAAGCATCCCCTCTTAACCACCACATAAATTAGGTACCGAAATCTTAAAGGGAAGACTTTTAAGACTGTTTCTACAGTGAAAGTAGAGAGGCAGAGAAAATGTCATGTCCTCCCTTCCTGTGCTCATGCTGTGACTGGGGAAAGGGGTTGGTCCATCCAAGGATTTCTGATTCCTCTTTCCTGCATCCAAGGGGCCCTCTCCCATGCAGCCTCCCCATGTGTTTTAGTAATATGGGTCTTCATGATCCCCAACCCTGGGACTATCTGAATACCTCTCCCTGGCTCCTCTGCACACCACAGTCTGAGGGCCTTGTCCAACTGGTCCTCCAGGCCCCTGTCTCATCTGAGAGCCTTGTCCTTTAGCAGGAAAGGGGCTGAGCCTCTTCCCCTTCAGGCAATATGAGCCATGGCCTGGGGATCTCTGACCTGCTGAGGAGGTTTGAAACCTCCTAACTGGTCCCACAAGTGAACTGGCCTCTGAGGTCACCCTACTGCTTTGCAGAGGGAGCACCTGTTTCCAAAATCTTCAGGTCATTCTGTGCCATCAGCTGTGCTAGGGGTGGAGATGCTGCATGTGGTGGGGCTCTGCGAAACAAAGTAATGATCCTTAGTGAGGTGCAAGCAGCTTGGTGCTGGCTGTTCCTGCCAGTGATTCTCATCGTTTGCATTGAGGTTTGGGTTGGTATGTGCCCTGGGTAAGTGCTTAGGGTTTCCCCCCTCCCTAGACTATGCAGTTAAATGGAGTATTCAGTAACACAGACATGACACCTAGAGTCCTTGGCATGAGTAAGCAGGTGGGAGTGCTGCAGAGAACCCCTGCCCTAGATGGGGATGGGAAGGGGTCACTGAAGGAGGTTTTTGGAGAGAAGGGATGCAGGGAGCCCCTGGTATGTATGATTGTGATCAAGAAAAATGACCCGTGCAACTCAAGGGCATTTTTATTTGCACTATTTTCTTTTTGAAGATGAATAAACGGGGAGAGATGGAAATGCCCCAAAGAAACAAAGAGATGGATGCTTCAGTTACGGGCAATGGTGTCCTTGATCCAGGTAGTAAATTTGCAGACCTTAGTGTAGACACCAGGGTAACCCTTCAGGGCACAGCCTCTTCCCCAGGAAACGATCCCCTGGAGCTGCCCATTGCACATAACTGGACCACCAGAATCGCCCTGTAAGGAAGAGGGTTTAGGGGTTACTTGCACACTCTCATGCAGGCAGCTGATGCCATGGGTCTAATATAGGAGGGTTCCCACCCAGCTCCAGATGAACTCAGAGAGCACTGGATAAGGGGCAAAGTCCACAGGCTCCTGTGTATCTGATGGGTAGGAGGAGGGTGAGGTAAGGGACATCTCAGCATTGTGACTGTTTCTTCTGTTGACTGCCTCTCCCCAGAGCATTAGCTGGAGCTTCAGGTTTGGGTGAAAAGTGCTCTGCATCCAGTTCCTGCTGATCTGAGACTGAAGGCTGGACACCACTCAGAGCTCCTTATACCTCAGTCTCTACCCTCTCTCCATAACGCATCCCACACAAGTCAGAGCATGCATTGGAGCTGGTGTCCCAGAGGTGAAATAGCCTGCAGTTTGCACCTCGATTCTCAGAGTCCTGGCAGAATCAGTGGAACGTGAGGGACTGGAGCAGCTTGTGCCCTTCAGGGCAGAGTGAAACACATAAAGGGTGCTCACCTGGCAGGAGTCTTTGCCACCTTCTACGAATCCTATGCACATCATGCTGCTGGTGATTTGTCCTGGGTAAGCATTTTTGCACTGGGTGTCAGACAGGACTGGAGCTTTCAGACACTGGAGTATCTCAGGATAATTACCTGCCAAGAGCAAGGGCAGAAGATTCATGGTCATCTTAGCAACTCAGAAGTCCACTTAGCATAAAACAGAAGGAAATCTGGCTTAGAGAATATAACAAAGTAAAGGGAAGAAAGAGCCATTCAGTAGAAGTGTGAGGATACCAATGATTGCAGTAGGGTAGAACAGGTTATTGAAGGTCATGACTGAGAGGGCTTGATGGGGTTATATGGTCAGGTCATTCCTGGCATATGGGGGGGCTGCCAGGTGGGATTAATATGTATGGGAGTCCCATGCTGGAACTAGTGGGAAGGAACTGCACATTGTCTGTGTGGTACTCACTGCCACTGCTGAGGGTGTTTCCCCACCCGGAAATTAAACATGTTGTCCCAACAGCTGGACAGGCTGTGGGAAGTGGGACGGTTGAGACACGAGAGTTCAAGGTTGCTGGGGTTGCCAGTTTGATCAGCATGATGTCATTATCTATGGTCCGTGAGTTGTATTTCGGGTGTCGAATGACTGCTGCGGAATTGATGAACTGTTCAGTCCCATCCTCCCGGTCGATGTTGTACTCTCCCAGCCTCACCTGGATGCGGCTGCAAAATTAACAGTGCAATACAGCAGCAGTTAAGCACAGAAACAATGATAGAGGTGGCCACTGCGAGTGCCTCAGTGTCTGTATGAGAAAGAGCGGAGACATTGGGGTGGAATCCTATTGCACTCTGTGCCTGAACAGCAGCCAGCCACGCAGGTGGTATTATTGGCATATATGCACATTTTGCAATTATATTAACCTTGCACTGAGGATGCACGAGCATCCGCCTACCTATGAAGCATGCTTAATAGGCCATGCTCTGGCCAGGCAGGTACCGTATTTAACCAAACCAAAGTCAACTCTGAATTGAAGATGATTCCCCTGCAGGGGGCAGGCTGCAAGTTGCTTTCCTTGCAGTAACCCCCACTCTCCCCCAAGGCTGTATGCCCCCTCTCCCACCAAATGAGCCATTCTATCTGGAGACAGTCTGTGGCTCAGGTCTGGCTTCAGCCCTGAGCCCAGGGACAAAGCCAGAGCTGAGCTGCCACCTTCCCAGGGCTGGTACTCAAATCCAAGACAAGGGATTTCCCCCACTCCATTCTGACTGGGGATGGGGGGGAGATACACACCTCGTCTTGGATTCAAGTAAATACCATATGTGGATCCATATGTGTGTATGCTGGGCTTGTATAAGTCACAACATGATGTCTATCAAAAATCCATAACTAACAGGTATTAGACACAAGGGGAGAATGGAAGGCCTCCCCTACTACTTGATTCTTGGGATAAAACGTTGTATCTGAGGAACAGGGGAGTTGGTTGGACCTGAGCCACTGCAGATTGCATTGCATTGGCTAAAGCTAGTATGGGGCAGAGGAGGTTCTGTCTCTTTGGAGCAAGGCTCTATCGGGGCGGGCAATTATTTCAGGTGGAGGGCCGCTTATTGAGTTTCAGCAAGCCACCGAGGGCTGCCTGACAGGCAACCGGGGCAGATAAACAGAATGGCCTGGTGGGCCACATCTGGCCCCTGGCCACATTTTGCCCACCCCTACTCTAGTTAGAACGGAGGGACTGCTCCCCTTCAGGGCAACATCTGCTTCACTGAGCCACATACCCTTGAACCTGCTTGCTTCCTCCCAGCTCTACATACCTCCCTCTCTTGGCTGCCAAAGAGCCCAGATTCAAAACAAAGGCTAAAGAAGGGTCTAATGGTGTGTCGTGTAGCATGGTGTCTAAAGCACTGTGTTGGGAAAGCTGGAGAGATTCAAGTTCACGCCTCTCAAGTTAAGAGGGCTTGAAGTGGAATGTCCCTTTCTTGGCCAGGTGCCTAACAACTCAGCACCATCAGGGCTATATGATGGGAGCTCCTCCTCCTCCTTTTTTCTGGTATGTGCGTATCTAGCTGCATAGCTGCTCAGCTTATATGTAGCCTACTGTGCAGACTCAATAGCCATGTGGACATTTCCACAGCTAGACTGCAATGCTAGTAGACTGAGGTGTTATATAATCCAGTAGATGTCCAGCTGGGGCCCTCAGTTCCAGTTTCTGTACAAAAGAATTCAAGGGCTGGAGAGCAAGCCAGGAGGTGTTGCACTGGGGAGGATCTTTCTGTGACATGTCCTGCAGAATTAGGAAATCCCCTGACCTTCTGCATCCCTGTCTCCTCTACTCTCAGAGCTCAGTAGGCCACTAGACTTAAGATGCACACTTGTTTGTAATATGAAAGGACCAGTTCACACTGTCCATAGTCCTCCAGTCACACCTAGGAAAGACAGAAACAGCATGCCACAAGGACTGTAGGATTGTCATAGAGGGTCAAGCCAAGGCCCGTCCAACCCAGTGTGCTTTTTCTGACAGTGGAAGTGGTGGAAGTGGTGGATGCTTTACAGCAGGGGTGTCAAGGTTATGTCCCATAAGCTGGTTCCCATGGAGATGGGTCATCTGGCCTGCAAGGCTTCTTGTAAGCCCTATAGTAATGATATTAATCCCTGCTGTTTCAGCACAGCCCTAAAACTCATGGGGTAAATGCTGCTCATGCTGCTGCACCCTCTCTATTATGCTCAGCTTTTTCTCTGGCCTTAACTGCTACTAAAATCTGGGGTTTTAGTTGCCTCTGTGATCCTGGGAAGTGCAGTGGCTGGGAATGCCAAGAAGCCCTACTAATACAGTGCTGAGGACCTAAGAGGTACAGGAGAAGAGGCAGTCCCTGCTTCCACATCATCCACATCACACGCGGTATGATTTAGATTTACCACTATGGATATGCCCTTCTTGGGGTCTTGGCTAGGTCCAAATCTGATTCATTTGGGAGACCCAAAGGGATCTCAACTGGAGTGTTCCTGGCTGTCAGACAGAGCAGAACATGATCATTGTCACTCACGATTTGTAGCAGTGTGCGGCTGACACAACCCATTCTCTGTTGATGACAGCACCCCCACAGAAGTGGTACCCAGCATTCAGGGAGGCCTGGTAGGGCACAGAGCCCTTAGGACAGGCATAGCCTCCAACAATTTTGTCGTCGTCATCGTCATCGTCAACAGGGAAAGCAACTGAAGGAAACAGGGAAACTGGGTATCATAACAGTACCTCTGAGCAGTGAGCTGAAATGCAGCAGCATCCAGTGAACTACCAAAGATTTAGCAGTAACCCAACATGTTTGTAGTTTAGGAGCTGCTTCCACATTTCTGAGGACTCTCTGGAATTACCCCTGTTTTACGTCCTATTGCCTTCCATGCCAAATAGCTGTGACAAAATGTTTTATTAGCTCAGGAGGAAAACAGGATTGGAGTTCAGCAATGCTGCTCCTTTCTGACAGCTGTCACTCCTCTTGCTGCCAAATTTCTGGCCCCTGCAGCCATCCCTGCCTGCCAGGTGAAGGAACTAGCTGGACAGCAGGTGGGAGAGCCTCTTGTCCTATAGAATTACAGAAACACAGAAAAGAAAGGCTGGAAGGGCCCTCAGGAAATCTAGTCCAACCTCCTGCCAGAGCCAGGACAATCTCTATCCAAACCATCCCAGACATGCCTGTCTAACCTGCTCTTAAACATGTCCAAGGATGGAGATACCAGAACCTATCTGGGTAGCCTGTTTCAATGCTTAACTACCCTCCTAACAAGAAAGTTCTTCTTAATCACAAACCTACATTTTTTCTCCTACAATTTGAGGCCCTTGCTTGCCCTTGCTCCTTGTTCTGTGCCCTGTTGCCACAGAGAAAAGTCTGCCTCTATCTGCTTTATAATCACCTTTCAGGTTTTTAAAGACAGTTATCAATGCCCCCCTCCTCCCCACCCAGTTTTCTCTTCTCTAGGCTAAATAACCATAGTTCTTTCAGCCTTCCCTGGTAGGTCATGCTTCCCAGGCCCCTAATAATTTCTGTTGCTCTTTGCTTGACTTTATAATGTCTCTGCATCTTTCTTGAAATCTGTGCCTAAAACTGTGCACAGTACTCCAGATGAGGCCTCATCAGTGCTGAATGGAATAGAAGGATCACTTGCCTTGATCTGCAAGTGGGGCTCCTATTAATACAGCCCATTATGCTGTTGGCCTTTTTGTACATTGTTGGGTCATACTCAGTTTGTGATCTATTGTAATCCCCAGGTCTTTTTCTGCAGTTGTACAGCCTTGCCAGTCCATCTGTATTTGCAGGATGAAATGAAGGGAAAAAGTGGTAAGTCCTGGCAGGGTTGCAGGACCCTAGTGCCAGGCCCTGCTTGGTATCTTGAGGATCACTCAGAGCTGTCACGTTGAGCTGCTTCAGGGACAAGTTATTCTTCCATTTTTAGCCCTGGCAGCAGTATTATTTGAATAGCAGTGGGGGTTTGTCTTCATGACCAATAGGGAATTAGACACAGTTTAAACAGCCAGTAGAGGATTTGGAAGTGATTGGAGCTGTCCTGTCAGTGAAGAAGGGACCTTTCTTTGCAGCTGACACTAGAATTTTATCTACTGTAGCATATTCCATGGTGCCTTTATTGGAAGCACCTTATGATCTTCATTATATGAAATATTTTTTCTTTTAGGAGAAAAAAAAGGAAAACATTAGGGACTGCAGGCCTCTTACCTTCTTGAATGTGGGCCACAAATTTTGCCTTCCACTTTATCCAAGAGAATCAGGAAAATATGGAGAATGTTACTCCAACCTGGTCAGTCAAATGCAAACATAGGTTGTCTGCTAGCAGACAACCATTCTGTAGGGTGTGAGATGGGGAAGAATAAGAGGGTCACCATTTGGTCTTGATTAAGTTAGTGCTTTCCAGGGACTGAACCTCCCTTGTTGACAGTTGCCGTGGTCCATATTGGGCACCCCTGTGGTTTAGGAAATAACTACAGAACCTGCATGACTCTGCAGTATGAAGCCCCTAGTAAATGGGTGTGGGCAGAACCAGTCCTGGGGCACTGATGGGTTAAGCTAGGTTGCTCTCTGAGCCTTTTATTCTTTATTTTTCCCTTGGATCCTCTAGTGTGGTCAACAACTGGCATGGGGTGGCACAGGGCTAGTAGGCACCACTAAAGACTGAGATTTTTATATCCCACCAATCTACCATATTCACTTCTCTCCAGAATAGTGGACAACAGAACTAAAAGCCAGGTTATGGGATATCAGTGTCCTGCTTCTCCTGCCAAACGAGGAAGTGGGGGGTGGTAAGGAAGATCACGATGAGCTGATGGGGTTTACCAGTGCTTTAGGATTAAGGAAAGGAACTAGGAAGTTGATTATGCTGACTGCTTTTTCTAGGTGCAATTGAAGTGATTTAGTAAAGAGAAACATGGTCTATGTGTAAACTGAAGGGTGTGGTTATTGGTTACCTTTAAAGTATTTTAAATCTGTGGAATGTTACACTGTCATAAAGTTAGGACAGGTTAAAGCATAATGCCCTCTCAGACCTGAACAAATGTGATTTGCCACTAGACAGCTGGTGAGCAGGGCCATGGCCAGGAGCCATGGTGGGAGAGGAGGGGTGGGATGGCAATGTAGCTTAGAGGCAGAGAGGAGGAAGGTGAAGGGAAAAGGGAGACTTAGTAAAGAGAATGCTGCTTTTTCCTTGGTTGAATTAGTGCTGGTTAAAGGTGCCTTTGGCTGCTTGCAGATGTTAAAAAAACAAAACAAAACCCCACAAGCAAACAAACAAACAAATCCCAAAACGCACTTTACCAGAAAAAGCAATGCGTGAGTTCAACCTGTTTCTGCATCTCCTGTATAGATTGGGCACTTCAGTGGGGCTTTTTGGCAATTTTAGTTCAAGCTGATTCAAGCAGTTATTAGATAAAGGCACCAAAAAAGCCCCACGAAAGTGCCCAATTTATACAGCTGTCAGGCAAGCCAGGTCCAGCTAAGGTTCTGGGCATGTGGAAATGCATCAAGTTTAAGGTAAAGCACCATTTGGGGGGATCTGGGGTTTGTTTTTGTTTTTACACATCTGCAAGCAGCCTTAGAGAATTAAGTCCTGAATTTATCCACATGGTAAGTATTGCATAGGCAGAAATGGCAAGCCTCTACCCATGAGCCTCAGCTGCAGCCTAAAGTGAATGAAAGATGTCTCCATGCTATTATCTCATCCCAAATATTGTTCATGTGGTAACAGGGTGGAAACAGGGTTGTCTAGTTCATGTTCTAATCTGTCAGTCAGGAGAGCTAAATTCTAGCCCTGATTCTGCTGTTAGCTAAGCATGGGTGACTGGTCAGAGGGGACACCTGCCCCCCCAGCAACCAGTCAGCAACCAGGGTGGGGGCCCCAGGTCCCTCCACAGCCAATCTCACTGACCAGGGGCTGATCGCTGCGGCCAATCACTGCAGCTGCTTCTGGAAGTGGCTGTGGCTGCTTCTGGGAGTGCAACAGTGCTTCACTCCCCAGCCGGTGCTTGCTCCCACCTGCCCTCCCCCTCCACCCCGCCCATTGCCTAAGCAGCGAGCACAGCCAGTCAGAGGATGCACTGGTGCTCTCGGGGGGTGCACGTGCACCCCCTACACATCGTCACAGTAGCTAAGTTTGCTGTGTGGCATTGGGAAGCCACTCTGCCTATTGCCCCATGTGAGAGAAAATTGTGAGCTTCCTTTGCAAAGCGCTTTGAAATACATAACTGATAAGTTCCACATAAGAGCTAAGCATGGCTTGGGTAGGTGCTTGCTGTCTGCCTGGGCTGTACCTGGTCATGTCTTCCCAGCAGCTGTTTGTTTTTCCTAATCTACTTCCAGTGAACTGGATGCATCTAAATATCCTTGCCAAGGGGCTACTTGATGCACCCTTACTAGACTCAGTGCACCCCTTGATAGACTTGAGGCACCCCTAAGGGAAATGCCAGCTTTTAGTTTTCAGTAATTTTGTATATTTTTTATACTATAGAGGAATAATAGAGCAATCCATCTGTTACAGAGAACTCAGCAAGACACCAACAGGCCTTTTAATGCTATAGATTTTTATTTGAAATGATTGGGATTATTTTATGTTACCCTGGTGGAGAATCACTGGATTACCTCAGTTAACCTGGTAGCTCTGCACTGACAGCAGAGCTGCCAGGGGTTAAATCCAGGTGTTTCAGCTCTCAGCACTGAGCCACTGAATTTATTTTAGTGAGACCCAGGAGTTGTGGGAAGAATACTTCCCCAGGCTCTCTGGTCTTGCTGAAGTTAACACAGTGGCTGCACACTGAGAATGGAGCAGCCAGAAATTATCAGAGCTGTATAATGAGACCAGGGAGTGAGGGAAGCATGCTTCTCCCAGCTGCATGGTTGCCCTGCATGTAAGCCCTGGCCCCATGAGGAGCACAGAACCACTGGCCAGTGAGACCATGGAGCTAGAGAACTGTGCTTCCCCTGCATCATGATTTTGCTGTACTTAAATCACACAGAGTGACTGTTCTCTGTGTTTGAGCAGGAGGGACTAGAGGTGTGGAGGGTTGAAATAGGTAGAGGAGCTGGGAGCTGTGCATCCTGGGATGCTGGAGGACTGCAGATTAAACATTTATAGGTAGAGGAGCTGACTAATGACCTACATAAGATGGAACAAAGAAGGAACAAACATAGCCCTCACTTCAACTGGCTTATTTTTAAAATGCTTAGAGGGTATTTAAAATGGGTGAACACACTTTAATGGGTGAATGCTCCCCTTTTAAGTATCTTTATGACAGTGTAAAGGTAACGTGTAACATAACCCTCAGAAAAGGGATTGGGGGAGGTAGTAAAAAACTTTCTTGATACTGGTGAACATTTCAGTTTTCAGTGAATTTGTCTGGCAAACAGAAGAGAATGGAGGGAATGGCCATGCATCTTCCAGAATTATCAGGGAAGTCACAGGGAGGAGATGGGTTAGTGGTGAGAAGTAGCCCCTCTCCAGCTACAGCATATTAGTCTCTTTCTTTCTTACTCATTTGCTTTGAGATATGCCTCTCTTGGCAAATTCAAGCCACTGCCTTCCAAGACAATCTCTTATCATTTAGAAAAGCAGCATCCTAAGCTGTCCTTTAGGACTACTCATCAGAACATAATCTCCCAGGGTTGGGTAGTCTGGAAGAATGTCTTTCTGGTGCATCACTGCACCACCAGGATGAGGGAGTTCAAGTACTGGGATGAATGGTGTCAGCTCTTTTGTGGGTTTTTTCATACCTTTGTCCTGTCCCTGTCCTGATACGGCACTCTTGGGATTGGTTTGAAGTGTTTATTCAAGAAAGATGAACACAGGTTTCATAGATTTCAGACATTAGGGCTGGAAGGGGCCTCGGAAGATCAGTGAGCCCAGCCCCCCGCCCAAAGGGCAGGAAGTCAGCTGGGGTCATAGAATTCTGCAGCTGTATACTGCAGTTGCTCAGGGATGTAGGGGGGCAGTCAGGAAGGCCAAGGGAGAGATGGAACTGGGATTAGCTTCCCAGATTAAGGACAATAAGAAGTCCTTCTTTAAATACATAGGGGTAAAAAGAAGGTTCCGGATAATGTGGGGCCCCTGCAGGACACGTTAGGAAATGTGGTCGTCACACCAGATGACACAGCCAACATGTTTAACTATTTCTTTGCCTCCATCTTCCTAAGCAGGGACCGGAACAGCCACCCCCCTCCACTGAGCCCCCCTCAGGCCCCAGGGGAGGCACACCTAGGCCAAGGGTTAGTGAGGAACTAGTTAGGGAGCTTCTGGAGGGACTGGATGTATTCAAGTCAGCCAGTCCAGACGATCTCCACCCTAAAGTACTAAAGGAATTGGCTGAGGTTATAGCAGGACCCCTGGCACAGCTTTACGAGCAGTCGTGGTGCCAGAGGACTGGAAGAGGGCAAACGTGGTTCCCACCTTCAAAAAGGGTAAGAAGAAGGACCCAGGAAACTATAGACCAGTTAGTCTTACCTCGATCCTAGGCAAGCTGTTTGAGAAAATTATTCTGGCGCGCATCCATAAGGGGCCAGCAGGGGATTTTATGCTTAGGGACAACCAACATGGGTTCATCAGCAGCAGGTCCTGTCAGACCAACCTGGTGGCCTTCTATGATCAGATCACAAAATCATTAGATGTAGGGGTAGCAGTGGACATAGTCTTCCTGGACTTTTGGAAGGCCTTTGATACTGTCTCTCACCCTGTTCTCATTAAGAAACTGGGGGACTGTGGTGCCGACACCCACACAGTCAATTGGGTCGCCAACTGGCTGGAGGGCCGCACCCAGAGAGTGGTGGTGGATGGGTCATTTTCAGCCTGGAGGGATGTGGGCAGTGGGTTCCGCAGAGCTCTGTCCTCAGGCCCGAACTGTTCAACATCTTCATCAGTGACTTGGACGAGGGGGTAAAAAGCACCCTGTTCAAATCTGCTGATGACACTAAGATGTGGGGGGATGTGGGCACACTAGAAGGGAGCAATAGGCTACAATCGGACCTAGACAGGTTACAAGGGTGGGCGGATGAGAATAGGATGGGATTCAACACCGACAAGTGCAAAGTGATGCACCCGGGGAGGAACAACCGGCACCATACCTACAGGCTGGGGAACCCCCTTCTTGTCAGTACAGAGGTGGAAAAGGATCTTGGAGTCATCATTGACTCCAAGATGAACATGGGCCAACAGTGTGGGGATGCAGTCAGAAAGGCCAACCGTACCTTGTCATGCATCCACAGATGCATCTCGAGCAGGTCCAAGGAGGTGATCCTTCCCCTCTATGCGGCACTGGTCAGGCCGCAGCTGGAGTACTGCATCCAGTTTTGGGCACCACACTTCAAGAGGGATGTGGACAGCATGGAGAGGGTCCAGAGGAGGGCCACTTGCATAATCAGGGGGCAGCAGGGCAGGCCTTACGAGGACAGGCTACAGGACCTGAACCTGTTCAGCCTCCAAAAGAGAAGGCTAAGGGGGGATCTAGTGGCCTGTTACAAACTAGTCAGAGGGGATCAGCAGGCACTGGGGAAGTTCCTGTTCCCCCAAGCACTGCCAGGAGTGACCAGGAAAAACGGTCACAAGCTGGCAGAGGGTAGATTTAGGCTAGATATCAGGAGGCGCTACTTCACGGTCAGAGCGGCTAGGATCTGGAACGAGTTTCCAAGCAAAGTGGTGCAGGCTCCTACCCTGGGGGTTTTTAAGAGGAGGTTAGATGAACACCTTGCTGGGGTCGTTTGACCCCAGTACTCTTTTCTGCCATGGCAGGGGGTCGACTAGATGATCTACTCAGGTCCCTTCCAACCCTAGAAACTATGAAACTATGATCCCAGCAAGATAAGCACCTAATTTACTCTTTAAGGTGTTTAATATAAGTGCTTGAACCACCTCCGATGGCAGGCTGTTCCAGACCTTGGGGGCTTGGACAGTAAAGAAATTCTTCCTTATGTCTAGCCTGAACTGGTCTTGCAGTAGTTTATAACCATTCAACCTCATCGTCCCTTGGGGTGCTCTGATGACGCACCATGAAGTGCCTTGGGATACCCCTTGGGGCGCTCTGGTGAACAAATTATCCCCCAGATACTGATGGTCACCCCTGATAAATGTATAGGTGGCCATCAGATCACCCCTGAGCCTGTGCTTTTCCAGGCTAAAGAGCCTCATAGATCTCAGCCTGTCATCGTAAGGTCTAGTCAAGCCACCAGGACAAAGGGAGAGAAACCCGGAGACAGTGGGAAGAGTTACAGGTCTAAAGGGGACAAAAAATGAGAAAAAAGAAGGGGGCGGATTGAAGAGAAACTTGAGTGGAAAGCCAGAGGCTTGCAATGGAGGATTACTGATCCCCAAGGACAACTAGAAGATCAGGAGAAACTCACCTGTTGCTCCCAGGCAGGCAAGAATCAGGAGGAACTTCATGATGTGTCTGGTTGGACCTCTCTCTGTTGTGAGAACAAGCGCTGCAGAATCCTCACCCTACTTTATATCTGCCTGATGGACTTATCTCCCCAACTCAAAGTCTCACCAGCTTGCTTCTTCCCAGGTCTTGTATCAGCTCACATAAATTTAGTTACCTTATCAAGGTAGGGTAGTAATAAAACGACTGCAGGTTCCTGAGTAACAGGTGCAAGCTTTTCCAGAAAAAAAGACAAAGGCCCAGATCCTATTCTCTGTCTAAGGAAGACTGCTTATGTGGCACTTCCATGGCTTTTAGGTATCTAGTCAGTAAACAGAATGCTATTCCAGCCTTGTAGAACATCCAAAAAACCATTAAGGCACCTTGATTCTGGCCTGAAAAGTTCTGTAGGCAACTGAAAATGGCTTCTTGTTTGTGCTCAGAAGGGATCCAGAACAGCTCCTGGGTGTTTACTTCCACCTAGGTTCTTCTAGAGATTCAGGGACCTATGGAAACTTTTAAATATTTTACCGGGGGGATAGGATCCCAAGAGCGTTATTCATGCCGCTTAGCTATCTGAGAGTTGGAATAGGATCAGGGCCTAGCGTTCCACATACTGCTCCCCTTGCAAGGCCCCTCCATCATGCCCTTTGTCTCCCATTTATCCAAATTCCCCAGCTTCTTGCAATTTATAGAAAATTAGGTGTGGAAGGTGTGGGCCAGTAGGAGATGCTCCTGCGTTGAGACACCCGCCTCACTGAGCCTGACCACTTCCAGACTCCAGGTGCCTCCCTGGGAGCACCTAACGTCCAGCCAACCCCCTTCTTGGACCACACCTGCAAATCTGGGGGTAATGATGACCACCCAGAGTCTGGACTGATCTTCAACCTGTGCCCCCTGGGAAACACAGGGCTAGTAGTTCTTGAGGGTACTTGTCCCACTGCAAGAACTTGGGGTGCTTCCCTCAGTCTGAAGCACAAATAGTGGTCTCCCTTAGTCAGCTGAACCAAGGGGACCCCAAGGCATAATCTAGACCCTCTCCCAATAAGTTTCCCATGCTAGGTACAAAGGAGAACTTTATTGGTTACAAGGAGTAGGCTTCATAGATTCATACACATTAGGGCTGGAAGGGACCTTGGAAGATCACTGAGTCCAGCCCCTCGCCCCAGGGGCAGGAAGTCAGCTAGGGTCAAAGGATCCCAGCAAGGTAAGTGTCCAATTGTTTCTTAAAAGAGTCCAGAGTAGGTGCTTGCACCACTTCTGGAGAGAGTGGGAGTCTATTCCAGGCCTTGGGAGCTTGGATAGTAAAGAAGTTTTTCCTTATGTCAAGCCTAAAACGATCTTGGAGGAATTTGTGACTGTTTGTCCTTGTCATCCCTTGGGGCAGGCACTCTGGTGAACAGTCATTCCCCCAGATCCTGATGTACACCCCTTATAAAGGAATGGGGTACAGGGTAGAACAGTATCAGAGAAATACCTTAGAGCAAACAGTGGCATGGTAGCCTTTCATTACGCATCTGTGTTACTGCATGCTATATATCTTGTTAGATCTCAAGTAGCTTACTCACAAGTAACATCCAGAGGCAGGTGGAGATTCCCTCTGGAGGCAAGCAGTTCACTGATCATGAGTTTCAAGAGGGAAAGAGAGTTTCAGATGGCCTAGCTTCTCTGTGAGTTTTCATCATGGCTACTGCCCCTCCTCCTGGGCAGTCTTTAACTTATATAGACCTTATGACCTCATTTACCTGATCCAATGAAGGCTGCAGCTGTTGGCTACCAGCCAACCGATTTGAAATGCATCACTGGTTGTCGGATAGACTGGCAGGGTCTCTAGACCCCTCCCATTGCTTAGAACAACAGGGAGTTTAATCCCTCACCCAAGTATGTGATGCCAGTCATAGAGAGAGGGAGCAGGCTTCCCCCTCCCTCTGCAAGGTATCCAGCTCAAGTTATAACTCAGGGCTACCTGAAGCGATGGGGCCAGAGGTGTCTGCTTTATGCGGTGACCATGGCAACCAAATTGTCAAATAGCAGAGTTTGGGGAGAGATAGAGATGGTATTCTGCCACAGAAGGTCATTTAGTCCAATCGCCTGCTAAAAGTGGGGCAGCTGAGACAGCTGAAATCTGCTCTACAGCACCCCCGGTTGTTCTGTTCATTCCTTGCCGTGCCTTTGGCAATTAGAGCCCTCAACACTCTGGCGCAGGCCCTTTATATTGATTTATTAGGTCTTCTCCATTGGAAACTCATTGGGAATGTCTTAAACACTTCTTGCTAATGGGGGTTTTAGGAGGTTCCCTAAAGCTGAGCAGAAAACAGTCATTGGTTTTAGAGGAATCCCCCATTCAGACATGTTTTGTATTGATTTAGAATGACAGTAAAAGGAATGGAAGCTGATGCTGAGAAAGTCTGTACTGAGGGGTGTCATGGAGATGTGAACCTCTGAACACTTGGTATCTCTCCCTCAGAATCAGGGCTTTTCTCAGGTAACACTTCCAGGCCCCTGTAACAGGGAACCTTAACCCTGTTACCCAGTTGAAGGGGGAATTATTACAGTGGACTGAGAGTGGCTGTAGGGGAGTGTGCAGAGACCCCAGTGGAGCACTGGTTAGGTGCACTACTGCTCAATTCCCAGCCAGCGCAGGGTGTAGGCCAGAGGTGGCCAGTGGCCAAGAGGACCAAGGGACCCTAGCCCATGAGGTGAAACTAGATTCAGGAACCTAGAATCTGAGAAGACTGGAGCTTATAAAATGGGCTCGGGTACACTGAGCTCAGGCAGAGGGATCCCAGTTAGAAAAATGGGAATGAAGCCTTGGGAAGGCTGAGGTCCTGACAATTCCAGAATAGGCCAGGCCGGGTATTGAAGCAAAGTGCCTCCTAAGGACGATAACTGAAAACATCTGTGAGGCATAGGCATGACTATGGGGGTGGCAAGAGGATGTTAGAAATGCACAGTAAATGGAGTGTTGTTAGAACTGCACAGTTTGCATCTCGTACCTGATAAGAAAAAGAACACTGCCAAGGACTTTTTCTTTCTTAGCTAGCTTTGTTACAGTTTTTTTCTTATGCTAAATCACTCCCTCCTCCACACTCCTCCTGGTTCTTTTCATGCAGATTACAGAAGCTGGAATTCAACTGACTGTGTCCTTGAAAGGTGGGGGGGATTTAAACTCTTGGTGACCTAAAGAACTTTTTGAGCGTGCGCAATTAGCTGATGCATATTCACCTATCCACCCCGCATACTTAAGTAGTTAATTATAATATACATGCGATGGATGAAGTGACGTAGTCACATGCATGTTTGTATGAACCGGAAATGAGCTGTAAGAGTTCCTGTTTCTGCACACGTGCCCAGGAGGGAAGGGATAAAATGCCAGCTGAGAATTTCCTCAGGGGCACGGAGTAATCTGAGTCCTTTGACTCTGCTCCGACCCTATTTGCAAATACACCTTTTGTGCTGCTAATAAGTGTGTGTCTGAGATTTCTTCATGTGCGTGCCTCCCGAGAGACGAACCGCAAATTTTTGCAACAAGAAGATGATTATTATCCTTAACACTTAAATTGGGGGATTTTCTTGAAGGGGGCAACCCACACCCTAGAGTTCAGTATGAAGAAGCCTGAAGGACCATGCACCAAGTGAATGCACCTAGGAAGAGGCTACCCCTTTTCTGCCAACAGCCTCTCTAATTAGAAAACTGAAAAGATCAAGTCATGGCAGGAAAGAAATTGGAGGAAGAATAGAGACAGAGTAGGGCTTGAACAGCCTGGTCCAACTACTAGGGGACCTTGGACACTGGGTGTATTTCCAGAGCTTGCTATAGCCCTTTGCAGTCTCCCAGGCTGGTCTCCACAGAGATTTTGCCAGTGCCACTTCATCCTTGCAGAACATTTGCATCTGATAAATTGGCAAAGGCCAGTGAAAAACTGTTTCAGCAGAGTTTTTCCTTTAGGTTCTAACACTCAGCAATGGAAGAAAGGGCTGATGTAGAGCTCATGAATTCACAGTGACCTGTTCCCATGTGTGATGTGAAAGGGTATGTACAAACACTCTTCCTATAGACTTACAGAGGGAGGTAGTGCTGGGAGTCAGGATTCCTGGGTCCTATTTCCAGCCTGTCATTGGACTGCAGCATGATCTTCATCAGTGTCTTGTGCTTCAGGTTCTTCCATAAGGCTAATCATGCCAGTCTCAGCAGGTTGTTTTGAAGGTTCCTGGGAGTAAAACTGTGGGAGATATCCTGAGGAAAGGTGCTGGAGCTTTGATCCCTCTGCATGTGATGTGAAGTCACATGTTGGGGCTGCATGAGGCATTGTTAAATGCCCTGAGAAATACACAGACAAAAAAAGGCTTCTGGCAAGTAATTAGTAGCATGAAAGAAGGCCCAGCATTCAGGTTGTTGCCTCTGTGGCTAGGGACAGACATTCAAAAAACCTGAGCCTGAATTGATTCAATCTTTTCAGGTTAGTCTAGCCAGCCTAAGTTAAACAGGTTTGCAACTATGCAAACATTCCCTCTAGACTGAAGTAATGCAGGCACATGCCTGCAGTAGCTCAGGCTAGAAGCAGCACTCCCTTCCCTTCCATAATGCTGAGTTGACAGGGAGTATGGCCAGGCCCTGGCAAGACCTCTGATTAGGGAGGGGTGTAAACCACCACCTTGCCTGTAGTCCCAGGCTTTTCCCTGCTCGCTGCTCAAGCAGCAAGAGAGTTTCCAGACCCCAGCCCTAGGCTAGCACTCTGAGGCAAAGGGGTGTGTGCAGTGCATGCATCTGTTGATGATACTGAGCTTTTCAATCTCCCTCTCCCTGCTTCTTCATACTGTCTACAGCAAACTTGACAGGTGACGGAGCCAGCAGGGGGCTGATAACACGGCATTTATCAGCCTATCAACAAAACAAAAGCCTCTCTCTTTGTTCAGGACCTTCTTAAACAGCTTTTTCCAAGGAAGGAATGGAGGGACCTTACCAGATGATCTGTTGATTAGCTCCAAAAAGTCATAAATGGACACTGTTCTATCTGCCTGTCCCTGTGAAGCTGGAGACACACACCCACACACATACCTCTCAGCGTTAGCTAGCATACCACATGCCTAGGGTCCATAGGGCTGGGGTCCATCCTGTGGGAGATGAGAGGGAGGGAGGGGGGATATTTGCTTAAGCAGTGAGCAGCAAGGGGGCGGGGGGTGGGCAGGGGGAAGGAAGGCAGACCCTGCTGTGCTCACAGTCTTTGCTGGAGCTCCGGCTAAGGAGCAGAGGGGTGGGGCCATCCCTGTTTTCTGGAACAGAGAACACAGCCCAGTCCAGGGCTGCCAAGCATCTGGGATGCTAGAGGACTCCAGTTTAACTTAAATCAGGAAGTGATATGGGACAGACTTTACATAAACTGGCTTGACCCAAATCAGTTAAGTCTGATGCTATATTCAACCAGGTTTTATCTCAAACTAGTTTCAGCAATTTTGAAAATGGTTTATATATACTGAACTTATGTTCTGTTATAGGTTTAAACCAGTTTCTGATCACTTAAACCCATTTATGTGTAATGTTTGTCCATAGCCTGTCTGTCCCTTCCAGTTTTTGGGAGAAAATGATCTTTGGTGGTAGGACTAAAAGGAGAGACACAAAGAGGCACTAATATGTAAATGGATGGGTAGGCACACAGCTTGCCCTAGGAAGGAAACTTGAAGGACTTTTGGTGCCTTTGGTGCATGGTAGTAGACCTATCTCACTACAAAAGACTGAGACATAGGCTAAAGCCTTTTTATTGCCTACGCCCAAATACCATCTATGTTCAGCCCAGTTATCAGTGGTCACTCAGGCTGGGGAGTCAAATGTAGCCTGACATGAAATTTGTTAGGTCACTCCCCTGTGATCCCCTAACCTGTTAACCATCTCCCTTTTCCCTGCCTCTCCCCAGGTCAGGACAGATTGCTAATATTGGCCTTTGGTAGAATGATAGAAGGATGGGAACTTCCCAGAACCACTGGGGTGGGAGGGGCTGCCATTGTTTGTCTATGTGCCCTATACCATCTCAGCCACAAAACATTTGATAGGGAACCTCAGGAAGTGCTGCCTGCTTGCATTTGGGGGTTCAAGAGAGAGGTGTATTCCAGCAACAGGCTTCAGGAGATCAGGTCGATGTCACCTTTATGTACCAACAGGGCAGTGCTCTGGCTATGTAACTGCAGTTTTGGGCACTCAGGCAGAACACGTATTCTGTTTGTACCTGTGCAGCTACACTCACCCTAATCTTCCCTCCTTACCACGCTCAGAAGGCTGCACTGGCTGTGCAGGCTCCAGGGCTAGGCACATGCACAACTCTGGATAGGTCCTGAAACATCAGTCACAGGAACTCTCCAAATGCCAGGTGCTTGGGGGCAAGGCAAAGGAACAGTCATCTACCTTTTTAACTCAGTAGCCTAGGCACTAAAGAGACAGTCCAGGTCTTAGGCCCTCTGCTTAGAAGGGGTTTGAAACTTTGTCACTGCCAGGACATAGGTAGCTAGACTTGGGGGCAAACTGGGGAATCAAAGTTACTAGACTAGGGCTGAAGCCAGAGCTAGAGAGGGCAAGCAGAGTCCAGGGACAAACCAGATCAGGTCACCAAGAGATCAGGAGGAGAGCAGAATCTATCAGTACACCAGGTCCACAGACCAAGAGGTCAGGAAACAGACAGCGCTACCAGAAATACAGAAGAATCCTCTCTCCCAGATATTTCCTGTTCCTCTCCCTGGTTCTATATGGAGGAAGTGTAGGGTCAGGTGACAGGAGGCAGCCACTCAGGTATCAAGGGTTTGTCTACAGATGCAATTAATGTGATTTAGGCTTACTGTGCAGTAAATTACTTTGCAGCAAACCTGTCCTAAGAACATGTTTACATGTGCACCCAGTGGGTGTGTTGACATAAGATGCTTTACTGCACAGTAGACTAATCTACTGAACAGTAAAGCATTACCATCTTCTTGTGCACATTATTTACAGCACTGTAAATTAGCCTACTGTGTAATTAGCCACTACCTGTAAATACAGGTAGTAAACTAACTGCATAGTAGATACTGTGCAATAGTGCATGTGTAGACACTGACCAGGAGCAGATTTTCTCCTGGTCAGCCCCAACACCAGGGGACCACAGGAGACAGGAAACTTCCCCAGTCCTGGTGCTGCTAAGCTTGTACCTCCTTCCAGGGCCTGAGAGCTGAGCAGCAGCCTCCCTCTTCCCTTGCCTGTGCTGGCATGGGTCAGATCCCAGCTCCCTACAGGAGCTGGGAGCCAAGTAGGGTCAGGGCTTGGGAGCTTTCTGCTTCCCTGACCAGCCAGGAACTGACCAGAAGTTGTCCCACTTCTGGCTCTCTTGGCCCTGTGCATATGAGGACTGGCCCAGTGCTCCCTGCCAGCCCCTGGGCTAGCAATCCAGGGGAGCCTGGAGCTCCCTCTGGCTGTTACAGGGTCCAGAGCAAAGTAGGAGCAGATTTGCTCCCAACAGGGAACACTTTTAGACATGGTCCCAAATTGGTTGGCTAGATGCCAACACTGCTGGCTTCTATTGGACTGGGCTGCTGAGGTCAGAAAGACTATGTAAGGACTTGGTCCAAGAAGAAGGGGAAGGAGCAGCCATTTTACCAGCATGGCCCAAGGATCAGGAGACAGGGAGAGAGTCTGATCCATCTGAAATGCGGTCTCTCTGGAAATCTCTGAGCCGGATCTCTACCAACTTCTGAATGATACTTGTAAGTGTTTCTAGAGAGCAAGTCAGCTCACAGTGATGCATTTGAGTATCAGACGGCTACATCAGCCAGATTGCTTTGCTCAGTGGTAATCCCTTGATAGGGGTCTACCTCTTACCCTATTCAACCTCATCCTGTCAGGAGCAATAAAGTTCTTCTTTGTGACTGGTGTAGGACAGTGGTCTCCAAACTTTTTTGATTGCACACTCCATCAGTAAAAATTTTTTGAGCATGCACCCCCAATATATGTATATTTATATAAATAGAAGTTCTAATATTTTCTTCCCGCACCCCAATGGATCGTCTTGCGCACCCCTTGGGGTGCATGCACCCCACTTTGGAGACCACTGGTGTAGGAGACTTAGTGAGGAGTGGGTTTAATTATGCCTAATAGGCCCCTTGGGTCTGCAGACTAAGGGAGACTATGTTTGGCTCCCGACTTGAGGAGGTACCCAAGTTCTTGTATTGGATCGAGTACCCGTTGGACTATTAGGCCTGTATTTCCCCGAGGACACAGGCCCGAGAGAGTCGCTTCACAGGGTGGTGGCAGCACACGTTACCCCTGGACTCTGCGGTGCGGCTTGAAAGTGGGTCTGCCCTGGCTTAGACGCCCCTGGAGAGACACATGGAGTCCGGAAGGTGGATAGGCATAGTGAGGTGGGAGACTCGACGCAGGAGCTCCCCCTACTGGCCTGCCACACTGGCTAAGATCATAGGCCCACACTAGATGGGAAGGAGTTCATGATGGGCTGAAAGGAAAACTGAGGCACACTTTAGTGTAAGAGGGTGGCAAGTGACAGAGCAAACTGTGATCAGGGAACTCAGGTGCCCTGGCATGGGGGAGAGTTGGGAACACTAGACAGTCCCTGACTTGGATGAGGCAGGAGGTGGGCAATGGAGAGAAAATGGGAGGCCTATAAGCAGGCAGGGGCTCAGCCGATGAAAGAAATAGCAAACATGACTCAAGGATAATTTTGTTTATGTTAGTTTCTTCTCAGAGATGAATAAATGTGGAGGGAGGAAATGCCTCAATGAAACCCGAGGAAAATGGATGCTTCAGTTCCTGGCCATGGTCTCCTCAATCCAGGCAATGTAGTTGCAGACCTTGGTGTAGACACCTGGGTAACCTGGCAGAGCGCAGCCGATCCCCCAGGACACGACCCCCTGGAGCTCCCCGTTACACACAACTGGGCCACCAGAATCACCCTGTAAGTGAAAGGTTTTAAATGGTTATAAGCACACACTGACTTGGGCAGCTGATACTTTGAGTCTAATCCAGGAAGGTTCCCACCCAGCTCCAGGAATGTCCCGAGAGCACTGGGGAGAGAGAAGCAGCATCCACAGACTCTAGTAGATGGAGGATGAGGACGGAGAAAACCAAGTCACTGTCTTAGCCTCACTAGGACCAGCCCTGCCAGTCAGATACCAGGCTGCAATTGGTCATGCAATGGTGACACGGTCTGTTGCTCACTCCTGGGTCCCCTGAGCTCTCTGGTTCTCATTCTCCCAACTGGTCAATAGTATGTTCTTTACGGTTCTCTTTGCAGGGGTCAGGGTTTTGGTGCAAGCAGTGGGAAGGGAGACACAAAAGCAACTGGTCCACATTGCTGAAGCAGGAGACAATGCAAGAGTTCTCACCTGGCAGGAGTCCTTGCCGCCCTCCAGAAACCCCACACACATCATGTTCTCAGTGATATCTCCTGGATACGATGCCTCACACTCAGCATGAGTCAGGACTGGAGCATTCAGGCACTGAAGGAGCTCAGGTAAGTTATCTACCAAGAGATTGGAGAAGGTCAGGGTAGAGCTTGGAAACCAGGAAGTCCATCTAGGGCAAAGACCGGGGGGTTTTTGGATTAGAGATTTCAATATAAGTAATAGGAGATGTGTTGAGAATCCCAACAATTTCAGGAAGGAGGGATATGGAATATTGCAGGGCAAGAGTGAGGGAGACTGGCAGAGCTTTGGGGGGAGCTTAGAAATGGATGCAGGGATGCTGCAGGACAGAATGACAAGGTACATGGGTCCTACAACTGGAAGAGTCAGGGTAGGAGGCTTTGTTACTTTATCATACTCACAGCCATCACTGAGGGTGTTTCCCCACCCAGAAACCAGGCATTCAGTCCCAGCAGCCACACAGGCAGTGGGCAGAGCAACGGTATTAACACTTTCTGTCAGCTTGGCTGGGGTTTTCAGCTTGATCAGCATGATGTCATTGTCTAGGAGCCAGGAGCTGTATTTAGGATGGCGGATGGCTTTCTCAACTCCAATGAACTCTTCAGTCCCTTCCAGCTTCTCAATGTTGAACTCGCCAAGCCTTATCTCCATACGGCTACAAAATCAACAGTACAACACCATACCAGTTAATCAGAGGCTAAATGATAGGTTGTGTCCACTAGGTGGTGACGTGCATTTCAGCACAGTGGGTTGGGGAGTCATTTGGGGTGCTGAAAGATGTCAGATTTGAAGCATTTCAAAGGCCTCTGAAGTGCTTCAAAAGGCAAGCCCTGCAAACACACGCCCTTTGAAGCACTCCAAAAATGGCTACAGCACTGCAAAATAGTAGCCGTTGGAATGAAGTATTATTTAGAAGTGATTTGCTTCTTCTCACGTTTGTACATTTATGAAAGGCAAGTTTGTACATTTAATGGCAGACCCCTGGGTCTTCCAGCATCCCATGGTACTTTACTTTCCCTATGCTCCCCAGTGGGAAGGGGAGGGAGGGCAGGGCAGACTGTCAGTGACTTTTCTCCTGTCACTTCAACTCTGCTCCCCAGACTGCCCTACTGCTAGAGCTTGGAGACCCAGTGTCCCCCAAAATATTGCTGAGTTAGGAGACCTCAATATATCTCCCCACCCACCTCGTACAGCTGGAGCCAAGATTTTGTTTTTCCATACATCTACCCACAACTGCGCCTCCACTTCTGGTCTCCTGGTTCTAGCAACAGAGATTCACAGAAGCAGAGTGAAGGTGGAGAGTAGGGCTGTGTGAAATGGCACTGTTCCATTTCAACCATCATTTCGACATTTCAATGGAACAGCATTTCGTTCAAATTTCGTTTTGATTCGAAACTGCTATTCTGTTTCGTTGAAACAGTTTTGCTATTTCGACGCTTTTCAATGTTTCGCCCATAGGCTATAATGGGGAAGCTCAAAACAGCCTATAACTTTGTCATTTCTGGCCTGATTTGGATGACACTTGCAGGGATGGTAGCCCCTTCTGAGGACATGAAGCCTGCCAAGTGTCAGGGAGATAGGTGCAGGGGTTTTGGAGACAGGTGCAGGGGTTTTGGGGAAAGAGCACCTGAAATCTTGAAAGCAAAACTCATGTCACGTGTATGTATTAAGCCACAGTGGGGTCAATACTGCAGGCTTGCTAGCCTCTGCTGAGGCAACAAAGCCTGCCAGCTTTCAAGAAGACAGGTGCAGGGGTTTGGGGGAAACTGCACATCAAGATGTGGACAAGCAGAACTCGTGACATGGGTGACGCTGTGAGTGTTAAGGTGCAGCAGGGTGAAAGCTGCAGGCCTGCTAGCCCCTGCTGAGGCCACGAAGCCTGCTAGCTGTCGAGGAGATCAGTGCAGGGCTTCTGGGTTTTGGCACCCGGAATCTCTGGCTGTTGACAGGCAAAACTCATGACATAGGTGACATTGTGTGTGTGTTAAGGCGCAGCAGGGTGAAAGCTGCAGGCCTGATAGCCCCTGCTGAGGCCACGAAGCCTGCCAGCTGTCAAGGAGATCGGTGCAGGGGGAGTCTGGGTTCTGGGGCCCTGGACCTCCAGCTGCTGACAGGCAAAATTTGTGACATGGGTGGGTGACACTGTGTGTGTGTTAAGGTGCACCCTCACTCAACTGACACCAAGGCAGAAAGCAGGACAGTTTAAACAATGCTGCCTTTTATGCAGTTTTTCCATCCCTCCCAGAGCACTGGGATTGGAAGGGACCTCAGGGAAGAATGACAGTCACTGGCCAGGTACACAGTCAATAATGAGAGCACTCCTTCCCTCCTTTTCCCCCTTCCTCTCCTTAGTTTAGTTTCTGTTTCCCTGCAGGCAAGCCCAGCTAGAGCTTCAAAACTCAAAACATCGAAACATGTTTCAACTTATCTCATTTCATTTCGAGGCTGTTTTGAAGCTCTTTGTTTCGTTTTGATTTCGCTGTGTTGAGCTTGAAATGAGTCGAAACAGTGTCGAAATGAAACTGCCGGCAGAAATTCACACAGTCCTATTATTTACCCATGTGACTGGCCTCGCTTCATATTTTTTGACATCACACATTGACAGGGCCAGTTGACCCCTCAAGAATGATAGAAAGAAAATGCCAGAAGGCACATGCAAACTGTATATAATCTAATATTGTCACTCACGATTTGTAGCAGTGAGCAGCCGACACTACCCATTGGTTGCTGATGAGGGAGCCCCCACAGAAGTGGTACCCAGAGTTTAGGGACACCTGGTAGCGGACAGCATTCTCTGGGCAGGTGTAGCCCCCCACGATCTTGTCATCATCATCAACAGGGAAAGCAACTGAGGGAAACAGGGAAATTGGGTTTAAAATGATAACTCCACCTAATGGCCACATCTACAGGAGATGCTGACTGCGCAGTCATTACTGTACAGCCATTTAGTGCTAGTATAAACAGGTACTAAATGATTGTGCAGTAACCGATGGCTCTTTTGTGATGCTACTGCGCAGTAACCTAATACTACTGCATAGTAGTGTTGCATCATGGTTGTTGCCATGTGGCACTACTCCACGGAAATCCTTAGTAAAAGGCGAAAGATTTATGCGATCTGAAGAGAAACCAGAGTATAATGTAAAGTGCCATGTGGCACTACTGCACAGTAGTATTGGGCTACTGCACAGTCAGCATCTTGTGTAGACACAGCCAATGACTTGAAAAGCTGCAGCATCTAGTAAGCTACAGGTCACTTAGCAGTAACTTGAACTGCCTTTGCCACCGGTTCCCAAGATTCACACTTTCTGGCTTAGAAAGAAATCAGAATCAGAACTCACCAACTCTGGTCCTTTGTTAGCCAAGGAGAAAATGACAGACATTTCTACTGTGTCTTAAGTCTTGAAAGACCCCAACATGCTTTGCAAGAAATAAGTGTGCATCAGCATCATACCACCTATTGCTAGGGTGCTGCCACTTCTGGCATAGGATGAGACAGGAGGTGGGCAGTGACCAGAGGCAGTGAGACAGGGCAAGAAAAGACAAGGGTTCTGGAGTTTCACTCCTGCCATAAAGGCCATATTCTGTTGCCACTGCCCATGGCGGGGTTTCCGTTTCATCATGAGGAGACTGCTTAGAAAGAGAGAGAGAGAAAACACATGGAGAGGAAGAGTATAAGAGGCAGCAAAGAGCATGTGATTTGAAAACAGCAGAGGAAATGACAACATGGTGTGAGAGAACCTGTGCATTGAAAATCTACAGAGAAGCTGGAAGCCAGGGAGAGGCTAGTCTTGTTTCTATGGGTCCAGAGGACAAGCAGAAGATAAGAAGGGTAAAATAACAGAGAAACTCACCAGCTGCTCCCAAGCAGGCAAGAATCAGGAGGAACTGCATGGCGTCACTGTAAAGTGTGTTGTCTGCTGTGCAGGTATGGGCTGCAGGAGCCTCACTCTTCTTTATAACTCTCCTAGAGTCTTATCTCCCCAGCCCATGGTGACACCAGCTTGCTGCTTCCCAGGGACTTGCATCAGCTGGAAAAATTCAGTTACATTATCAAATTAAAAGAGTGACAGAGTGACTCTCGGTGCTCCAGAAATAAACATTTCTTGGACTGCAAAAGGAAAATACCCAACTCTGCACAGTACTGTCATCCATCCCTTGCAGCCCTTGCCATCCACCCCTTCATATCTCCTCTGAAGTGCCTGGACTTCCCTGGGTCCTGTCTGCAGTGCTCTGCTTGGTGTCCCTTGAGGGTGCACTTTCTTTGAACCTCTGACCCTTCTGTACATCCTTTTATCTTTATTTGTCCCCTGTAATCAGCTGATGCTGTTGCTTTCCCTCACTGCCCCACTGAGTGATGGCCCTAAGTAACTTAGTAGGCATGTGCCCACCTGTTTCAAGGCATCAAATAGACCTACTCTGGCAAAGCTCCTCACAGTGGGCCAACAGCACTCCCTGCTGTTTGAAAGGTCTGCTCTTGTTTGAAAATCTTTCTAGACTAGCCTCCGGAGCAGACCCTGCTAACTCTTGCAGAGGAGGTTTGGCATGCTCACTTCTGTCAGGCAGAGAAAGGGGAACTCCAAGTAAGGTTTCCTGTGCTGTTGTTTGCCTCTACCTGGGAAAGATGAACAAAGACAGCAAATGTTTAGCAGAAGCTGCCCTGGTGTGCTGTCTCCCCCTGGTGATCAACTCCTCAGCAGGCCACAAGGAAGCAGAAAGGGCTCTTGCAACTCTGCTGACCCAGGGCCCAGCACTGGAGCTCCTGCCTTTTGTTTCACAGAGAAGCAGCCCTGGATCCTCCCAAGAATGACCAGTATCATGTCTCCTCGTTGGAGAGCTCTGCTCTTTCAGTGACCAAGCCCTAAGATGTCCTAATTTAATTACATGCTAATTTATTGTATAATTAACTGCTGTGTCACTGAACAGGGCATGGGCTGGTTAGGCACCAGGATTTGTAGATGGGTGGACAGACTCCGCATGCCTCTAACACTGTTGAGGCTATGCCTGGTGTCCCATCACCTGGCCTGCCCAGGCCCAGGCACTGTCCCACCAGCTCTGCCTAGCCAAGACAGGCAGCAGGGGACTTCTCCCCCAACTCTGCCAAGCTGGATGAGCATACGTGTGCCCCATGCCTTGGCACACTTACATAGCCTGAAGGTGATGGCTGACCCCAGGTGGATGGACTCTACTTCCAGCTTTGCACCCACAGGAATATCCAGCCCCTGATGAGCTGGGGAGTGCATAGGGGCAGAAGGGAGGCTCAGAGCAGTTGGAGCAAAAAGGGCAGCTCAAGGCAACACATGGTGAAGAGAATGGCTCCAACCCTTCTAACCAGCTCCCACCACTGGCCTGGACAACCCTGCTCTTCCCTCCCAAGCCCACTGCCTGGGCCCAGTGCCCCACTCCAGCACCTCCCAGCAAGTCTCAGGGCCTCAGCCTGGCCCAGGACCTAGTGAAGGAGCAGCAAAGAAAGAGATAGCACAAGCTGGGCCAGATACTGGTGGGCAATGCCCCTGCATTAGCACCCCTCAGAGCATCCATGGTCTGGGGCTCCTGCATGGCCCCCACCCACTTACCTGAGCTCCTCCATCCTCTGCCTCCTGACCTTGGCAATGCACTCGTTATCCTGCCACTTACCCTCCTTGAAGATGGGAATTTGATCCTGCGCCAGCTTCTGCTGATGCTCTCATACCTGGTGCCGCACCTCATTTGTGTGCCTCAGCTGCTGGGCCACCTTCTCCTCTGGCTGTTCTGGTCCTTCTCAGTCTAGTCCTGCTGCACTTGGGGGGAGATGCCATGGCCAGTGACATGAGCAGTGCACAGGCAAAGACTGTCCTCCCCAGTTGTAAGCTGGCCTGGCTATGACCTTTCTGCCAGGGACTGCTACATCTCCCCTCATGCAGACACATCTGAGCAAGCCCTGTCATCTCCACAGCAGCTTGTGCTCTTCAGATTTGTCTGGAGCTGCAGACTGCCAAGCCTAGAATAACTTCTATGAATCTATGATACTCCACATCCTGCCCATGCTCCAGAACAAAGGTCCTGGAGCAGATCCCATGCTCCATGCAGAGGTGTGTGCCTACCTGCACCCATCAGCACATGGGGGTTTTGTCTACTGCTCTCCTCTTGGTCCAGAAATGCTGAAACCAGAGCAGATCATTCCAGTCACCACTCAGGCTCAGCAGGTCCTTGCCCCTGCCCCTGCTTCTACCCCTGGATTGTACCATTTTCTGTTTCAGGTACTCCAGCACCAGCTTGTCAGACAGTCTCTCCTGCTCCAGTTGCTCCTCCTTGTGCTTCTCATTATCATCACTGATATGTTTAATCTCAGCCTGGATTTTCCTTTGCTGATCCTACCTCTGCTCTGGAGAACGTTAAGTATTTCCCATACCTCAGAAACCATCTCTTGCAGAAGGCTGATGTCTATGAAGAAATCCAACTTTGCCTAAAACATGCAAGTGAAGCCTTTAGATGCCTGAGGAAACAGGTGTCTGAAGATTACAACATCAAATACAAAATGAGGCTCATGGTTTATTGAGCATTAGTGATTCCTGCTTTATTGTTTCATAGTTTCTAGGGTCGGAAGGGACCTGAGTAGCTCATCTAGTCCGACCCCCTGCCATGGTATCTGAATGGATCTGAGACATGGACAATGTGTAGAAGACACCTTAAGTCTCTGGAGAAGTATTGTCAATGCTGCTGGAGGATGATGCGTTGAATCCAGTAGAAAGCAGACACACCAACATAAATGTCCTCTTGCAAGCAATGAGCATCTGATGATCATCCAACATCAACTTTGTTGGGCTGGCCATATCATCCAGACATTCAAATCCAGATTCCTGAAGCAAGTTCTATTCTCCCAGCTCAGACAAGGTGTCTGCTCAAGCGGAGGGCAAACAAAGTGCTTCAAGGACATCCTCAAGGCCATTTAAAAAAAACTCAGCCTGGACATCAACTCATGGAAGACTGTCACCCAGGATTACCCCAAATGGAGGAAGAATCTGCTGACTGCTGGGAGCTGGGGAACCTCTGGACACACATTGGCCCTTCAGAGCAGTTTGGCAGTTGCACATCCACTGTGGCAGCTTGGGGCACTGGTGTGTGCAGGACGTGCCTTCTGTTAGCTTTGGGAACTGCTGCTCTGGGCTGCAGGCTCTACCCTGCATGCAGCCAGGCACCAGCTTGTTTCTAGCTCCATGGTGAGCTGATTCCCCAGTGCTGACAAGCAGGCAGCACAGTCATCCGTTCCAGCAATAGCATCTTAGGGCCATGGGATGGCTGGAGCCAAGTGCAAAACCCCATGTTCCCAACCTGTGCCAGGCTCGGGGCTGGAGTAGCAGCATTTCCCAAAGGAGCAGGCCTTCATAGAAGGGGCCCTGCCCATGTGCCATCCACCTGTGGGCGAGGATTCTGCCTTCAGAGGAGAAGCCGGGTGCGAGGAGGAGGGGGTGGTGTGCTGGACTCTTCTGAGGAACAAAGCCAGGCACTGTCTGCCAGCATGGACTGCTGGGCCTGGGGCTGAATGTTCCTTGGGCCAACTACGGCAAAAGGGGATGGGGTGTCCGAACCTTTGTGGAGCCCAAGCCTCTGCTGGCTTCCCCTATCCCCTGTCCCTCAGAGTACTGCCAGCCCAGAGCAGCCATGAGGTTGGGGCTCTGGAGAGGGTGTGAGTGAGCTCCCAGGGGCTCTGGGCAGTGCTGGTCCCAGGGGCCACAGGCAGCAGGGTGCGAGCTCCCGTTCTGATGACTATGCCCATGAAATGTGACAGAGAGGCCATGGAGAGGTCCAGTGCCGCAGTCTGCTAAGCAGCACACAGGGGCCCTGCATCTAGGGATCCAAGTGTGACAGCTTGGTGACAGCCCAGCCAGGACAGGCCACCGAGCTCTGCTGTGCTTCCTGCCCAAACAAGAGTCCTGGGGCCAGCCAGGCAACAGCTCTAGGAGGCCAGGATGCCATAGGCCCTGATATATCCATGGGGTGAAGATTTAGAGTGGAGAGAGCTGTGCCTGAGGGAGATGACAGGCAAAGGGCCAGTATGAAAGAGGAGGAGGCATCACTTTAGGATCACAAGTGTGGGCAAGGGAGTGAGAGCACTGGCCACATGCAAGGCAAGTGAGACACTTGGCTTGTGGGACCAGGGAGAAATGTTTGACACAGGCCTATGTAAACCAACAGTTGTACCATTTTCAAAGTGTGGGGAGGACCCAGCACTGAGGCAGGACACCGGCTGGTCCAGTGAAATTGCTCCATGGGTGGATCTGGCTTTTTAAAAAGGGGGGTGAAAATGGTGAGGTGCATCATCACATAGGAAACAACACACATCTTTCTTCAGTTTAAACTAGAAGCTGACTAATATGCTTGCGACGTAGGGCTGGCAGGATTATTCATTTTAATAATCATCCCTGCTCAGTCAGTGTTTCCAAAGGGCAGGCCAGATGGTCAAATAGCCCTTGCCCTCTTCACAGAGACTTTCCTCAGAAAACCCTGCTCTGGGCCCAACTGCCGCATACTCTTAAACAGGACTGCTAGGATAGAGTTTACGCCCTTATCCCAACAGGCCCACTAGCCACCACCATTCCCCAACCCAACATGCTCAACAAGGTCTCACTGACCCTCCCCAAGCTGGAGGCATTTCAGAAATACCCTTCATATAATGCAAGGGAGTTACACTGAGATTTCAGGTTCCCCCATGTTGGGGTGATCCTGGTAGGTTCCTGCACCTTGCACTCATGACAATCAGGCCCTTCTCAGCAGTTTAGCCCTGTGGAAAAGCAGCTTATTCCCTGAAGGTGGATCCAACCTAGGAAATAATGTGCTCAGCAAAACCTGAAAGAGGAGAGACAAGCAGACTCTTTGTATCTAGAGGATGGGGGAGCTGCTCCACCAGTAGCCCTAGGTGTGGAAAGGCCCTTTGGCCCTTTCCTTGCCCTGCAGTCAGCCAGTGCCCCTGCCTGAGGCAGATCCTTGCTGCTGCCCTCTGCACTGATGGTCTTGGTGTGATGGTCTTGCATGTAAACCATGATCCAGAGGATCGATGGTTGCCAGGACAGTACAACACCAGCCATACAAACTGGTGCAGCCCTGACTGATTGGTGTTAAATTGCATCCTCTGCTGCTCTCTGGACCTTTCTTGGGACCTCACCCCAACAGAAAAGACGTTCATGCTGAAGCAACAGGCAGTTAGCAGCTCTACTCAAGTTGCTCCTCCACTCTGTCTAGTTCTTGGCAAGATGGTCACAGGGACTGAAGGCAGTCAAAAGGGCCCTGAGGCAGATTTCCAAGCAGCCCTGGTTAGGGATGGCCTGCTTGCCTTACATGAGAGTGGCCTTAGAAAAAGTGGGTCAAACAAAGCGTGCCTTACTGCTGACATCCTGGCTCAACTGATTTTATAGACAGAATTGCTTGTTGGAATATGTGGACTCTGATCCCTGGATATGACTTGGATCTGGATTCAGATCCAAGGAAAATGGCTTTGTTGAGTAATGAGCTTGCACGTTTCAAAATGTATATTGTAGCTCTTTCGGAAACTCAGCTCTGAGACACAGGCTTCATAAAGGAGAAGAAATACACTATTTCTTGGCATGGCAAACCTGAAGAAGTGCGGAGAGGGCTTTCTGTAGGTTTTGCTATCAGAAAGCAGGCAAGGGTTTTCAAGTAGAAGTGATCCCACTGAGTAAATAGAAAAACAGTGCAGAGAGAAGCATATCCCACTACACATGGCTTTTATAGATTTAACAAAAACCTTTGACATAGTTCATTGGTCAAACCTTCATACTGTTCTGAAGAAGCTTGGTTGTCCACCTATACTGCTAAATCTTGTTAAATCCCTATATGATGGCATGAAGGCAGCTGTAATGCATGAAAAACAAGTGTCCGAGTCATTCGTTGTCAACAGCAGATTGAAGCAGGGCTGCTCACTGCCTTCCAACTTGTTTAACATTTACTTCTTATTCCTGCTTCAACATGGGTTCCATGATTGAGAGGGTGTCTATCCAGCACTAGACAAGATGGAGGCCTGTTTAACATTGCGAAGTTCAGAGGTAGACTAAGGTGAAAGACTTCATCAGAAAGGACCATTTTTTTTCAGATGATGTAGCCTTTGTAGCTCACAATGTTGATGCCCTACAACATCTCATTACCAAGTCCTCTGGCTAATGAAAAATCTTTGGGCTAGCAATAAGCTTGAAGAAAACTGCTATCATGCACCAAGGCTCTTTGAACCAGTTCCAGATATCACCCTAGATGATACTCGTCTGGATGTTGTTGACCAATTTTTCAACCTTGGCCCAGCTGTTACCAGCAATATAGACCTGATGCTGATCTTGCTAGTAAAAATGGCAAAGCACCCAGGTACTTTGGGCTTTTCCAAGACAGAGCTAGGAATAATAACAAATGGTAAACTAAAGTGAAAACTCATATATACGAGGCATGTGTTTCATCCACTCTTCTATATGGCTCAGAAACATGGACAACCCACAACAAACATACCAAAAAACTAAACAGCTTTCATATCAGGTACCTGCACAAAATTCTTCAAATAAGAAGGCAAGACAGGGTGACAAATGAGCAAGTGTTTAATTGTGCAAGTATGTCATCCATGGGAATGTTGATTAATAAGAAAAGACTCAGGTGGCTCAGTCATGTAAAGCAAATGCTGGATCAGGGGACACAAAGAATGTGCTGTCCTTTGTAGCTCATAAAGGCTCTGGAAAGAGAGGCAGACTGCTGTGCAGATTTTGGGATGCTTGTAAAGATGACTTAGCATCCTTTGAAATCACTGTGGATAACTGGGAAAGCAGTGTGAGAGGTATCTCTGGTTGGTGGAGTCAGCTTGCAGATGGAGCAAGATGTCACTTGCTTGTTGCCTGCAGGGGGTGTGTTCCAGGCCAGGGAGAAGAGAGGCCAGCAGGATCTCCCCGGTGCTACCATGGTGCTGCCAAGTCACTTGGCCTGGCCCTGTGATGGCCATGCAGGCTTTCATGAGAGGCTCTAGGATGGACCAGGTGAGAAGAGACAGTCACCGCACCACCCATGCCCTGCCCTGGGCACAAAGGGTCTGAGTCCTTCATGCCCCTGGGCACCCATAAGGCAGAGCGCCCCAGTCCCTAAACACTGCCCACCTCAGCCCCATGGGCATGGCCAGCCCGCAGACCATTCCCCAGATAGACATATTTGGGGTTGCTCTGGGCCCTGCCCTCTTAAGCATGAGACCCTGTTGAAGAATGAGGAAGTCAATACAGGAGACACGGGCCCACGCACCTGCACTCACATGGTAGACACCAGCTCAGGCTCACAGGCACATATACACATGTACATGCACTGTCTTCCCCCACACGGACATACACAGCACACACACTGCCTCAGCACATGGGGGCACACACCACCAGAAGGTTGTCAGGGGCTGGGGCAGCAAGTATTACTTGGGGTGCAAAGGGTTTCAGGCCAGGATGTGGCCAATTTATCGGTCTTCCCAGGCCCCGCCGGGGTGTGCAGGGCGCTGGGTTCCTCTGGGCCACAGGTCTCCTCCCTGGAGCCTCCACCTGGACCCTGCTCTGAGGGTTTCTGTCCAGGCCCTAGGAGAGAAGAAGAAGAGACAGTCAATGTGACAGCAGTGCCCTCCCCTGGACACTGAGGGTCTGAGCCCCACACATTTGTGGGCCCTGTAAGGCAGAGAGCCTGGTAGGGGCCCCACCTTGTGCCCAACTCCATGGATACAACCCGCTCGTGCCCTGGGGCACTGTCACTTGGGGGACCTACCAGTCCCTGCACAGCCAGTCTGGGCATCTTCTGTCGGTCCGGAGAGTTTTGGTGTGGAGCGGCTGTAGAAGGGAACAATGGGGGAGCTGGTGCAGGGAGCAGTGAGTGCATGCTGGAAACAAGGCCTCACATGCACTCACACATGTGTGCCAGCCACCATCATGAGCTCACACATCTATGTATACACTTCACCACATTGGACACACATATCTCACCTGATGGACATCTCTGCACATCGAGATGTCTCCCCAGGGCACACGGGCATGCCCATGCTACCACCTCCCAAGCACACACACATGCGCAAACTGGGGTCTTGTGGACAAAGTCCTCCATAATCGGTGCCTGAGTTTCCCCTTCTCAATCCTAGAGCTAGGAGGTGCTCAGAGGCAAGAGTCAGAGGAGACCCACCCTGATCTCTCAGGGCATCTGGGGATGTGGGGCATTCTGGGGAGAGGATTTCAGACTGCTCAGCCAGGGCAGGGCACAGGGAAGGTTGGGCATGGACTAGATTGGTCCCCATGGCCAGGGCAAGTATTCATAGATGGTAGGACACAGGGCTCTGTCTCCTCCCAGGACTGCAGCCACGGTTCTGGCGGGGGGGGTTGTGCTGGGTCAGGGTGCAGGCAGGGACAGGAAGGGCCCAGCACGTCATCACCGTCTTGTCCAAGGCACAGGACATGGTTCTGCCAGCACCGCACAGCCACTTACCTGGCTCTTGCCCCTGGGAACATCACCTGCCCCCGTGTCTTCACCCTCTTCCTTGGGACATGGTGGGTGCACCAGCAGAGAGGCCTGCACCCAGACTGGTCTGTATGTCAGTTTAGGTCTTGGAGGAGGCTGCAGGGCCAGCTGTGCCCCAGATCCTGCAGGTATCTGGATCTGGGGTAGCTGGAGGAGAAGAGCTGCTCAGCAGAAGCTCCCCTGGGACCTCTTCCCCCCAGGAGTCTTCAAGCCACTCCCTGGTCCCATGGAGAACCTTTGGGGCCTTTCTCAGCCTGCACTGACCCAGCTTCCCAGAGCTCCCACCCTCCCAATCACCAAGAGGCAGCCCCAGCAGACCTGGCAATAGCCAATGGCATCACTGCTACCAGGAAAGCTCTGCTCAGCTTGTGCCTGGGTATGCAGAGGGCCCCCAGGAGGACTCTGGCAGCTCATGCCCAAGCCACAGACCACAGGCAAGGTCACAAAGCTGAGGAGGCCTCCTCCCTCCCCCTCCCCCGCAAATATCCTGTCCGAATGGCATCAAGGAGAGCTCAGCTGAGGCAGAGGCCTTGGGCCTAAGAGCTAAAACCACATGGTGCAAGGAAAGTGCTGCCCCAGCCAGGAGAAGCACATGGTAGCCCCTTGCCAGCAGGAGGCTAGAGCACTGGGAACCCTTTGCTACTGCCATGCTGGCCTCACAGCTTGTTGCAAAACCCCAAGGTTTTGCTGGCCCCTTACTTGCACTGAGCCGCCTCTCCACTGTGTCTCCCTGCCACCTGGGTCACAGCAGCTGGTCTGAAATGAAGGGAGAGAGATGGAAGTAAGCGGGCAACGGCTGGGGCCATGAGGCCCTGGGAAGCCGAGCTCTGTGCGGGGCAGCAGTAAGCACCAGACCTGGCACCAGGACAACACTTCCCTTTGCAGCCGGGTCTGGGACTTGTCCCGCTGATCGCTCACCTTGCTGCTCTGCTGCAGGAACAGCCCTGGGTCTTCCCTACCTATCATCATTATTACTATATTACTTATTCTATTACTAAGCTATTACTTATTCTATCTACTCTACTCCACCGTCTCTATCTACTATTTATCTCCTACTTGTCTGCTGTCCTATCTACTATCTACTCTGCTATCTCTAAACTCTCTCTTAAACTCTCGACCAACTACTCTCTATCTATCTGCTGTGTCTAATCTATCTAATCTAATCTCCTAACTCGAACTCTTTCCAACTAACAAAACCTCTCTCACACCTTAGCTGAGTCTCTAAGGTTGCGCTGAGACTGACCAGAAAGCACTGGCGGTGAGCTTTTATTCCCTGCCCATTCCTGGTCTCTGTGGTGATAGATTGACACGGGAACTACATCACAAAACAGCTTGTGTCGGGCCCTGCACATGGCAGCTGGGCTGGGACCCTGGGCCACGTCCTGCCTCTGTGCCCCCCCCAACCATTAAGGCCTCTCACTGTCCTCAGGTGTCCAAGCATGATCTGGTTCTGCCCCAAACCATTGACACCAAGCCAGTCCTTCTCCTCCCCTCCATGGGCAGACGCTAGCTGAAGGCTCGGATGGGCACAAGGAGCCATGGGCCCAGAGTTTCAGGGTCTGCAGCAGGCTGGGGGGGAGGGGACCCCAAGCAGATCAGCTAGTCCCAGCAGAGCCGGGCTGGCAGGGCCCTCAGGAGGGCATGTCTAGTCCAGCCCCTGCTCAGGACAGGATCAGCCCTGTGTGAACCCTCCTAGACAAGGCAATGGAGGAGCTGGTTCAAAGGTGCTCAGCAGCCCTCAGGCAGAGAAGACAGACCCTCACAGCAAAGGAGCCCCCCCCCCACCCCGCCCATGCTGATCTGACCGGGGGGCCCGGCCCATTCAATGAACTCCAGAGCTCCCCACGGTTGCTGGGCTCATGAATTGTGAGGGATTGTCCAGACCAGAGGTTCATGCGGTTAGGAGAGAATGTGCATACTGGGCTACAAGGCCTGAAACAGCCATGATACAAGCTACTTGCAAGAAGGGCAGTCTGAGCTCCTGCCCTGCCCAGTGGTTGGGCCGGCTGCACCTCTCTCTCCATCCTGGTTTCTCTGAGTGCTCCTCCTTGTGTCTCAGGCTCTTACCTTTTTCTCTCCTGAGGTCAAATCCCACAATCCTCCCACTTGCAGAGTGGGTCCTGGGCTGCAGCCCCTGAGAATTGCTCTCCCATCAGATGACCCTCTTCCTTCAGATCCCCACTGATGTTCACGAATCCCATTCATTCATTTCATTCCCATTCACTGCAGCTCTTCAATCAGGATCCTAGGCCTCAGTGGGTAACCTGTTGCATACATGCATCCTGCCCCCCACTACGGCTCACACCCAGGGCCCCAATCCTGCACACACCTGCACACATGCTAAGTTTTCCCACCAGGTGCATCCGTGCAGGGCCAGGCACACATGTTCCTTCCCCACTACAGCTCACCTGGCACTGGCACCATGATGGAGGGACCTGCTCAGCAGGTCACTGGGAGGTTGATGTCTCTGCAGAGGCTCCATAACTCAAACAGCCTCAGCCCCAGTAACCAGGAGATGTACAGGAGGATGGAGCGCTAGTTCTGGGTGAGGACCCAGTGTGGCTGTTTTCATGCTACAAACCAAAGCGAGTTTCCAAACGGGCAGAACCTCAGCTACTGCAGACAGGCAGGGTATCCCATCCTAGGGGCCAGCCTCTTGTATGCCAGCCCAGCAGGTGCAAGGTCAAGCGGGGACAGCATGGGGAGCTGTGCAATGCCACTCACCCAACATGGAGCTGATTTGCTTTGTCACTGCCGTGCTCCACCAGCTACAAAGGGAGCATCTATTTCTGTGGGGAAGGCTAGTGGGACCCTTTCTTCATTCATGTGTGTGAATGGGAGGGGAAGGGACTTCACAGCCAGTCCCTTCAGATATTGCTTGGAGTCAGCTGGGAATTTCTCTTTCAAATGTTTTCTCATGAAAAACTGCTTCTTGAAGAAAAAGAAAGCATTTACTTCCTTTAGCAGCACCAGCACTGCCACAACTCTCCAAAGTGGAATTTTTGAAGGGTTTTGACAAATCAAATGTCCAGCCTCTTTCTTCTTTATTGGTAAAAATCTGTGTCCTTTCAGTTTTCTAAAACTGAAAGTATCTTTCACACAGCTGAAGCCTGCCACCAGAGCTTTACGGTGGCAGGGGGAACAAATTATGCAAATCTGGAAAAAATGTGGCTAAAATGCATACAAATATGGACTGATGGAAGGACAGCAGGCAAGGAAATCAAGAGTTAGTGCCATGATACTTAAGCAGGGGCTGCAGCACACAGAAGAGCATCCTTTTAAGGGTGTTACAGGTTGCCATGCAATATCACTACTAGGTCTGCCAGTGATTGAAGCAAGGTTCCTTTTTTCCTTACAGTGATTGTAAGGGGACTCAGGGAGAGATCATAGTCACTGGATGGCTAGAGACAGTTCTTCTTAGTTTCTGTCCCCCTGAAAAACCACCTCTGGATCTCTAAATCTCTGAATCTTTTCTGAATCTTTTCCAAATCAGTTTGCAAGGTTTTTGGCTTCTCCTGATTTGTTTTGGATTTGGATATTCGGGCTCCGAATTCGGCCAAATCTTCTCCAAATTGAATTACAGCTCTAGTTGCCAGGACAGTACAACACCAGACATCCAAACTGGTGCAGCCCTGACTGATTGCCATTTTTGCCCCCACAGAGAGGCCCTTTCTCTGATTCCCTGGAAGTTTGTCTGTGGCCTTGTGACCCTCTGGCCTGACATGCCACTTGTCCTGGGCATGATGTTAAACTGCATCCTCTGCTGCTTGGTGGACCTTTCTTGGTTGAAGAAAGGCTACGGGACCTCACCTCAACAGAAAAGGCACTCATGCTGAAGCAACAGGCAGTTAGCACCTCTATTCCTGTTGCTCTCTGACAGCAGCTACCACTTTTTTGTCACTGAATGTCTTGACTTGTTCTGGCCTTTGGATTTTGGCAAAGTGATCTAAAGGGGGGATGACAGGTCTATGGCAGCCTCCACTCCTCCATAACTCTGTCTAGGTCTTGGCAAGATGGTCACAGGGACTGGAGACAGGCAGAAGGGCCATGAGGCAGCTACCAAGATTTCCAAGCAGTCCTGGTTAGCGATGGCTTGCTTGCCTCACATGAGAGTGGCCTTAGAAAATGTGGGTCAAACAAGGCTTGCCTCACTATGACATCCTGGATCAACTGATTTTATAGACAGAATTGCTTGTTGGAATATGTGGACTATGACTTGGATTGGGATTCAGATCTGAGGAAAATGGCCTTGTCAAGTAATGAGCTTGCATGTTTCAGACTTTATATTGCAGCTCTTTCGGAAACTCAGCTCTGAGAAACAGGCTTGATAAAGGAGAATGAATACACCATGTCCTGGCATGGCAAACCTGAAGGAGTAAGAAGAGGGCATGGTGTAGGTTTTGCTATTATAATGTAGGCAAGGTTTTATGAGTAGATGTGATATCTTTTATTATAGCAACTGAGTAAATGATAAAAAGTTCTTAGCAAGCTTTCGGGTGCACTCACCCTCCTGCAGGCATAGGAAGTCTCTGCTGTTCTGAGACTATGTCCTTAGACCAACATGGCTACGACCAAAAACCCAGTTGCTCTGAGAAATGAACTCATGTCATCATGTGAAGTGTTCATACATTGATTTCAGTCTCCATATGTATCATGGCACTTCATATTAGACAACAGAAGGGATTCATCAATCTCATCAGTGTCTGTTCTCCCACGCTGCACGCTAGTGATGTGGAGAAGAACAGCTTCTATCAATGTTTGGAAAAATGATCAGCCAGATTCCCTGGCAGGAACCCATCCTAGTACCTGGAGACTCCAATGCAAGTGTTGGGTCCAATACTGAGATCTGGACTGGGATTCTGGGTGGGCATGGCATTGGACATAAGGATGACGATGGTCAGATAGTTCTTGAGCTCTGTGTCAGTCAAGCCTTATCAGTGACCAACACCTCCTTTTCTGGTAACATCAGAAGAGGAATATTGTGGCGGCATCTATGGTCCAAGCACTGGCATCATCTGGACTTGTTACTGACAAGACATGCACACTTGAAAGATATCCTGCATACATGATCCCTTCAAAGCGCATACTGCAACACACACCCCTCCCTTATCTGCTGTAAAGTGATATTTCAAACTAAGAAGATCCACTGAAATAAAACTGCTGGACAACCTCGTATTGACTTGTGCCAAACCAATGACCCTATCAAGAAATGGCTTTTCATTGAAGAAGTAGCAAAGTCAGTCAGAAGAAATGAGACTGCATCAGATGCCAGGCAAGTCCCGAACACAAGTACGTACAATGTGGCAATCAAGAGTTTTGGAAAGAGTGCAAAGAAAAACGTTGACTGGTTTGTAGACCATTTGGAAATACTGCTTGTTAGACCCTGACTCCATGTGGTGCCAAATGACTAGGGAGATGATGGTCCAATTGCCCATGGATCCTGTTGCTAATTAGCCAGAGAAGAGCATGGAGCAAACACCGGCACACATTGCTCATAATAGCTTTATTCAGAATGGAGACAGCTTTGGACTAGCTCCCACACCGACAGAATACGGGGGGCCGCCCAGAACAACAGTTCTTTCCAATATTTATACACCTTGGTTCATACATATTAACATTTACCCTGCCTTGTCACACTTTCGGTTTCACCCATTTTTCCTCCCATCTCAAGCTCCACCTGTTCACTGTTTGCTTCCTTAGTATGGTATTGCCTATGCAGTTCATTCATTTACATGCCTCTCTGCTAAGAGCACATGTGTAAGACTTTGACCCCTATCTTCTTTTGGTCACTTTCTCGCTGGTTTTCTTGCTGACTTCTCCATCTCCAGGGCTGTAACTCTGCTTTGTCTCCTGACACTAGTTGCTTAACACATCCTGCACTTTGCATCCTATCCTTTTGTTAAGAATCCACTTACTTAAGCATTAGCCAAGTTAGCTGCTTCTAATACATCAGCTATCCTTGTGACCAGCAGCTTTTTGCTGAGACACAGGAAAAAGCCTTCATTCAGCTGCACATTCAGTACTCCCCAAAATTCATAGCGTTACCCCAACTTCCAAAATCCATATCATTACCCTAACACTGCTGCCATTCATTAGCACAGAAAACCTATCCTGAGGGCCAGCGTGGCTTCTGCTCAGAAAGATCCACCATAAATAAGGTCTTCTTTGTAAGACAACTGCAGAGAAAGGGCACAGAGAAGCATATCCCACTACACATGGCTTTTATAGATTTAGCAAAAAGCTTTGACATAGTTCGTTGGTCAGACCTTTGTACTGTTCTGAAGAGGCTTGGTTGTCCACCTATACTGCTAAAGCTTGTGAAATTCATATATGAAGGCAACTAATATATGAAAAAACAAGTGTCTGAGTTGTTCAACATCAACAACAGAGTGAAGCAGGGCTGCTCACTGCCTCCCACCTTGTTTAACTTTTACTTCTTATTCCTGCTTTAACATGGGTTCATGATATTTGAGAGGGTGTCTATCTCAGCATTAGACATGATGGAGGACTGTTTAACATTGTGAAGTTCAGAGGTAGGTGAAGGTGAAAGGACATCATCACAAGGGACCTGTTTTTTCTGGATGTTGTAGCCCTTGTGGCTCAAAGTGTTGACGCTCTGGATGCTGGCCAATTTTTCTACCTTGGCTCAACCATTACCAGCAATGTAGATCTTGATGCTGAGTTTGCTAAGTGAATCAATAAAGCAACTAGGTACTTTGGGCTTTTCCAAGACATAGCTTGGAATAATAACAAATGGTGAACTAAATTGAAAACTCATATATATGAGGCATGTGTTTCATCCACTCTTCTATATGGCTCAGAAACATGGACAATCCACAACATACATACCAAAAAAACTAAACAGCATTCACATCAAATACCAGCACAGAATACTTCAAATAAGAAGGCAAGACATGGTGAAAAATGAGCAAGTGTTTAATCGTGCAGGTATGTCATCCATGGGAAAGTTGATTAATAAGAGAGGCAGACTGCTGTGCAGATTTTGGGATGCTTGCAACGATAACTTAGCACCCTTTGGAATCACTGTGGATGACTGGGAAAGGAGTGTGGGAGGTCCCTCTGGTTGGTGGAGTCAGCTTGCACATAGATGTCTCCTGCTTGATCCTGGCAGGGGGTATGCTGCAAGCCAGGGAGGAGAGATGCCAGCAGGATCTCCCCGGTGCTACCACGGTGCTGCCAGTTCACTTGCCCTGGTCCTGTGATGGCCATGCAGGCTTTCATGAGAGGCTCTAGGATGGACCAGGTGAAAGGAGACAGTCACTGCACCACCCATGCCCTGCCCTGGGCACAAAGGGTCTGAGTCCTTCATGCCCCTGGGTACCCATAAGACAGAGAGCCTCGCAGGGCTCCACCTGGCACCCCCAGTCCCTAAACACCGCCCACCCCAGCCCCGCAGGCAGGGCCAGCCTGCAGACCTACCCTTCCCCTGATAGACATATTTGGGGTTGCTCTGGGCCCTGCCCTCTCAAGGATGAGACTCTGTTGGGGGAAAGGATGAGGGAGTCAATACAGGGGACACAGGCCCACACACCTGCATGCACATGGTAGATACCAGCTCAGGCTCACAGGCACATTTACACATTTACACACACTGCAGTCTCCCACACACACATGCACAGCACATGCACTGCACCAGGACATGGGGGCACATGCCACCAGAAGGTTGTCAGGGGCTGGGGCAGCAAGTATTACTTGGGGTGCAAAGGGTTTCAGGCCAGGATGTGGCCAATTTATCGGTCTTTCCAGGCCCTGCCAGGGTGTGCAGGGCACTGGGTTCCTCTGGGCCACAGGTCTCCTCCCTGGAGCCTCCACCTGGACCCTGCTCTGAGGGCTTCCGTCCAGGCCCTAGGAGAGAAGGAGAGGGGACAGTCACTGTTCCAGCAGTGCCCTCCCCTGGACACTGAGGGTGGGAGCCCCACACATTTGTGGGCCCCATAAGGGAAGGAGCCTGAATGGGGGCCCCACCTGGTGCCCCAGCCCCTGGATATGGCCAACCTGGCCCTGGGGCACTGCCTCTCAGGGGACCTACCAGTCCCTGCACAGCCAGTCTGGGCAGCTTCTGTCTGTGCCTCAGAGTTTCGGTGTGGTGCGGCTGTAGAAGAGAATAATGGGGGAGTCGGTGCAGGGAGCAGTGAGTTCATGCTGGGGACACAGCCTCACATGTATGTACACATGCATGCCAGCCACCATCACGAGCTCACACATCTATGTACACACCCCACCCTACTGGACACACATATCTCACCTGATGGACATCTGTGATGTCTCCCCAAAGCACATGCGCACGCTACCTACTCTACTCTACTGTTTCTATCTATCTACTATTTATCTTTTACTTCTATCTGCTCTATCTACTATCTACTCTAGTATCTATAAATTCTCTCTACAATGTTCTACTAGCTACTCTCTATCTACTGTCTCTAATCTATCTAACCTAATCTCTCTCTCTCCAACTAGCAAAACCTCTCCTACGCCTTAGCTGAGTCTCTGTGGTTGCGCTGAGACTGACCAGAAAGCACCGGTGGTGAGCGTTTATTCTCTGGCCAACCCTGGTCTCTGTGGCCACCTGCACAAACCCGGGGCCTGTGGGCAAAGCCCCCCCATAATCCGTGCCTCAGTTTCCCCTTCTCTATCAGACAGATACCAGAGGTCTTAAAGCTAGGAGATGCTCAGAGGCAGGAACCAGAGGAGTCCCTGCCTGGACTCTCAGGGTGCCTGGGGATGTGGGACTCTTTGGGCAGAAGATTTCAGGCTGCTCAACCAGGGCAGGGCACAGGGAAGGCTTGGCAGGGACTGGATTGATCTCCATGGCTATGACAGGTGTTTGTTTGTACATGGCAGGGCACAGGGCTCTGTGCCCACCACCACAGCTGCAGGACAAGGCTGTGGGCCCATGCCGAGTCAGGGAGCAGGTTGGGTCAGGGATGGTTCCAGCAGCCCCTGCTCACCCTATGGCCAGCAGGTCATCTCTGCTCTGTGCCAGGCACAGGGCACGTTTCTGCCAGCTCCTCACATCCACTCGCTTGGCTCTTGCTCCTGGGCATCACCTGTCCCCACATCTTCACCCTCTTCCTGGTAGTACGGTGCATGTACTAGGAGAGGGTCCCACACCCAGACTGCTTTTCAGATTGGCCTAGGACTGCTAGGAGGAGGTTGTGGAGCCAGCTGCACCTCAGATCCTCCACATGTCTGCAGCTCGGGCAGCTGGAGGAAGAGAAGAAATGATTAGAAAAAGCCCCCTTAGAAACCCTTCCCTGCTTGGAGCCATGGTGCCCTCGCAAGCCTGACATCTGATTTTGGGAGGATTTCACCCTCTCAAAACATGTTTTCATCTTGATTCAGAGTGGAAGCCCAACCATTCTCTGCTGTGGGAAGAGGAGATCTGGATCCAGGCCTGACTGTATTATGGGCACTGTGGATGCCCCACTTTCCCAGGTCAAAGTCAATGCACCTGACAAACTGCCCTGGGACCAGAGGGTCTGGAGAGTCAGGATTTTTGGCAGCCTACCAGGAGGGCTGTTGAATAAGTCACGTGTCAGGATCCTGCTTGATTTCCATGGAACAGGGCGATGCGACTTACTCCTAGATCCTGGCTTCAGGGGAGTGGGAGGATGTCCTGAGCTTTACACACTTTTGTGTAAAGCTTCTAAAGAGTTAACAGCCATACTCACTAAAGCAGTGGCTCCCAGCCTTGGGGTTGCAACCCCATGTGCAGTTGCAACAATAAAAAACAGGGTAGGTGACCCTGTGCGGGTGGGGGAAGGAAGCGGGCTGCCTGCTGCAGGCTCTCTGGACCTGCTGCCCTCTCTGTGGGGCTTTTGTGGCAGAGTTGTGTTAGAAATATTATTAAAAATGCATTATCAATAGCAGATTTAGGAAAAAAAAAAAAAAAAACACAGCTGCTACCCCTCCTTGTCTCCTTAATGGGAGAGGGAAGGGGGGGGTTGGAAATTGATGGGAAAAACCACCAAAAGCCCTTTGTACTAAGGTATCACTCCCTCTCTGTCCTGCAAATTTACTATCTCTTTGTTACACTAAATCACACTTTCTTTCATGACCCCACATTCCAAGGCTAAGATAAGAGCAAATGCCATTTTTTGCCTTCAGGTTGAACCTTGAGTAACCTTGGGTCCCATCTACGCACGCGTGATAGCCTAATGCATATTAAGCCTACCCGCCCCGCATACTTAAGTAGTTAATTATAATGCACATGGGACGTATGAAGCGACATGTTTACATATATGTTTGTATGAACCGGAAATGAGTTGTAAAAATTCCTCCTTCTACACACGTGGTCAGGAGAGGGGGGATAAAAGCCTGCTAATGATTGTGCTCGGGGGCAGAGGGATTTGATCTTTTGTCTTCTCCCTCTGACCCTATTTGCAAATATATATCTTTTGTGTTACTAATAAAGTGTGTCTGTAGCTGAAAGTTTTTTCCACCTCCCGAGAAACGAACCACAATTTTTTAATTCAACAATTGGCGCCCAACGTGGGGCTTCTCGAGGACTACCCCGGAATTCAGTGACGGAGCACCTCCGGTACCAGGGATTTGTGCACACCGAGCCGACTTTGGACTCACCCTGGTATTTGAGGTTTAAGTCCAAATATCCGGGAAGTTAAAGGAAGTATCCTATGTAAATTCTGAGTTTCTGGAGAGGCAGACACACTTTGGAATTTGGATCGAGATCTCTGGGGTATCTGAGTGAGTATACGAATTCCCTTTGCCCAATCTGGTGTACGGATCTAAAACAAAGGATGTGTAAGTTTGCTGAGAAATTCTAGGCTTAGCTCTCATTGTAAATCATCTGTTGTTGAGATCTTTTTGGTATTTGGTGTGCATTGGGCGCATTTTTGTGGGCAAATGGGTACGAATAGTTCTCGTGTAGAAAACAATATTGATACCCCTCTAAAAGTCTTATTACGTTATTTTAATAAATTTGCAAGGCCGGCCGATTATGGAATAAAAATGAAAAAAGGTGATTTAACTAAGTTTTGTCAACTCGAGTGGCCAACATTTGGGGTCCACTGGACCCCGAAAGGATCCTTTGTGCTAAAAGAAGTGATAGCTATCCATGAAATTGTTATGCAAAATGGGTATTGGAATCAGTTTCCTTATATTGATTGTTGGTTGTGGGTGGTTCAAAATCAGCCACCTTGGATTAAGAATTACTTAGCAAAGTCTCATGTGATGCTTGTTAAGAAAAAGGCTCGGGGGGGGCCGCCTGTACTTCCTGAGTCTAATGAGGGGGGGAATTCTGAATTGGCTGAGTACCGGACCCGTGCTCCGGTTGCCCTGTCGGGTAGCGAAGATGAGTCAGACGCCTCCTCGGCATCCAGTCCTTCTGCACCACCGCCCCCTCCCTTAGAGAGACCACCACCGACGTACCAATGCATACCTAATGAGTTAGAGCGTGAGCCTCAGCCAAGTGCCTCATCTGAATCAGGAAATAAGGGTTATTATTTGCACAAGCCTGTAGAGTCACAGCCGGTGTTGAACTGTCCTATGCGAGAGGTTATTGGGGAAGGAGGCACTGCAACTTTTGTCTACACCCCATTTAGCACTTCAGATTTATTTAACTGGAAAAATCAGAGCCCCTCTTTTCGTGAAGACCCTGAAAAGATGAGGGATTTGTTTCGATCTATTGGGCAGACTCATCGACCCACTTGGGCTGATGTCCAGACGATGCTCCAGACCCTCCTAACCCCAGAGGAGAGGAGATTAGTGTTAGGTACAGCAGAGCGTATTGCGGCAGCCAGAGTTGAGTCAGAGGGTGCTGCTGGTCGTACTCTGCGTGATACCTACCCTGTAGAAGAGCCGAGATGGGACAATCATACTGCAGAGGGCAGAGAGCTGAGTGCACGGTATTTGGGAATTATAGTGGAAGCAATGGGAAAGGCAGTGCCTCGGATTACCAATCTGTCTAAATTGTATGAGGTGAGACAGGGAAGAGAGGAGGATCCCTCAGCTTTCCTTGGGAGGCTGTATGAGGCGTTTCGCAGGTTTTCGGATCTGGATCCAGAAGCCCCAGATAACCAGCGCATGGTAAATCTTATGTTTATTGGTCAATCTGCTGCTGATATCCGTAAGAAGTTACAGAAAACTGAGGGAGGTGCTGGGAAACCGATTTCAGAGCTGGTGGAAATTGCATATAAGGTGTATGGGAATCGTGAGCAAGTGCAGGAGCGCAAGGAGGATAAAAAGGCTCAGCGACAGATGGCAGCACTAGCAGCTGCTATAACTGGAGGGAACCCTGGAAAGGCTGGGATACAGAAGAGGAAGGGAGAAAGAGTGGGAGCAGATGTTTGTGCTTATTGCAAGGAGAAAGGACACTGGAAGAGGGAATGCCCGAAGTTGAAGGAGAAGAGAGAGGGGGAACCGAGAGGTCACCTCATGCGGGCAGAAGACAAGGGTGAGGATTCAGAATGAAGGGGACAGGGATCTAAGACCACTACCCTTCGGGTTGGAGCCCGAGAAGATCCCATGGTAACTATTAGGGTTGGTGGCAAAAACTTTGAAGCCTTGGTGGATACTGGGGCTACATTTTCAATGATTCCAGAAAAACCCCCCTGTGCAGGAACTAGTGAACGGCATGTACTTGTAGAAGGGATTGAGGGAATGCAAACTCGACTCCCTGTTTGTAAACCACTCCTCACCAAGGTGGGAGACCATTTGCTCGAGCACTCCTTTGTGTATTCTCCAAGTTGCCCGGTTGCACTCCTTGGGCGGGACTTACTCACAAAATTGCAAGCTGAGATCTTTTTCAGAGACGATCAGATGGTGGTCCAGCTACCTGTCAAGCAGAGCTCGAACTATCAGATGGCTCTCCTGGAGGACCGACACCCTGCAGTAAGTCCAGAAGATCACATGACTGGAGTAGACCCCTCAGTATGGGCTGATGGAACCCCTGCGCGAGCTAAGTTCGTCTCCCCGGTAAGGATCGTACTCAAGGATGGGGAGGGGCCCGTCCGGGTAAAGCAGTACCCACTCAGCCGAGCGGCCAGAGCTGGACTCAAGCCGTTAATAGAGAAATACAAGAGGTACGGATGGCTAGTGGAAGGGTCTTCACCCTATAACACCCCCATTCTTGGAGTGCCAAAGGCAGATGGGGTCTCATACAGACTGGTCCAAGACTTACGGGCAGTAAATAAGAAGGTCCTTTCAGACCATCCTGTAGTCCCGAACCCTCACACGATTTTGACACAAGTACCGGGGGAAGCTGAAATATTTTCAGTGCTAGATTTGAAAGATGCTTTCTTCTCTATTCCTCTTCACCGAGAGAGTCAAAAATTGTTTGCTTTTGAATGGGAGGATCCAGATACTTTCCATAAAGCCCAACTCATGTGGACAGTTCTTCCACAAGGATTTATAGCAGCCCCCCATATTTTCGGACTTGCCCTTCAGAAGGACTTGGGGGAATGGAAGGGATCACACCCCGCAGTGACTCTCCTCCAGTATGTGGATGACCTGCTAGTTGCAAGCCCAAACTTGCAGCTCTGCGAGGAAGCCACCAGGTCACTCCTAAACACTCTGGGAAAAAAAGGATATAAAGTCTCTAGAGAAAAAGCCCAAATATGTCAGCCTGAAGTCACATTTTTGGGATATAAGCTCTCAAAAGGAGTCAGAGCCTTGAGTGCAGATCGCATACAGGCAATCCAAGGTCTAACCCCACCTAAGTCACCCAAGGAGCTGCGAGCATTTCTAGGGCTAACTGGGTTCTGTCGACTATGGATACCAGATTACGGTGGGAAGGCTAGACCACTGTATGAATCCCTGACTAAGGAGAGTCTCACTAAATGGAAATGGAATAAAGAAATGCAGCATGCTTTTGATCTGCTGAAGGCAGCATTAACCCAGCCCCCAGCCTTAGCCATCCCAAACAGTAAAAAGCCATATCGACTGTATGTTCATGAGAATCGAGGGGTTGCATCAGGGGTGCTGACACAGCCATCGGGCCCGACCTGGAGACCCGTGGGATATTATTCAAAGGTTCTAGATCCAGTTGCACTCGGGTGGCCAGCCTGTCTTCGGGCTGTGGCAGCCACAGCAGTGGTTGTTGAAGAAGCCCAGAAGATAGTCATGGGTGCGGATATGGAAATACTCACTCCTCATGGAGTTCCCCAGATCCTAGGGACTGAGGGAGGGAAATTTCTTAACCCCTCCAGACAATCACGGTATGAGATATTTTTGCTCTCTAATCCAGGACTTACTTTCAAACATACTACAGCCTTAAACCCTGCAACCTTGCTGCCAGAGCCAGGGCAACCGACGCATGACTGCCTTGAGGTCCTGAATCAGACCACGCAGGTGCGACCTGATCTTGCTGAGGACCCAATTGAAGACCCAGATGTTGAATACTTTGTGGACGGCTCCAGCTCTGTCATCGATGGAAAAAGACGAACAGGATGTGCAGTGGTAACCTTGGATAAGGTAGTATGGAGGGAGTCATTGCCGAGCTCATGGTCGGCACAGGCCGCAGAACTCACTGCGCTCACCCGAGCATTACAGCTGGGGACAGACCAGCGAGTTAATATATACACTGACTCTCGCTATGCTTTTTCTACAGTCCATGCGCACGGACTATTGTGGAAAGAAAGGGGTTTCATTACTGCCTCTGGGAATAAGATTGCTAATGGCCCCCAGATTATCAAACTACTAGAGGCACTCCACCAGCCTAAAGAGGTAGCAGTCATTCATGTGCGGGCCCATGGGAAGGCTGCTGAGAAAAAGCATAAGCTTGGAAATGCAAAGGCTGATGCAGCAGCAAAGGAAGCTGCATTTATTGGGGGAGAAGCGGAAGAGGTATCCAAGCAGGCTATGTCCCATGCCACATGGCCATAGGTTCAGGATTTAGTCCCACAGTATTCCCCTGAAGAAGATAAATTTGCACAGAAAGCTTGTGCAGAAAAGAACTCCCAGGGGTGGTGGATAGTACCAGGAGGGAAAGTCATGATACCCAGGCCATTGCTTCGGGAGGTGCTGCAACAGCTCCATGCAAGAACCCATATGGGAGGTTTGGCCATGGGTGATCTAATGATCCGCCAAGCAGTAGCCCCAGGGCTATATGTAGAAGCTCAGCGCATTGCTACCAGGTGCATTACATGCCAGAAAGTAAACCCTCGAAGGAAACCCCCTGTGCCAATGGGAGGTAGACCCTGGGCAGCGTACCCTGGACAGGCATGGCAGATTGATTTTGCCGAGCTCCCACGATCCGGACATCACGGGTTTTTACTTGTCATGGTAGACCAGCTCTCTGGTTGGGTCGAGGCTTGGCCCACCAGGACTGCCACTGCAGCTGCAGTAGTGAAGTATTTGTTACAGGAGATCATTCCCCGGTATTCCCTGCCTGAGTCCATCGAGTCGGATCAAGGACAACACTTTGTGGGAAGAGTGGTTCAAGAAGTCGCACAAGCTCTCAAGGTTACTTGGAAACTACACACACCATGGAGACCACAGAGTTCAGGACAAGTGGAACGCATGAATAGAACTTTAAAGACTTTGCTCACCAAAATCTGTATTGAAACACGCCTTAAGTGGCCTCAAGCATTGCCGCTAGCTCTTACTTGTATTCGAAACACTCCCCGACGGGGCCTCAAATTGACCCCATATGAAATTATGTTTGGCAAGCCGCCTCGAGTCTTACCTCCTGGGATGCGAGAGAATGTAACTTTTGAATTAGGTAATAGTGAACTTCATACATATGTTATTGCCTTGCAGTCTGTCTTGTTTTCTCTTCACAGGTATGCAGCCTCCTTTCAGCGTCTGCCTTTAGATGTACCGGTACATGACTTCTCCCCGGGAGACTGGGTCTTGGTGCAGCGGTGGAAAAAGGAGCCTTTGACTGAGAGGTGGAGTGGCCCTTTCCAGGTACTTCTAACAACCCACACCGCTGTAAAGATTACTGGCCATGATCGTTGGATACACCATACTCGTGTGAAACGACATCCACAAGCGTCAGAGGACAACATCTCCCAAGACGAACTCACTCCGGAAGCTGAGTCGTCTTCGGAACAAGAAGCCAGCAAGTGGAGCTGTGAACCTACTGGTGATCTCCAAGTGCGCCTGAGACGGCTTAATCAAAGCTCAGAAAATTAGACAAGAAAGTAAAAGGGAAAATATGGTGGGAATCTTAATGTGCCTTGTTGTTATCTGCATAATGAAAGAAGCAGAATTGAGCAGCCTTAACCGCTGGCTCACACCCTCGCTTTCCCAAATTGCTCCCCCAGGGACAAATTTGTATGTTGATATGATGGAAAGAATTGCAGGTACTTTTAATCTTACCAACTGCTGGGCCTGTGGGGGGCTTCGGGAGGCCAGAGGCCAGTGGCCTTGGAGGGCTTTTCCTTTGGCCCCGAAATGGCTAGTAAGTAGTAAGGCAGATGTTAAAAGTACTAGTCAAAAATGGGATGAGAACCACAGTTGGGAACTTTCCCAAGTGGCATTGGGAGAGTATTGCATCAGTAATAACGGTACAGGAAAAAGGTTGGGACACAGCCGTTGCATATGGACTTTAAAAGTAAGGTGGATGAACCTTACAAGTTTAGAACGGCTTTATTATCCTAATAGCCCAGGGTATAATCGGCTAGTGTGGCAGCATCCCAATGGAACAATTGTGTGGTTTAATAAATATTGGAGTGCCACAAATCAAAGTGATGATCGGACAGATTGTACAGACAAGAACCAGGATGAGCTATGGGAATGTTCCATGAAAGGAGGCCACGCAGTTGCTGGTCCTTTGGGTCCAGAAGGAGGCTTGGGGTTTCCCGAGATGCCCTATGGTTGGGCCCCTCCAAATGCCACCAATAGAGAAAATAGGGCCTTAAGAGGATACTATTGGATTTGCGGACGACGGGCCTATACAATACTACCACAGGGGTGGACGGGAACTTGCTATATGGGAGTAATTGTACCAGCTTTCTTTTTGTTACCATCTGAGGTTGGAAATAAGCTAGGAGTCTCTTTGTATGATGATTGGAAAAGGGCCAAGAGAAGTATTGATGTAAGTTTGACACAGGGTGGCTCCCAAAAGTGGAAGAAGGATGAGTGGCCCCCTCAGAGGATTATTGAGTATTATGGACCAGCTACATGGGCTAATGATGGGAGTTGGGGATACCGGACACCAATATATATGCTGAATAGAATCATCCGGTTGCAGGCAGTCTTGGAAGTAATTACTAACCAGACCGCCACTGCTCTCGAGTTATTGGCCCGACAAAGTTCTCAGATGAGAGCAGCCATATACCAAAATCGGATGGCCTTAGACTATTTACTTGCAGAGGAAGGCGGAGTCTGCGGAAAGCTCAACCTTTCTAACTGTTGCCTCCAAATAGATGACAACGGGAAAGCAGTCTTAGAGATTGCCAAAGAGATTAGAAAAATAGCCCATGTACCAATACAAACGTGGGAAACCACATGGAATAAGGACTGGTGGTTTCAATTATTTGGAGGACCCTGGTGGAAAAAGGTAGGGTTTGTGCTTTTGTGTGCTCTAACTGGTTTGATTTTTATCCCTTGCCTTATTCCTTGTCTCACTAGATTGATAACCACCACAGTGGAAGGAATGCAGGTTGCAGCAGTCCCTCTAAAAGCACAGACTGCTGCAAAGGTTATGGTCCTCAGAAAAATTCCTCGTAATTATCTTGATATGCCCGAATGAAGTAAAGATCAGAAAGCATCTCGAGGGGGGATATTGTTAGAAATATTATTAAAAATGCATTATCAATAGCAGATTTAGAAAAAAAAAAAAAAAAAACACAGCTGCTACCCCTCCTTGTCTCCTTAATGGGAGAGGGAAGGGGGGGGTTGGAAATTGATGGGAAAAACCACCAAAAGCCCTTTGTACTAAGGTATCACTCCCTCTCTGTCCTGCAAATTTACTATCTCTTTGTTACACTAAATCACACTTTCTTTCATGACCCCACATTCCAAGGCTAAGATAAGAGCAAATGCCATTTTTTGCCTTCAGGTTGAACCTTGAGTAACCTTGGGTCCCATCTACGCACGCGTGATAGCCTAATGCATATTAAGCCTACCCGCCCCGCATACTTAAGTAGTTAATTATAATGCACATGGGACGTATGAAGCGACATGTTTACATATATGTTTGTATGAACCGGAAATGAGTTGTAAAAATTCCTCCTTCTACACACGTGGTCAGGAGAGGGGGGATAAAAGCCTGCTAATGATTGTGCTCGGGGGCAGAGGGATTTGATCTTTTGTCTTCTCCCTCTGACCCTATTTGCAAATATATATCTTTTGTGTTACTAATAAAGTGTGTCTGTAGCTGAAAGTTTTTTCCACCTCCCGAGAAACGAACCACGATTTTTTAATTCAACAGTTGAAAAGGGCAAGGAGGTTCAGTAAAGGTGCTAGAAGCCCCACACCAGCCATGCTGCCAGGTTGAGGTGCCCCTTGAACAGCCCTGGCTTAGCTTATCCTTGAGATCCTTTACTAACTTGATCATGGTCACTGTATTTAATTAAATAGAAATTGTAGGCATATACTGCAGAGAGGTGGAAGAGATCTCACGGATAAGCTAGGCCAGGGCTGTTCAGATCTGGTGAGGCTGTGGGCCCCAGATAACACCAGCATGTGTTGCACAGGCTGCACGCTGTGGGGGTGGGCCCTTAGGACCCCTTCACTGCATGGGCTGCTCCAGCAGCATGCAGACCCCCATCCTCAGCCACGCAGGCTACATTTGCAGAACCTGACCCACCAAGGAGGCAGCTGGATGTACAACACCTTTGGGCCGGACTCCTCCTGCCTCCTGCCCAGCCCGGCTCCGGCAACTGCGTGCCCCGGAGCCCGGGCCTGGCCCTGAGGCGCCCCCAGCTCTGTGCGGGAACTTACCTCGTGCCTCCGTCCCCCACGCATGCGGGCCACACGCCGGGGACAAGGGGCAGAGCCAGACAAGAAGCTGCACGCACTGTCCCCAGCTTGTCTAATCAGGTGCAGCTGTGGCAGTCCTCAGGGCCGTGGCGGCAGGACCCAGCTCACTGATGAGCCCAGCCCCGCGGGGGTAAGCAGCTCCTCTCCCTTCCCCTCGCTGCCGACTGGGGCCTTGGGGCCGGCCCTGCCCGCCTCGCCTCACCGCCGCGGCTCCACGCTTGGTGGCCGCTCTGCACTCTGTGGCGGCAGCAGCGGCTCTGCCTCGGCTCCGAGCTTGGCAGCGGCGACAGCGGCTCCCCACACCGCTGTGGGCCAGATAAAATATCTTTGCGGGCTGCATGGTGGCTCGCGGGCCGTATGTGGGACAAGCCTGGCCTAAGCAGTCTGCCTTAGAGCGCAGCCCTGGAAGGGTTAGGCTCCTCAGGAGCCTCTTAGGTAGGCCTCCAAGGATATGAGCAAGTGAACTGGCTGGAAACCAGGCACACTGTGCCAGAAACCCACCCAGCGGAAAGGGCTGTATCCAGGGGAGCGTCCTTAGCATCAAACTGTCCCTGTGGAACATTTGGGTGGTCTGGGTTTCCCTTGCAGCCCCAGTGGGGGGTGGAAAGTTTTACTAAAGTCTCCAGAGTGAAGGGATCTGAACTCTGTGGGGCTTTTTATTCTGCCCTTTGAAGAAGTTAATAGTGCCTGTGGAAAACCTTGGGAAACAAGAGACCATCTGTGACCCAACTGAAGGCACTGCCCGAGCATCAAACAGGGGAATTGTGCTGAAATGTATTACTGAAAGAGGGAGCTAGCTATCAAAGCAATCTGTGGGCAGGGCACATGGTAACTGGCCTGGGAGCAGAAGTGAGACACATAAAAACATGGGCATGGTTGAGATGGTGCTGGGGTGGAGCTTCCAAGGCATACCTGTGGATAAGGGCAGGCACTGAGGCAGCTTGTTGGTGGCTATAGAGAGATGCATGGAGCCCCTGGTGTGTGCAGTGAGCTCAGTCAAGAAACTGGGTTCAATAGCTTGTGGGGTTAAGATCGGGATCTGGAGACTCAAGAGCCCCTTCTTCCCTCCCCACGCTGAGTCAAGTAAAGATCTCATAAACAGAGAGACAGTGGAGGGAGGTTTGAATTGAAGCAATTGGCCATAATATGAGACAGCCAGCTACATGGAGACCCTGCAGGACTGAGGAGATGCTGGTTTGGGCTTTGTGACTTTCATACTCAAAGCAGCAATGAGGAGCATGCATGGCCTTTGGAGTGTGTGCGGGCAGATGTTCTTTCATTCCAGGTCTGGATCCAGAAGGGATGTAGGCCTTTGGCTATGGGTGCAGACAGCCTACTTGTTTACTTAATAGGAAATTGCCTTTTCTGTGAAATGAAAATGAAATGAACACCTGACCCACAGCCTTACCACACGGTAAATCACTTAAATCTAAGGGAAAGTTCCCCTAACAAATATGTATTGGTTGCACTGAGTGAGAGAGGTTCCTGCAAAGCATGTATCCATGGCTAGGGACGGAAATGACTGGTGTAAGTGGCTGGAAACTGGTTCAAATCTGTAACACAGCAGAAGTTCAGTGCACATAAACTACTAACAAAATGGTTGAAACTGGTTTAAGATAAACCTGGATGGATGTAGTATTAGACTTGACTGATTTAGGTTAAAACAGTTTGTTGAACTTCTGTCCCAGATCTCTGTTACTGATCCTCAGATTCATCCCAGGGAACCCATAAAGCAAATGGGCTCCCTGGCCACCCTGTGGGGAGTTGATGAAAAAGCACATGCTACAGGCAGCTCCTGAGAGAGGAGCTTGTGGGCCCACTCAGCGTTTCAATGAAAATTCCAGTAGATCACCTTGCACTCATTGTCTTGTATGGCTGTACCATACTTCCAAGGCATAAAGCTCTTGGGCTGCAAGAGGGGCCCATCCCTTGGATCCACTGGGCCCGACTTTTACAATGGGGCAGGTGTGGTTTAGGCTTTTGTGGCACTAAGAGCAGTTGACGCTTGGTGCCTACAATGGTGGTGTTAGGTCCCGTTGTGTCACTGCCTGTATCCCATAGTGTGCACAAAAGAACTCCTGAGAGGACTGATTGGCCTGGGTGTGCTACCAATCCCAATGGGTTATTAGGGACTGCAGAGTCAGGGTGACTAAGCCCCATAGGGCCTGAGTGTGCCACCATCTGGAGAAGGTACCAGCCTTGTCATGCATAAGGCCCCTTATTGCCCTGAGGGGGAAGAGGCTTCTAGTGACCTTGCTGGTGTCCCAATGGACCCAGCAGGTGTTGAAATGCTGACTGGTGCCATGAAGGAGAAATCAAGGCAGACTCACCGCTGCTTTCAAAATTATAAGGAAGAGCTGGCTGTTCAAGGAAGCTCCAGAGTGGGTCACATCTTCCTGGCATCAGGGAGAAGGTGGGGCTGAAGTGACAGATAGGGAGGGAGGACGAATAGGCAAGAGGTCTATGGAGGGGAGGGGGGATGCTGGGAGGTCCAAAGGTGGGTAGGCTGAAAGGAGCAACAACTTAGGGGATGCTCACAAACATTTTATTTTCGGGTGTTTACTTTTCGAGGCTGAATGAAAAGTAGAGGGAGGAAAATACCTCAATGAAACCCGAGGGAAATAGGTGCTTCAGTTATTGGCGATGGTATCCTGAATCCATTGAACGTAGTGGTAGACCCTGGTGTAGACCCCAGGGTAACCAGGCATGGCGCAGCCGATCCCCCAGGACACAACACCCTGGAGCTCCCCGTTGCATACAACTGGACCACCAGAATCACCCTGAAAAAGAGAGGGTTGGAGGGTTACTGGCACATGCTAACACAGACAGGTGATGCTATGCATATCAACAAGGCAGATTCCTACCCAGCTCCAGGCAGGTTTGGAGCTGGGCACCTGGGCCTAATGCACTCAGATTCCTGTATCTCAGCCCTGCTTGGACACTGGCTTCACCACTGGTCATCCCGTGGTGACATGTTCTGTTGCTCACTCCTAGGTTTCCTAAGATTTGCAGTCTTCACCTTCCCACCTAGTCACCAGCATTTTCCTTATTGCATCCTTTTCAGGGTCAGAGACACAAGAACAGCTAATCTACCTCTGTGCAACAGGGGACATCTCAAGGGCTCTCACCTGGCAGGAGTCCTTGCCACCCTCCAGCAATCCAATGCACATCATGTTGTCAGTGATTTGTCCTGGGTAAGCATCTTCACACTCAGCTTGAGTCAGGACTGGAACTTTCAGGCACTGAAGGAGATCAGGGAGGTTATCTGCGAGGACACAGGGGAGAAGGTCAGGATGCAGCTTGAAAACCAGGAAGTCCAGTTAGTGCAAAGACTGGGTGGTATTTGAGTTAAAGATTCCAGTATAAGTACTGCACTGGCAGAGCTGGTTGCAAAACCCAGGCCAGCAATAGTGTGGGCCTAAAGGGCAGGGCTGAAATGTCCAAGGGTCCTGAGACCAGAACAGTGGGGTAGGAGGCTACTTGTCATATGTAAAATACAAAAGTACTCACAGCCGTCGCTGAGGGTGTTTCCCCATCCAGATATCAGGCACTCAGTCCCAGGAGGCACACAGCTAGTGGGCAGAGGGACGATTCCAACATTTTTTGTCAGGACTGCTGGGGTTTTCAGCTTGATCAGCATGATGTCATTGTCAATGGTTCGTGAATTGTACTTAGGATGTCGAATGACTCTTTCAGACCTGATGTACTCTTCAGTGTTATCAAGTTCATTGATGTTGTACTCCCCAAGTCTCACCTCAATGCGGCTACAAAATGAAGGATGTATGGAGAAAACAGTTAGCCATAATAGAACAACAGGGTGTGGCTGGTAGACCATCTCTTGGCTTCAGTTCATGACCAGAAGAGACACTCGAAGTCCATCACTGAGCACAGGTGAAATAGTTTTGACCTGGTCTCCTGGCTTGATTCCACTCTGGAGAGTACTAAGATGTCAGGGTTGCCACGATCTGCAATGGGCTTCCGAGGGAGGTGGTGCTCGCCCCATCCTTGGGGGTCTTCAAGAGGAGATTGGACAGACACCTGGCTGGGTTCACCTGACCCCAGGTTTGGTGACTCTTTTTTTTCCTGCCAGGGCAGGGTGTTTGATTAGATGGCCCACTGAGGTCCCTCTAGAATTTATGAATCTATGAATCTAAGAGCTGGTGTGGTCTCATGTCCCATCTGTAAATGGAATGGAAGATTGATGCTGCACAGAAAAATCTGTCTGACAAGTGACATGAGTTGTGCCAGAATATAGTTCAAATGGGAATTTTCTACCTGACTGCAAGTGGTTACTGTCTGATTTCCAAAAGCAGTAGGACTTAGTCCTTACTGACTGAATGCTCGTCCATGTCATTCAGTGACAAGAGCACCCACCAGTACAGAAAAAGACCAAGGTGGAAGAGTCTAGCTGGAGTGATGTCCAGCTGAGTCACTTTCTACCTGTGGCCTACCGAATCCCCTTATGTTCAAAATAATAAAAAAAGTTTTGAGAACCAATGAAGAGGTAAATTTGGAGAAGATTTGGCACTTGCAACTTTTACCCCAAGACCTTGTCAAATCCCTGAAAGTGGATCCAGCACAGACTTCAGCCAGGAATAATTACAAGGGGCTTTGAAACTGAATAGTACAGGTCAGAACACATTCCTGTGTAGGAAGCGTGTATCCTAAAGGTGCACAGTGACATGGATTGTCTGCTTAGGTCCAGAAATTATGCAAAAATGCAATCAGTTGGGAATTTTGAGGGAATGGAGGAGGAAAAAATGTAGTTACAAAATTCAGAAATTGGCTTATGCCAATGGAATATCTACCCTGCCAGAAAAAAAACCCAAACTCCCCTCCCCCTAAAACAGATCCTGGGAACTGCAGTGGCTTGGAGTGGGAAGGAATGCCTGCTAGCACAGCTATGAGATCCCAGGAGGTAAGCAGTGGGACACAGGGCAGTGGCAGTGTCCCCTTCCACATCTCCCACATCACAACATCACACCCTGCTGCACCAGTCTCTAACTCCCAGATACAAACAAGGTCTGCATCTGATTAGCTTGTGAAATCTGACAAGATGCTAGGTGGAGAGTACACTGCTGTAGGACAATCCATAAGGCAATGGTGGTTACTTACGATTTGTAGCAGTGAGCAGCCGACACAACCCACTGCTGGTTGATGAGGGAACCCCCGCAGAAATGGTACCCAGCATTCAGGGACACTTGGTAGGGGACAGAGCCCTGTGGACAAGTGTAGCCTCCCACAATCTTGTCATCATCATCGAGAGGGAGAGCAACTGAGGAAGACAGAAAAATTGGGTATTAAAGCACTATCTCTGAGCACAGTCATTTCAGGTGCAACAGAGCTGCTGTTCACTTAGCAGTGGCCTGAAGTATTTGGGATTCAGACTAGGGGTGTGCAAAACAACTCCTATTCAATTTAGATTTGGATTCGGCCCGAATTAGGGACACTGATTCAGTTTGTTGATTCAGATCACTGTCTCCAATTTGATTCGGCCGAATCCGAATCTGAAGATTCGATGCTGATTTGAAGAATCAGTGATTTGGCCATAGACGCAGCTTTAAATGTTTTTTCTACATACCTCGAGATGCCAGCATGGCTTGTGAATGCTGTGATGCTGGGGCACATGGAGATTCCCACAGGAGTGAGGGGGGAGAGGGGCGGTGCATGATTGGCGACGAACCCAGAAGTGGACCAGAAGTATTTCTGGTCCACTTCCGAGTCTGCCACGGAGGATGCTGGGGGCCCCCCACATGTCCCCCCCACTCAGCGATCGGCCACGTAGGAACAGGGGATTGGCCACGATGTCCCCCCAAGACCTAGGAGGCACCAGTCACTGAGCTGCCCCCCACCCCCCAACGTGCTCCCCAAAGGACCTGGAAGTGAACCGGAAGTGCTTTTGGTCCACTTCTTGGTTTGTTGCTGAGCATGCTGGGGAGCCCCCTGCGCTTCTGTGGGACGCTCTATGTGCCCCAGCATCGCAGCATTCACGAGCTGCACTGGTACCTCGAGGTATGTAGAAAAAAACATTTAAAGCTGTGTCTATGTCCAAATCTCTGAATCTTTCTGAATTGATTCGGAGAGTTCCGATTTGATTCGGAGAGATTAAAGGGTCTCGTGATTTGAGTCGGATTCAGAGATTTGGCCACTGAATTAGGCTGAATCTCCGCTGAATTGAATCAGTGACTGAAGCTTCACAGAACCCTAATTCAGACATCTCCCCACATATTTGCTAGATTCACAACTCCTCCCAAGAGGCTCTGACCATTATGTTTTTGGCTTGAGAGATAAAAGTGTGGCAATCCCCAGCTCTGCTGCTTCATTTGCCAGTGGAAAAAAAAAAGATAATTATTTCTGCTATGCCTTGAATACCGAAATACCCCCAAAGAGTGAGTGTACTGTGAGTGCACATCAGAATCACTTCACACATCACAAGTGTGCTACTACTCCAGGCAACTAGCAGTGGGCAGTCAGGGCATGACCCCTAGGAGCTGAGATAAAGGGGTCACCAGAATACACTCAAAGAGGGCACTGACCTACTGTGCTACTGACTCCACACTGCCTGTTGCCTCTGGCAAGTGCAGTCAGTGGCACTTGAGGATTCAGGCTGGTCCTGCCAGTGGGGCAGCTGGAGACTTTTATTGTTCAGTTCCAGTCCCTTCTGCTTAGGAGATATGGCTTCTGTGGGGGGGAAGGTACCAGAACCCAGGGTGTTCAAGCAGCCCCTACTGCATACCCTTGCCTTGATTCCCTGTGCTATGGGGCCAAGAGAGGGTCCCTGTACTCTGTAAGTGCTAAATTAGCCCCTTCATTGCTGGTCATGCAGATGCCTTCCCCTGCAGCAGCTGCCCAGGGCTCAGAGCTTACCAGTTATCCTTCTGCAGGGCAGTGAGTTGAAAGTGATGACTGGAAGCTACAATGAGGAGGAACAGGGTGCAAATGTGTCTGGACAGGCCCTACATAAATACTTTTCCCCAATCATCCTCCCTTTGCCACAGTGAAGGACAAGATACCAGGTTGGATGGACATATGGTCTGACCCCTTACATCAGTTGTTACGTTCATCCCAGAAACAGTGTACATGGGAAAAAGGCTGGAAATGGGAAAAATCACACCCAATTTCAACTACTGGTGAAAACAGGATTATTGGGTGACAGAGATGGAGACCGGGTGTGTCTACATGAGATGCTGACTGCTCAAGAGCCAAAAAATTCTGTGCAGTAGCGCATCACGGCACGGACGGTGCTAATACAATACTGCACAATATTTTTAGGCTACTGCTCAGTAAGTGTCACCTAAAAGATGTTCATCAGCACTACTATGCAGTAACTCTGGTTACTGTGCATTTATTATTATCTAATACAGGTACTAAATAAACATGCAGTAATGACTTCACAGTAGTATCTTGTGTAGATGTACCCAGTGTGAAGGAGAGAGGGAGCAAACACAGGGGAGGCAGGGTCAGCGGAGAGACTGAAGGGAAGCAGAGTGGGAGATCCAAAAGTGGGGAGGAAGAAGGGAGAAAATTTTGGAGGGCAGAGCTAAAGGGAGCAAGAGATACAGAAATCTAAGTAGAGACGAAATCCAGGGGCTTGTGACACACATCACAGAGCGCTGAGAAAAATCAGAAGTAGGGGATCAGGAGAATAAAATGGGTCTGCAAAACTCACCAGCTGCTCCCAGGCAGGCGAGAATCAGGAGGACCTTCATGGTGTCTCTATCCTGGATTGTAGGATTTGCTGCAGAAATCTCACCTGCTTTATACCTCCTGAAAGGTCTTATCTCCTCAACCCAAGGTCCCACAAACTTGTGATTTTCCAGGGTCTTGCGTCAGCTTGGAATATTTCTGTCACATTATCAAAGTAGGGAGGCAATAGTATGACTCCAGGTGCCCCAGGGAGAAGTAAGCCAACGCAAAGGGGTAATGTCCAACCCAAAAGAGCTCTCACTTCTGCTCTGCATCCCTTGCTAACACAGCCCTGGGCTCCCCACAGCTCTGCCAGTGCCCCCCATTCCTGTCCTGCAGGCACCTGATACCAGAATCCTAGAATCCCCCTGCAATGTATCTACCTCATCTGAACCTTCCCTCACAATGTCCCCTGTCCCTGGTGGGCTTCAGTCTTCTGTTCCCTTGAGATCAGTTCATACCCCGCACTATCAACCAATGGTGTGTATTGCTGTTTGAACTAAGCATGCAACTTCTTGCAGCAGTGGCTTTGGGACATTAACAGTAGCTGGCATGCTATTCAGGGGTTCAGCACAGGAGTTGTAGTCAAGCTTATAGGAACAGATTAGTCGTTATTAAGACAATACATTTGAGGAGAAGAATATAACCGGGAGGCAACTACATTGTGCAACTGCTCCAGATACTTGCTTCTAACCAACAGCCAGTTCTGTACAAGCAACATGGCTACACTAGTATGAATCTCTTAAAGATCCAGTGTCCTTACAACTGGAGTTGTGTAAATTCTTTTTTTTTTTAACTTTTTCACTGATTATGAACCAAGACTCCAAATGTCAAGATTCTCAGCAACGGGGCAGGAGCAGTCTGCACAGTGTGATGTCTTCCTGCTGCAGACCAGGAAAGCCCTGCTTTTGTCCAAGGCAGAAGCAGTCTGCCTTAGGCCACAGCCCCTGGAAGGTCTGGGCTCCTTAGGAGCCTCTTAGGTTGGCCTCCAAGGAAAAAGGTAGGTGAACTGGCTGGCAGAAAGGGCTGTATCCAGGGGAGCTTCCTTAGCATCAAACTGTCTCCACGGAACACGTGGGTGAACGGGAATATTTTGATGATAATCTTTTATTAGGTCTTTTCCAACCAACTCCAGTATTCATTAATGGGGGCCAGTCTGGGACCCCCCAACTAGTTCCCTTTGCTCTCTCAGTCCTCATCAGGCCTCCAGTCCCAAGAGGTGAACACACAGTGACCTCTTCCCATATTTACCCCCAGGAGACTCTCAAGACCACAAAGCAATTCGTTTTGCTGGAGGCAAGGATCAGTGTCCTGTTGGGACTGGGGTTGGGAGTTGGGTCTCCTGAGTTCTGTTCTCAGTCCAAAACTGAATTACCATACAATTTCATCAGATTCCTCCATTTCCCTTAGTTTCCTCTTTTTTTAAATGGGGCTGTTTCAGAGGTGTTGAAAAGCTCAATCACTGCGTGTAATTAAGGCCTAGACATGGAAAATGTATCAGAAGCAAAGGAGTTATCATTGGGGGTTAACCTTAGGAGTTAAAGGAAACATTTCATAGACTAAACCTGTGTTTCTACTTTACATCATAGAACTGACATTTCTGTAAGGAGAGGAGGGAGCTTGAATCTCTTGCATTTTTTCAGGGCTTCCTAATTTACCCTTGCGCTGGTGCTTCTCCAACACACAATACCACCCCAACCCTCTCAGGGTGAAAGCCCAGCACAGGGGTCATCTTCAGAGAGCTCCTAAGCCTCTGACCCATATATTCCACCAACCTTGTTTCTGTCTTGTTGTCCTCAGCTGCATTCTGGTTTTCCCACTGTAATCTTTCTAGATACAAAAAGTGAGAGGTGCCATGTGTGAAATTCTCAGGTTCTCTGGCAAGGTCAACCTTCCAAAAAAAGAACTTTCTATTTAACATACAGTTTGAATGACATGTGATGAAGGAGGGCCTACAGTGAGACCTAAAGATAAGAGGAAATATTGGACACATTCATTATTCTCTGGCCACTGCCCATCTTGTAATGTTGTCATATGGACATATAAGATATGAGGATATAATTATTATGCCAGGTTCATATACAATACAATACACATTAAAGGAACTCAACTAAAATGGCACCAGCATCTGTGAATTAGGCTTTTCCCAGCTTTTGAATTCTTGGCTTCTGCAACTCTACAAACATTGGTGGAGGGGACCTCTATCAAATTATTTACATGGTTTGACATCCTGTCCTCCACCAGTGTGTCCATGTTCTCATTCAGTCATTCTGCCAGCAAGAGAGAAAGTAGCAGGACAAGAAACAGCTGGTGGAAATTCAGTCCAGATGAAAGAGAAATAATGTTGGGAAACAACCTGATGGACCTACAAGAATCAGTTATGAACTTAATTGACAGCATTCACCTCCATGCTAGACTTGATTCTTCTTTGGAACAACCAAATGGCAACCATGATGAAGGCTGCTTCTTGTTATTTCCAGACATCCAGGAGATTATTCCCACTCATTGAGGATGGCAGGTCAGCCAGCCCTGCTCCACAAATCTTTCTATTCAAGGGTAAATAAGAACACCAAGCAGTTGAGGTTATAAGACTTAGCTACAGAGAAATTAGTATTGGGCTCTATTTTGTGTTTAAGATGTACTGAGCATTGGCTTTCACAAGAGCATTGTGTGTATTTACCCATGTAACTGCTGTGCCTTTGTTTTCTAGGTACATTCACTCTATATTTCTAAGGAACATAGTCTCAGAAACAAGAGGTCTGTCTGTGTTCAGCTGTGTGGACTATAACAAAGGCAGTGCACAAGCTCCTTTATAGGGGTGTGCAAAGCTTCAGTCACTAATTTGATTCAGAGAAGATTTGGCTTGATTCAGTGGCCAAATCATCTAATCTGAATCAAATTGAGAGACCCATAAAAAGCTCCAGATCACTTTGAAGCATCCAAATAGATTTGGAAAAGACTTGGAAAAAGATTTGGTGATTCAGTGATTCAGAAAAGGTGGTTTTGTGGGGAAACATAAACTGAGAAGAGGGAGGGAGCAAGGATGAGGGGAAAGACTGCTCTGATATTGACATCTGTAGCTGGCCAGTGACTGTGATCTTTCCCTGAGTTCCCTTCCAATCACAGCGCTCTGAGGGAGGGATGTAGAAACAGCATATAAGCCTCTGTGTGAAGGTTTTCTGCCCGTTTTGTGAGCTGTTTGTCTGGAAGTAACTGCGTGAGAAAGGTACTAGCTTCCTAATCAGCCTCTTCATTCTTTTGCTAGTCTCTCTATCTAGTCTATCTAGTCTCTTCTATTTAGTAAACAGATAGAAAATATAGTAGGCAGCTAGAAGATATAGTAAGTAGATACAGTAGAAGATATAGTAATCAGCTAGAAGATATAGTAAGCACATAAAAGATATAGTAAGCATAAGAAAAAGATATAGTAAATACATAGAAGATATACTAATCAGAAGATATAGTAAAACACACTGAAGATACATTATACACACACACATATATTAAACACATAAAAGATATATTACACAAACACATACATATTCGAGCACAGAAAACATTATAAAGTGGGCTGGAAAGGCAGGTGCCAGGTCTTCTGGCAGGGGAGCAAGAGGAGCTAGAGGAGGCAGGGAGAGAGCTGCAAGTTCCATCCCACCCCAACTTAGAAGCACCCTCTTCCCTAGCAGCCATGAGGCTTCTGCTGCTAGTGGGATCAAGGAGGTGGGAGGTTTCACCACCTCCACTAACATCTACTAGCACCAGCATGACAGCCTCCTCCACCCCAATTTCAGCTCCCAGTGTGAGCCTCCCAGTGCCAGAGGAGGAGCTGGATCTGGAACCAGGGGAGTTCATTACCATAGCCAGGGAAATTCTGGGGAAGGAGGGGGAATCTGAGTTTGTGCTCCACACCCCTCAAAGTTCCCCTCCAGGCAGGTCTCTTCTGGAAGGCACTTTGGAGGAGGCTGTGGGGGCAGATGGCTCACTTTCCCCTGATCCCCTCTGCCTGCTGAGGAGGGGGATAAGGCAGGATCCCCACACTCAACCCAGAAGCAGGGCAGTAGTGTAGTGTGGGATCATTTTGAGTTGGCAGGTGATTTCAGGTATACTACCTGCCAGCACTGCTGAAGGCAGACCAGCTGGGGCAAGGAGGTAAAACACTTTACCACCACGGCTATTCTGGTGCATCTAGAAGGCAGCACCTCCTTGCCCTTGCTCCTCCTCAGCCTAGCACCAGTGCAAACATGCCCAAAGGGAAGCCCCCTTGCACTCCAAAGCCCATGTCCCCATGAAGCAGAGGCAGGCCACCCTGGAGTGATGGGGGAAAGCCACAGACAAAGCGGGGTGCATTGCAAGGGCGAGCAAGGTCACCCAGAGCATTGGGGAGATGCTTGCTGTGGATTGCCAGTCCTCCTCCTTTGTTAAGCATCCAGGGTTCAGGTGGCTCATGGCACTCATAGCCCCATCCTACCAAGTGCCCACATGCACCACCTTTAGCAGAACAGTGGTGCCCTCCCTATATGAGGCATGCAGGGAGTACTTACGGGAGGAGCTGCCAAGGCAGTTCTGCAGGTAGCCTTGCACTTCATCTCCAACATTTGGAGCAGCCGGGATGAGGATCATGCCTACCTCTCCCTCACAGGGCACTGGTGCGATCAGGCATGGCGTTGGTGGGCTCTCCTTCAAGCAGAGGTGATGGATGAGTCCCACACAGCAAGGGAGATCATGGTGACCATGAACCACATGGTGCAGGGGTGGCTTATTAGGCAGGGTGAGCTCACCCATGGGTTTGTGGTCACTGACAATGGGGCCAATATGGTGAAGGCGGCACGTGATGCCAACTTTGTTGGCATCCACTGTGTGGCACACAAGTTCCACCTCATACTCAGGGATGCCTTGGAGGGGGACAGGGCTCCTGGTGATGGTGCCATCACAACCGGCCAGCTCATTTCAAGATTCAGGAAGGTGGCAGGCTACTTCCACCAGAGCATCAAGGGGGGCAAGATGCTGCGGGAGAAACAGGCAGAGCTGAGCATCCGCAGCACAAAATCATGCATGATGTGGAGACTCAGTGGAACTCCACATATTTGATGCTTGGAAGGCTGGTGGAGCAACAGAAGACCATTCATGCGAAGGCCTGTTAAGGGAGACTGGGATCAGTGGGCCCCCAACAAAACAGAGTGAGATGTCATCTCCTAGATCTTGGTGGTCCTCAGGGTGTTCCTTGAGACCACCGAGACCCTCAGCGATGGTGATGCCCTCCTTAGCCAGGTGATCCCCATAACGATGGAAATTGAGAACCAAATGGAAAAGTTACAGGGTATTAACGTTCCTGGCTGGAGCAAGCCGCTGTCACCAGACGTGAAGGCACTGGTGAAGCAGTTGAAGGAGGACATAAAAAAAATGGCTGGATCCATTGCGGTCCAGTATGGTCCACATGCTGGCAGCCATGTGTAAACCGAGGGTGAAGGGGAGCATGTGCGCCAGAAAACCCTCGATCACTGGACAGAGGTGCTGGTGAACAGTCAGGGAGGCAGAAGGGCAGAGGTGTGGGGATGTGGAAAAAGGGGATCCACTGTCCTGTGCCAGCACTCCCAGCACCAGCCAATCTCCTCCACGACAGCTGCTGCCAATGTGGGCCAAGGGCATGTCTTAAATTGTGGGGTCCAGAGGCACCAGACCTGAACCTCGGGCAGGTAGTATGGAGGCTTTGGTGGCTATCTATCTCACTGAGGATGTGGAGCCACCAAACTGTGACTCCTTGGCCTATTGGGCAACCCACAGACAAATGTGGCAGGACCCGGACATGCTTGCCCGTGAACACCTGTCCTGTCTACTGACCAGTGTTTCAAGCAAGAATGTGTTCGACATTGCTGGGGATGTAGTGACACCCCACCACACCTCCTTGGATCCTCCTTTGGTGCAGCAGCTGATGTTCCCGAGATGAACCTCCTGCTGTTGGGGTTCCTCAACTTTAAATAACCCAAGTGAGTTAAGATAGCAGTACCATAAACATACACAGGCAACAATACAGGTATATTCTGATAATAGGCAATAAACACATATAGGCAATGAAGACAGATAAACGCACATAAACTCCCTTAAGGAGTGCTTATAACTACATTAACCTTTTCAGTATGAAATAACAACAGTCACAAAGTAAGGAGTGCACTCAGCAGCTCCCAGGGTGTTCCCTGGAGTCCCGTCCCTTTAGGGCCCTAGGATGTAGACACAACCCCTCCCACAATGGAGGAGGGTGCAGGCTGCAGACACTCCTTTCCCGAGCCCACCTCCCCTGTGGGACCTGCTTCCCCAGAAACTCCCACTTCAGCTCTGAAACAGCCAAGGCTCTTCCCTGGTGGCTGGTCCCACAAGGGCCTCTCTCCAGTGGTGCCCCTGGCTCCTCTCAATGGCCTGGTGCCCCGCACTGGGCACCCAGGATGCTCCCTCAGGAGCCAAGCCCTTACTGGCTCTGGTTCCCTAGCCTTACACCGGGTGTTCTTCCCTTTCCCAGGCCCTGCTCTGGGCACTGGGGCTCTTTAAGTTTAATGTGGAGCCACGCTGCAGGGCTCTGGTTACTTGGGCTAGAGCCAGGGCTAACTTGAGCAACCTCAAACTGCTCCCAAGGCCAGCTTTTCATGTGGTAATCTGCATACCGCGTGGGGCCTGAGCAGCCTCGAGCTGCTCCCGGGCCCAGCTCTCTGTGTGCCTATCTGTGCACTGGCTACCCAGCTGCTTGCTGGATTCACAGGCTCACGCCACCTCGAGTGGCTCCTAGAGCCTGGTTACCACGCGCTGATCCACACACCATCGAGGCTCAGGCAGGGTCCCAAGGCTCAGGTGGGTACCCTGCTCCCCTGGGCCATGATGGTGTCCCTCACTCCCAACCCACAGCCCCCCACCCCTGTCCTGCTGGTGTCCCTCACTCCTAACCCACAGTCCCCTGATGCTGGCAGTGACTTATTCCCATCCCACAATCCCCTGCCCTCATCCAGTGCCCCACACTCCCAAGCTATAGCCCCTCATCCCTGCTGGAGGTGCCCCAGCTGTCCCCATCCTGACTGGGCCAGAGCGCGGTGGCTCTGATTCATGCAGGTGGTGGCAGAGTGTGTCTGGCCCCAGCATGGTCTGGAGGGAAGAGGAGGGGAGGCTTGTGGCACCCTTTGCCTTGGGATGAGGCTCCTGCACTGTACAGGCAGCCTGGCCAAAGCCCTCTCCCTCTCCTCCTCCTTCCTCCCCTCCCCTGCAGTGTCTCTTGGCTGCTCAGTCCCTGTGAGCACAGGCACTGGGCCCTGTGCTGCCAGCCTGGCCACAGAGTTCCCTGCTGCCCTCAAAGCGCCCCATCCCCTTTCCCCCATTGGAGAACAGGCAACTCCACCCTCCTGCCTGTTGCAGCTACAGCCCCTGCTCTCCCTGCCCTGACCAAATGGCTGGGTTTTTCTTTGCTCCAGGGGTGGGAGCAGGGGGAGGGTGTTTGGAGGCAGCAGGGAGTACTGCATGGGTCTTTGTACACCTCTGCAGCTGCAGGCAGGTATGTCTGTGTTCCCTGCTGCCCCACTCCCATCAGCACAGCAAAGGAAAATCCCAGATATGTGGTCAGATTTGAAAAAATCTGCCTGAGGAGAGGACTGCCAGATACCAGGCAGAGGAGTGGACTGCAGAAGCCCTGAAGCTGATATGGAAGGATGGATGACAGTCACCTCCAGTGCCAGGTGACTCGCCACAGAAACGGATCCACTGGTGCTTGGGGAACAGCTATGAAGCCCTGGCTGCACTGGAGGAGAGTGCAGTGGAGGAGACGGCATGGGAGGAATCCCAATCCATCCCCGAGCCAGCTGAGGGCCAGACAAGCTACCAAAGAAAAAGGAGACATGTCACTGTAGTGGGTGACTCCCTGCTGAGAGGAGCAGAGGGAAACATCTGCCGCCCAAATCCTATGGTGCGTGAGGTGTGTAGCCTGCCAGGGGCCAAGATCCGGGATGTCACAATGAGGATTCCTGACCTGATCCGGCCCTTGGACTACTATCCCATGGTCCTCATTCATGTGGGAACCAATGACGCGGTCAGGAGTAGTCCTGACCGTGTCATGGGTGACTACAGGGCTCTGGGGACAAGGCTTAGGGAGACAGGGGCACAGGTGGTCTTCTTGTCCATCTTCCCGGTCAGAGGCCGCAGTAGGCATCACAGCACCTGCATCAGAGAGGTCAACCTGCGGCTCAGGAGTTGGTGCCATCGTGCAAGATTTGGCTTCCTTGACCACGACCCACACTTCCTGGCAAGGGACTTCCTGGGACGCGATGGACTTCACCTCTCAGCGAAAGGTAAAAGTCTTTTTTCCAACAGGTTGGCTGATCTCCCACGTCGGGCTTTAAACTAGCTCAGACAGGGGAGGCAGAGGAAAGAGAAGAACATCAGGTATCTGCAATCCATGGGATGTCCAGCAGTACATCACAGGTAAGCAATAAGCTGTTAAGCAATAAGGGGCCCATTGGGCTTCAGAGCTGGGGGGCAACAAAGGCACCAGTCACAGGGCTCAAGTGCCTATACAGTTATGCTAGGAACATGGGGAACAAGCAGGATGAACTAGCATTCCTGCTTGCAGAAAACACTTACGACTTAGTGGGGTTAACAGAAACCTGGTGGACTTTACCCACGACTGGGCAGTACACATTGAGGGCTATACGCTGCATAGAAAGGATAGAGTGGGGAAGAGAGGGGGAGGGGTTGTGCTCTGTGTCAAGGAGCATTATACATCAACCCTTATCAAAATGGAATCAGAGGAGAAAGTAGAAGGATTGTGGGTTAGGATACATGGAGGTCAAGGGGAAAGGGATTTGGTGGTAGGGGTCTGCTACAGACCCCCACACCAAGGGGAAGAACTAGATTTGGAACTCCTGAGGCAGCTCTCAGAGACCATAAAGACTAGAGAGGTGGTAGTCATGGAGGACCTAAACTACCCTGACATCTGCTGGGAGACACAGACAGCAAATTCCCACCATTCACACAGGTTCCTATGCTGTGTGCAGGACCTCCACCTGATGCAGGAGGTACATGGTCCCACTAGGGGGAGAGTGGGGAAGGTAACTAGTAGGGTGGAAGTGCTAGACTTCGGGAAGGCTGACTTCAGCAAACTCAGGTGTTTAGTCAATGATGCACTGCAGAGTAAGAGATTTGGCGAGATGGGAGCCCAGGAAGGGTGGCTGTGCCTTAAGGAAGGAATCCTTTGGGCACAGAGGGAGATGATCCCGATGTGGGGGAATGGGGGAAAGAGGCCAAGAGACTTCCTTAGCTAACCAGAGAAATCCAGAGCAGCCTAAGGGCAAACAGGGGAGCATATAAGCAGTGGAAACAGGGAGAAATTACAAATAGGAGTATGCCTCCTCAGCTTGCAGTTATAAGGAGGCAGTTAGAAAGGCCAGAGCTACCATGGGGTGGAGGATGGCGTCTCAAGTTAAGGATATCAAAAAATTGTTTTTCAGATATATAGGGAGCAAAAGGAAGGCCCAGGGCAGTATAGGACCACTACTGAATGGGCAAAAGCAATTGGTGACAGACAGGGGGGACAAGGCTGAACTCCTCAATGAGTTCTTTGCCTCAGTGTTCCTAAAGCAGGGGCAAGACAAGGCTCACAATGGGATTGCAGAGAGACAACGGCTGGGCACCAGACCACCAAGCGTTGACCCTGAGATGTTGCAGAGTCACTTGGAAGGATTGGATGCGTTTAAGTCTGCAGGCCCAGATAAGCTCCATCCGAGGGTACTGAAGTCACTGGCTGATGTCATTTCACAGCCACTGGCAAAAATATTTGAGCACTCGTGGTGCATGGGCCAGGTCCTGGAGGACTGGAAAAGGGCAGATGCATGATAAACAGAACCAAGGAGGTGATACTTCCCCTCTATCAGGTGCCAGTCAGACTGCAGCTGGAGTACTGTGTCCAGTTTTGGGCACCACACTTTAAGAGGGATGTGAATAACCTGGAGAGGGCCCAGAGAAGGGCCACTCGAATGGTTAAGGGCTTACAGGCCAAGCCCTACGAGGAGAGACTAGGGCACCTGGACCTCTTCAGCCTCTGCAACAGAAAGTTGAGAGGTGACCTTGTGGTGGCCTATAAATTCATCACGGGAGTGCAGAAGGGAATAGGTGAGGCTCTACTCACCAAGGCGCCCCTGGGAGTTACAAGAAATAATGGCCATAAGCTAGCAGAGAGCAAATTTAGACTGGACATTAGGAAGAACTTCACAGTTAGAGTAGCCAAGGTCTGTAATGGGCTCCCAAGGGAGGTGGTGCTCTCCCCTACCCTGGGGGTCTTCAAGGGGAGGTTAGATAGGCATCTGGCTGGGGTCATCTGAACCCAGCACACTTTCTTGCGTATGCAGGGGGTCGGACTCGATGATCTCTTGAGGTCCCTTCCAACTCTAACATCTATGAATCTATGAATGGAGATCAGAGGGCTCAAAAAGAGGACACGTCCAGGAAAACCCAGACGTATGGTAACCCTATGACTCAGTGGCGTATGAGCACTTAACCAAAAGCATTACAGACAGACAGACTAAGCCCCTTATTATATTAGTCACAATCACCAGTTTCCTATAACAAGGCCCATTGCAGATTGTCTAAATGATTTAATTTTACTGTATAATGTAATAGTTGGAAAGCTTCCAGTACTCTACTCACAAAATACATCTGGACTGGCTGGTGGTGTTCCAGCCACCTCAACCATTCTGATCCCGAGTGCAGGGAGAAGGCCAATCCCAGGTGCTCCCTGCTTCCATCATTTTTGTAGTATAAAGCCTTTCTTGTTTCTCTTGTCCCTAGGTCCCTCTCAGTCACTGTAGCCCATATCATCCCTCTATTGCAGTGTGCAGCTCACATCAGGGATGATTAAGGGCATTCAGTCCTATTGGATATCATTGCCAATGCACTGTGAAGATCTCTCCAATGTTATTGATACTGTGGAACTCAGAAATTAGGTGATTGATTCACAAAACCACCCTACTCACAACCGTTGTATCACTAGACCTGGAGCACTCCTGTAACATCTCTCTGTCTGTCATGGGAAGCTATGGCAGTATAAAGCAATCCCATACCACCAGAATGATACTCTGGTTGGCTCTTGGGTTTGGTGGACAGAAGATGTCTGCAGAATTCTACTGGGGGACTCAACTATTGGAAGTTTGGGTCGCAGCATGGGTAAAGGTAGTCATGTTGCGTGGGCTCTCTACTTGCCCTTGTTACCTCCAATAAAGTTTGCTTGTCCTCAACATTTGAGGGAGTCACAGGGAAAGTGGCCAGATTTCCTTCTGGTAGAGAGCCACCTCTGCCCCTTCTTATGTTCTGTGGGTGGAGCTGTCTTTGTCGAGGAGGTGTGCAGGCACAGAGCTTGTGGCTTGCTTTTTGCCAGGAGGCAAGGGGACAGTCATTGGGTTACTGACATATCCACTGTCTCGCTGGGCATTTCCCTAACGCTCATTTTGGTAAGTGTGGTGTCACTGCTGGCAGAGGGAGGTGGGGTCTCCTTCACCATTACTGTCATTGATGAAACTTGCACCTGCACAGATATAGGTAGCATCAACCAGAGGATAGAGTGAGTTCAGGGGTGAGGTGGGGAAACTCCAGCCATGGGACTTGGAGAAAGAGTGTGTGTGATACAGAAGTGAGGCTGCAGGTGTGTAAGAGTAACCTCATAGCAGCTAGTCTGAGCAGGCAAGCTCAGCAGCCATTTCTCAGTCAGCGTAGCACTTATCCAGGCTAAGATGATGAAGCTGGCCTCAAAGGGGTGGGTGAAATGATGTTCAAGCACCAAAGTAGAAAGGCAAGTACCAAGTGCTCTTTTCTTTGGGCTTAACTTGGTGCCCAGCAGCCGATCTTAAATACTCTGCCAGAGTTGTGGACTAAGCTAAAGTTTTATTACTTATGGGTCCGATTCAGGAAGACAGGCAGGACATTCACTAAAGTATCATCCCTGAGCTTTGAGACCCAGGTGGGTGGCAGAGCATCAAATACTTCCCTATTGCTGTGTTCCTCGGCAAGAAACCGCTTCCGGTATCCAGGGAGCAGGTACACTGAATAAGCTGTGCAGCTTCCATCCGCAGTATCATTTCTCTGAGTCTTCATATATAAAGAACTGAATACATCCTGTTGTTTAACATATCCACAGCTGCAAGCGGCAGTACTTTATTGTGTGATATACAAATGGGCACACTTGCCTTGAATTAGTACAGGAAAACATGCAAATAGCTGGAGGATCCAGAAAGTGAGTGTTGTTACTTATCCACACTTTTCTCTCTGAAAAACAGACAAACAAACAAAATACAGAGTGTCTAGCTATGCTATCTGAAAAGAAATTCTTCAAAATATAAACTTATCAAGAGACTGAAATGATTGTTCTAGGTGTGAACCATCTCATTCAATTCAGTGGGCTAATGTAGGTGATACTTAAATGCTACTTTAGTTGTTCTGAGCTCTCTGTTACTATAAAATAAAAACAGCCCAGCCAGGGAACACTGCAGGGCAGGCAAGGAGCAGCAGCTGCCTGTTGGTAGGGCAACAGGGCAAAATGAGGCAGTCAGCAGACACCTTCAAGTGGTCAGCTTACTGGATGTAGACAGGGTCCTGGCATCATATAATCCCAAAGCTGGGGCTGGTAGGGGTGTCTCTCCCTGGCTGTTGCAGGGGAAGGAGGCCCTGGCCAAGGGAGGCACCCAGGGATGCTGGGCTGCCTGTTTTTCTGTATACAGGAACAGGGAAGCTCAGGGAACTTGAGAGGTACCCTGGCTTGGAAGCATGCTGTATTAGGGGTAAAGGTTTGCCTTCTTAAAGGAACAGAGGGATGCTACTTTGATATTGTTATGTTGCTGTTTGAACCAGTGGTCTGGGATGAGGCTGGAAGGGGAAGTATGGAGACCTCATTAGTGCCCAGGAGGCACTCAACTGCTTTGAGCCCTGCCGGGGCAGGCTCAAGTGGCTACTGCACCCAGAGAGGGCGCAGCCACACAGGGGCCAAGGGCTGATTTGGTGGGGCGAGGTTAGAAGGCCTAGTGAGATTAAAGGGGCAGAGGCTGAGGAGGCCAAAGCCCCACACCGGGAACAACATGGCAGTAACACCTCCGAGGTAGGGCTGTGTGAAATTTCTCTGGCTGTTTCATTTCAATGCTGTTTCGACTCCTTTTGAGCTCGAAACAGCTAAATCAAAATGAAATGAAGGGCTTCAAAACAGCCTTGAAACAATGGCAGTCCTTGATACTTCCAGAGACCATGATCCATACTTCCAGGATAAGACCTTGCTGGGATGGGACAGCCCACATTTCTCTCCAAAATGTAAGAGTCTGTTTTCTTACAGGTTAGCAGACCTCATACATAGAGCTTTAAACTAGCTTTGACAGGGGATGGGGATGCTGAGTTCAGGACGAGATCAGGTAGGACAGGCCACAAACTGCATGCTGGAAATGATCAGGTAAGTACTAAGGGGCCCACTAAGAATCAGGATAGGGGAATACTAAGGGCACCCTTACTTAGAATTCCTAATTATAGACTCGGAGGCCGAACTTTACTTTCTCAAGTTTCAAGGCTCAGGTAGGGAGGAACCTGGGAGGATTGGAGAACAGAATTTCAGCACTTGAAGCAGGACTTGTGACTGTTTATTAAGAAGAGGGATGGTGACAGGCTTTGGATACTAAGAGTGAGACGGTGAGCTCAGGACAGCATAGTTGTCAGGTGAGGTGAGCACAGAACTCAGTAGTTGGAGATATGGCATGTTAGCAAATGATTAAAGGGTTTCAGAGGTAAAGACAGAGCTCTGTGGGGAATACATAGTCTCTGGCAACAACATTGGCATTATTTATCTCCAGCACTTCAAGAACTAATGTAGAACCCAAGCCACCTCCCTCTGCTTAGCAAGAAAGGGAGGCATAGTGGTTTTTCCCCTCCGGACTGACATTCAGGAAGATTAGGAAGTTTTAGTAGAGGAAACAACTCTGAAGTGCTGTCTCAGAACTCCTGACACAAGAAAACACAGCCAGGTCTTCTGGTTTCATACATGAAAAATTCAAAGGACAAAGCATAGTCTGTGGTCAAGTGCCTCTAGACATCAACATCTCCTTTCACTGTTAGAAACATGAGCAAAAGACCAGCTTCCAGCCCTTCCTTTGCTGCCAGTGCCTGAACATATAATTGGCACTTGTGTTTTGTTCATGCTGCTTTTGTGAATGGTAGCCTTTGGGTTCGGCTGATCTGTGTATCTGTTCAGAAGCTAAATAAAGGGTTTGTCCTCCAAGGCTGCTGATCTGGCACCTTTCTTGACAGCTACAGTTCTGGGTTAATATAACTGGCACCCCGACCACCTTCACACCACAACACAGTGTGTACTGCTAGGGTGTGCTGAGATGTGAGCAAGGTGGCAGAGATTTTCGACAGCTGTGCAGCGGGAAGAACTCACTGTGCTTTACTGGCTGCACAGAAATACACTGCAGAGTCTCTGACTGTAGCAGACTTGATTTTCAGGGAATTGCGTAGCATGACTTTCCGTTCTATGGTGTATTGGGACTGATATTTCTTTTCAGTGTCTGCCTTATTCACATCTGTGGATGTGGCTACTAACTGCAGCTGCCCCTGGTCCTTCTGCTGGTACCACAGGACATAGTAGTAGTTTTCATCATCATGCTTGCAGGGGAGGTTTGCATTGGTCCCATTCTGGATGGCTAGAAACATATTCTGAGTCACTGTCACCGCGGTGCACAGACCTGCAAAGATGATCCCAAGGGACAAGGTGAGTAGGGACCACACAGGGTGGAAAGCCTTCCAGCTGTTCTGTGTGCATGTCGGGACCCTGGAACAAATCAAGCTCCTTTTTGTCAAATTCATGGATTGCCTGATGAGCTTTATGTCGTTTTTAAACTAGCAGTGGCTCTCTCCACCCTTACCTCAATGGCTTGATCTATGTCTCCTCCATCAACTTAACTAGTGTTAGGCCATAAGACTTCTACACCTCAGGTTTCCCATCTGAAAGTGACACTTGTGTCCTCCCCACTCCTCTAGCAAGGCACTCCCTTCCCTTCCCACCCCCACCCACTTTTGTAACTTTCCTATATACTTCCCTGTGCAGCATAATCCTCTTCCTCAGCAGGTTTTATCACCTGAAAGCATACTTTCTGTGATGTTCTGCCCCTTTGTCTTCTGCTCAGTGAGTTTTGATCGCCCCACAATTTTTCCCTTCAAAGTCTTGCCTGTTGATTGCTACAGCTTTCTGCACTGACGCTTCTATATTCAACAGAGAACATCCTCTTCTGTGCTAAAACTCTTTCTCTTCTGATTTCTCCATTGACAATACCCCATTTCTCCCTCTAGCTATAACTCCACCCCAGGAGCAAGTGCCAGGCCCCGCTCCAAAGTTTGGGGTACAGAGCAGAAAGAAGAGCTGCCAAAGCAAGGACAGCCACACTATCCTAAAGGCCCAAGTGCTCCGCCAGGGACAGACCTACCAGCCAGCAGCTGCAAGCCACAGGAGACCCCCAGCACCAGCCACATGGCATCTGCAGCACAGACCAGAACCAGAGTGAGGGCCTGCGACAGATCATATATCCTGGGACTTTCTAGCAGGCGGAGCTTTGCAAAGGGCACAGAAGGGGAGGAGCTGTTTTAGGCACAGCTCTGCTGATGCACCAGAGCAGTAGCTGGAGGAGGTACAGGTGCACCTGCAGGTGCTTCTTCCAGTGTGATGGGCAGAGCTCACACCTAAATACCAGCACTTCTGGAAGGAGGTGGTTTGAGATGCTGGTGTGCTATGTATTGCATGTGTCCAGGTCCCCACACACAATGTCTCCTGGTGCTACCACTGCAGGCTCGTCAGCATAAACATTTGACATTGGGATTGCATGGTTTGGGAAGGTAGGCTATAGGTGGGCACCATATCCTCTCATATAGGTTCCAGGCCACCTGTTTGTAGCAAAGAACAGCTGCAAAGCCCAGCACTACCTTGGCTGCCTTCCAGTGCTCGGTGAGCGTTCCCCACATCTTGACAGTAGGACACTCTAAGCTCTGTCAGGAGCAGGACAGGCCCTAGGCAAGTGTGGATGTTCTTCATTAAATTTGCACCTGCCACATGTTGATTTCCTTAGCAAGGCAACTGCATGGGGGTCTGCACCAACTCAGCTCTCCAGAGCCCAGCCCTCCCACACCTGCCCATGGCTTCTTTTTCTCTCCGTCCCGTCCTTCCTTTCTGTAGCTTTAGCTGTTTCTTGAGATATTGCTGAGTCCTTCTGAGTTTGCTTCTAGCTTCTTTTCTTTGGAGCTCCATTGCCCTCTGGTGGCCATGGCAAAGTTGGCTGATAGAAAGGCAAAGTGGGATGTTTGACATTTCCCTTTCTTCTCTCCTGCACTGGTATGCCAAAAACCCTGGACACAGCAGTGAGGTGATGCTTATGTGCAGAATATTTTGGGGGGTTGGGGCATTTCTTCATTACAGACTAAGGGCTGTTCCCGATCCAAGTTGGTTAATATTTTATCCCTTGATGTATAAATATCAATCCTGTGCTTTATTGCTGCTCTGCATGTCTGTCTGTGTATCTGAGTCTCTTCAATACCAATCTAGCACTCTCTAAATGCTTAGAGACACAAACTCCTATCCATATGGATCCTGATTCTGTGCATAATTTTGAAGGCTTTGTGTGCTTGAATCCTGATGAGGTCTGATTGTTTGCTCACTCTCACACATATTTCTCAGGTCCTCTCAGTCTGCTGGGATTCTGGGTCCTATTATATTCTCCATTTCAGAATATGGACAGAACTCACCCATAAAATTGCAACTTAAAGACCAAGGCTCTTTTACAAATCCGTTATATTGGAAAAGCAACATGTATTTGGAAAATTGCAGATATATTCAATTAAAGAAAGGGAAAGAGAAACACTGGTTAAGGCAGAATGATAGAGGTTAATATGATAATGGTGAGATGGATAAAGAGCAGGTTGAAAGGAGGTGATAATGGGTTTACTGCAAGAGTAGCCACCATATTGGGTAAAGATGACCAGTGATGTTCCATAGGATTGGTCTTGGGATTCATCCTCTTTAATCCTTGCAAGACAATCTGGAGCAAGGAACCAAAAGGCAGAAATCAGCAACAAGGATGAAGCCAGAAAAGCAACAATCATACCCCATGGATGCAGGACTCAGGGACTGGGAAACTAGAATGTAGATGTCTAACCTGGCAAAAGGAGCAGGCACCTTCATGTCCAGCATCTCCTCATGACTAGGTCTAGGTGACTCTGATCAGCACCCTGATATTCTAGATCGTCCCCTTGAGGATACAAACTCTCTCCATTAATCTGGACCCTTAACTCTGTCAATGTGCATTGCCCTCCTGTTAAGACTGCCTCATTTCTGGTGGTTGCACAGCCTACAGCAGAGTTACCTAGAAGCATGACCAGGTTTGGCCAGTAGGGACCCACCCCAACTACCTTTTCTATAGACCAGGGACTCTTAGGCTAGAGGAGGAGACGGTCTGGGATGTTTTCATTGATTGTATGATAATCCCATGCCCCTAATTTTATGTAGCCATGAAAACAATTAAAGTAATTATGCATGTTACCAGGTGAATTATTTTTAGTACAGACAGGGAATGATCATTGTCTTCAAAACAGCCAGTTTTGAGGTCTTGTTTGGAATACCATATAACTCTGATCACCTCTGCTGCAAAAAATTAATTGAAACTGAAGGAGATGCAATGGGAGGCTGTAATGGGCTTTGTCTCATGGGAAGGCTGCAGTGCCCCGGGGCAACACCCTGTTCTACTCCACTTCCCTCTATCTGTCCTCCTGCTCCCTCACCTCCCACACCTTGATGCCAAAAGCTAATAGATTTGAGTGTCTGCCATCAGATACCCAGGGTTTGGCTTTTGATGCCTTGTCCCACCCTGCTTATCATTAGGATGCCAGTCAGCTCATCCTCTCACCGTAACAGAAGCAGGGCTCCCTTGCTCTTTTCTGGACTGGCTGGACCTGCCAGGTTGCAGATCCTCTCACTAGACTTTTGCCCTAGCTGCCCACTGGGTCCCAAATCCTGGCAGGGCTCTGTATGGGTCTTAGCCCTTCACAACTATAGCCTGCTCTCCCTCTCCCACGGGCAGCACAGCCGTAGTGAAGTCTGTGTGGTGCTATCTCTTGTGTGGTCAGGTAGTAGGGGCTAGCCCTCCCCCTCTGCATACAGGCCCAGGGAGTGCAGGTTGCCATATGCTCCCCAGATCTGTGCATAGTGAGAGGGCAGGTGCAGGCTTCCCATTGTGGGCTCAGACTCTCCGCCATGCTGCCCGATCCTGGGGCCTCTGGGGTCCAGCGGGGAGTACCTGGCATGGCAGGGCAAAACAGGGCTGTGTAGGGAAACTCCTTGCTGCTCCAAGCCACATGCTGCCCTGGCAACAATCCCCCCAGCCCTCCCCAGAGCAGTGAGGGGCACAACCCTGCACCCCCCCGCCCCCCCACTACTGCCTGATGGGAAGGGGGCACCTTACCAAGGCAGCACAGGTCTAGCAGCGAAAGGAGCTTCTCTGCTTTGCCCTGCCATGCCAAGTCCCACCCACTGGGCCCCAGAGGCCCTGGGGGAGGGCAGCATGGTGGGGAGTCTGAGCCCACTGTGGGCTGCCTGCACCTGCCGCTGCCTCGTGCACAGATCTGGGGAGCTCATGCTCCCCCTGTTCCCTGGGAGAGCACTTGGTGGGGGGAACCAGCCCCACTGCCCCTGGTCCCACCACATGGGCTGCCTGCGGCCCCGTACTACTCCCTGCAGGGGCCCTGCGGCTGTGTATTCCAGTCCCATGCCCCAAGGCCCACTCTTCTGTCCAACTCCCTCCTTCCCTCCCTCCCTACGGGGGCCTCGATTTCCCTTCTCCCCTGCCAGACTTACCTGTGGGAACTGCTTTCCAGGCTGCCTGGCAGTCATGTGCATGTAAATCCACCTGGTGCCCCCTACCTGACCGCCCTTCTCCCACTCCCTCCCTGCCCCTTGCAGACTGGAACACTGCCAGCCTGCAGACAGCTCCTTGCAAAACTGCAAAATTTGCATGTTTCTCTGTTAAAATGAAAAATATGCATTTTTCTCAGGTAAAAGGGAAAGCCTTCGTTGTTTTCCCATTTTGCCATGGGAAACAGAAAATCTGGATCCCTGGTGATAGGAAAGAGTGGGTGCAGGTATATATAATGAGTCATGGGCAACTGGTGTCACCTTAGTCGGGGGGGGCCTGTGCCCCCCTAGCAACCAGCCAGTGACTGCGGGGGGGAGTCCTCCTGCCCACAGCCAATCTTGCTGCTGGGGGGGTGGTGTTCCCCCCGTGGCAAAACTTATCATCTGGTGAGCAGCCGTGCTGCTTCCAGAAGTGGCCGTGTGCTCCTGGAAGTGGTTGCAGCACTCCCAGAAGTGGCTGCAGCCTACATCTGGTGCTCCCACTCGCCAGTCAGCACTCGTGGGGAGGGGCACTGGCACTCCTGCCAGCCTCCCCTGCCCATCCCCTAAGTGGGGAGCGCAGCTAGTTAGAGGGTGCACCAGTGCTTTCAGGGGGGTGTACGTGCACCCCTGTGCACCCCCTACACATCGCCTCTGCAATGAGTAACTTCACAGTGGCTGGCCTCCATAGGCCAGCTCAGGAGCCATTGATCAGTCAGTGTAGCTCTTAACAAGGCGAAGATGATGAAGCTGGCCTCAAAGGGGTGAGTGAAATGATGTTCGAGTACCAAAGTAGAAAGACAAGAACCAAGTGCTCTTTGCCTAGGGCTTAACTTGGTGCCCAGCAGCCTATCTTAAATACTTTACCAGGTGGTGGACTGAGATTGCTGCCTGGCAGTTGTATTACTTAAGGCTCCAACACTGGAAGACAGCAGGACATTCTCAAAAGTATCATCCCTGAGTTTTAAGACCAAGGTGGGTGGCAGAAGATCAAATACTTCCTTATAGCTGTGTTCCTCAGAGAGAAACCCCTTCTGGTGCCTCTTCAAGGCAGCAAGTATGTTCAATGAGCAGTGCAGTCTCCATCCACAGTAATATCACCATTTCTCTGAGTCTTCATATGTAATGCACTGAATCCATCTTGTTGTTTAACATATCCACAGTGGCAAGGGGCAGTACATTATTGTGTGATATACGAATGGGCACATTTGTCTTGAACTAGTAGAGGAATACATGCAAACAACTGAAGGATCCAGAAACTGAGTATTTCTACTTATCCACACTTTTCTTTTAAAAAAAAACAAATAAACAAAGAATATACATAGTTTCTAACTATGCTATCTGAAAAGAAATTATTCAAAACAAACTTATCAAGATCCTGAAACAATTGACCTAAGTGTGAACCATCTCATTCATTTCAATGGCCTAATCCAGGTGGTAGTTAAATGCTACTTGAATATCATACAATCATAGGTTTGGAAAAAAACCTCAAGAGTCATCTTGTTCAAACCCCTGTTTGAATGCAGGAATGCTACTCCTAAATTATCTCCTATACCTTGACTTTAGTGAGGCTTTTGATACAGTCTTCTGCAACATTCTCACAAGCAACCTAAGGAAGTATGGGTTGGTTGAGTGGACTGTAAGATAGAAAACTGGCTGCATCATTGAGCTCCAATCATCGCTTGATGTCTAGTTGACAGCTGGTATGAAGTGGAGTGCCCCAGTGGTCAATCCTGGGGCCAGTTTTGTTCAATATCTTCATCAACATCTGGGAGATAGGATGAAGTGCACTCTCAGCAAGTTTGCAAATGACACGATGCTGGGGGGAGTAGTAGATATGCTGGAGGGTAGAGCTAGGATTCAGAGATACCTCCATAATCTGACACCTAACAGCCTAACCAGTGATGAGCAGAAAGGTACTATCAGCTCGCTTATTAGTCAAATTTCATATATTCATAGATTTCATAGACATTAGGGGTAGAAGGGAACTCATGAGATCATTGGGTCCAACCACCCCCCCTATAGGAAGGAAGTCAGCCAATAAGAGTAAATGAGGTTCAGAAAGAGTTTGGCCACCAGCTTGACCATAAAAGTTATTTTATTGCCAGGTATAGGAAACTTATGATGATACTAGTAGTCATAGCCATACAAGGACAAACAAACAAAGCAGTTACAATATTACACAGTTTCAAATGAGTATTTTAGGAAATCTAGCTCCAGTTTGATTAGCAAAAGTCAGGTTTAGAAAGCTGTGCCTAGAGTAAGAGTGTGAGAGAGATTAAACCAAATCTGAGATTTAGAAAGCAGGCTTAAACAAAAAGAGAGAGAGAGAGAGTTGAAGTCTCAGCACTCAGCGAAGCTTGAACCAGTCGAGGTTCCCAGGTGTTTGGGAGCTTGCAGACAAGCTGATCAGCTTCGAGTCCAGGTGGTTTGAGACAAGCAGAGCCCCCAGAAAGATCAGTGGAGTTATTCCAGGCAGGAAGGGAGAAGGCGAAGTCCCAGTGGAACTGGTGCAGTGTTTGGATCCAAGCACCAGAACAAAAACTTGAGCTTGGGCAGGGGTTTTTGAAGGGAAATAATAATGGTTCAAGCGAGAATACTAGGTTTGTTTATGGGTAGATAATGGCTCATATGCTGGACAATGGGAGCTGATCATTCCTAGCTGTAGGCATTGTTACCCTGAGGGATCTCACAATCCAAATAGGCAGATTCAGTGTTTTGGGTACCAGTAAAGTTCTTATCACTGGAATTGGTCTGATAAATCCTGAGCTGGGTGTGTGCAGACGTATGGAGCCAGGATTCCCCATTGTGCAGTGCTCCCCTGCTTCTCTAGTCCCATAGTTCAGTTCAGTCCCTGCCCTGGAATCTCTGTTCTCCATCCTGAATGCTAATGGAGATGTCTCGCTGTCCCATCTCTGATGCAAAAGGGACTAGGGGAGTTGCCTTAATTGCTGGGTGGGTTGAGCACAGAACTCGGCAGTTTGGAGATATGGCATGCTAGCAAATGATTAGAGGGTTTCAGAGGTGAAGATAGAGCTCTGTGGGGAATACATAGTCTTTGGCAACAGTATTAGTATTATTTATCTCCAGCACTTTAAGAGCTAATGTAGAACCCAAGTCACCTCCCTCTGCTTGGCAGGGGAGGGAAGGATAGCATTTTTTCCCTTCTGGACTGACAGTCAGGAGGGTTAGGAAATTTTGGTAGAGAGTGAAAACAACTCTGAAGTGCTGTCTCTGAACTCCTGGCAGAAGAAAACACAGCCAGGTCTTCTGGTTTCACACGTGCAACATTCGAGGGACAAAGCATAATTTCTTATCAAGTGCTTCTAGACATCAACATGTCTCCTTTCACTATGTTAGAAACCTCATAGGGACAACAGACCAGTTTCCATCCCTTTCTTTGATGCTGTCAGTGCCTCCACACATACTTGAGAGTCATGTATTGCTCATGCTCCTTTTATGAATGCCAGCTTTTGGGTTTGGTTGATCTGTGTATCTGTTCAGAAGCTAAATGAAGGGTTTGTTTTTCAAGGCTGCTGATCTGACACCTTTCCTGATGGCTACAGTTCTGGGTTAGTATAACTGACAACCCAGCCCCCTTCACATCACAACACAGTGTATACTACTGAGGTGTGCAGTATATACTGTGAGCAAGGTGGCATAAATTTTGTACAGCTGTGAGGCAGGAAGGACCCACTGTGCTTTACTGGCTGCACAGAAATACATTGCAGTGTCTGTGACTGTAGCAGGATTGATTTTCAGGGAGTTGTGCAGCATGACCTTCCTTTCCAAGCTGTATCTGGGCTTGTATTTCTCTTCAATGTCTGCATTATCCTCACGTAGAGATGTGACTACTAACTGCAGCTGCCCCTGGTCCTTTTGCTGGTACCACAGGACAGTGAAGTAGGTGCTATCATCATGTTCGCAGGAGAGGTTTGCATCAGTCCCAGTCTGGATGGCTACAAACTCCTTCTGAGTCACTATCACCCCAGTGCACAAACCTGCAAGGATGAATCCAAGAGACAGTGAGCAGGGGCCATGCAAGGCAGAAAGTCTCCCACCTGGTACATATCAGGAATATGGGGCAAATCAAATTCCTCTTTGTCAAAACCATGAAAATGCCCAATGACTTTTTTGGCATTTTATCACCTGCAAAGGTCCCCTCCACCCTTACCTCAATGGCTTGATCCACATCTCTTCCATCAACATAATCATAAGACACCTACACATCAGGTTTCCCATCTGGAAGTGACACTTCTGTTTTCTTCACTCCTCTAGCAAGGCACTCTCATTCCTCCACTCCCCTCCACCCTGCTTTTGTACCCTTCCCAAATACTTGTCTGTGAAGAATAATCCTCCTCCAGAGCAGGCATTATCACTTGAAAGCATCACTTCTGTAACCTTCTGTCCCTGTTTCTTCTACTCAGTGAGTATTGACTGTCCCCCCTTTTTCCCTACAGTCTTGCCTGCTGATTGCTACAGCTTTCTGCACTGAAGCTTTGAGAATCAACAAAGAACATCCTCTTCTGTGCTAAAACTCCTTTTCTTCTAATATCTCCATTGACAACACCCCCTTTCTCCTTGTAACTCTAACTCTCTCCCAGGAAGAAGTACCAGGCACTGCCTGGTATCAGTATCAGGTTAGGCAGTAAAGAGAAGAAATGCCAAAGCAAGGGCAGCTGTACTGTTCTTGAGCCCCCAGTGCTCCCCCAGGGACAAGCCTACCTGCCAGCAACTGCAAGCCACAGGAGACTCCCAGCACCAGCCACATGGTGTTTGCCACACAGACCAGAACCGGAGAACAGTGCCTGCCACAGAACAAAAATCCTGGCACTTTCTAGCAGGCAGAGCTCTGCAAGAGCCTGGGAAGAGGAGGAGCTGTGTCAGAAGCAGCTCTGCTGATGCACCAGAGCAGTAGCTGGAGGAGGTGCAGGTGGACCCAGACCTGGACCAGGATCCTGCAGTGCTTCTTCCAGTGTGATAGGCAGAGCCCACATTTACATACCAGTGCATCTGGAAGGGGGTGGTTTCAGATGCTGATGCACTATGTATGGCCTGTGTCTAGCTCCCCAGACACAACTCCTCCTGGTGGTACCACTGCAGGTTCATCAGCATAAACATTTGACACTGGGATTGCATGGTTTTGGAAGGTGGGCTGTAGGTGGGCACCATAAATTCTCATTCAGGTTCTGCTTGTAGCAAAGAACAGCCACCACAGCCCATCACTACCCTGTCTTCAAGTGCTGAGTGAGAGGTCCCTGCATCTTGACAGCAGAAGGCTCTGAGCTCTGGGAGGAGCAGGACAGGCCCAAGGAAGGTGTGGACATTATTCTTTAAATTTGCATCTGCCAAACCTTGATCTCTTCAACATGATACCCTCATGGGGGTCTGCACCAACACAGCTCTCTGGGGCGTAAACCATCTTCTACACCTGGCCATGGCTTCCTTTACCCTTCCTCCCACCCTTCCCTTCTGTAGCTTTAGCTGTTTCTCAGGATGTTGCTGAGTCCTTCTGAGTTTACTTCTTTGTTGCTTCCTTTTTCTGGGGCTCCATTGCCCTCTAGTGGCCATGGCAAAGTTGGCTGATAGTGCAGCAGAGTGGGATGTTTGACATCCCCTTTCTTTTTTCTTATACTGGTATTCCAGGTGTGCCTGATATTGTGGTGGGGATTGGGGCATTTCTTCATTACAGACCAAGGCAGGGGTTTTCAACCTTTTTTAACAAGTGTACCCCTTGTGGTGGTGGCAGCCAGATGTGGTGGGGGTGGTGCTAGCATGCAGGGGGATTGGGGGAGCTTTGCACGTGGTGGCCACTGCCGCCACCCACCACACCATGCTGCTGCCACCACTGCCACCCATCACCCTGTGCCATGGCTGCCAGTGCCATGCCCTGCTTTCCCATGACCAGTAGCATGTGTGGCTGTATGGGCTGCTGATGGGCCTTGTGCCTGGCCAATTGTACACCAACCATCAGCTGCCTGCAGAGCTGCCAGCTGGGTGGTGCCTGTGCAGCCTGCAGAGGGTTGCTGCTGTCCTTGCTCCCGCCAGCCCTGCTCCTGTTTTGATGCGTGTTGGTGGCAGGGGCATGGCAGCGGTGACCAGGGAGCTCCTGCAGGCAGTGGCAGCTGCTGGGGGGCAGGGCGGGGTGGTGAGTGGCAACCATCTGCAGGCACCACCGGCAGCATTGGCAGCAGCCAACGGTGATTGGGGACTGCCTGTAGATGCTGCTGGTGGTGTTGGCAGCGAGGGTGAAGGGGTGGCTATCAGCGACCACCTGCAAGACCTGCCGGCAGCGTTGGCACGGCTATTTGCCAGAAAACAACAAGAAAAGAACAGAAAACAAGAAACAAATAAGCATGACCCCGGGACTGGGAAACTAGGATTTAGACATATAATCTGTCAGAAGGAGCAGGCACCCTCATGCCTAGCATTTCCTCATGATTAGCTCTAGGTTCCTCTCTCATCAGCACCTAGGTGCTCTAGTCTAGACTGTCCCCTGGAGGATGCAAACTCTTTCCATTAATTTGGACCCCTAACTCTGTCAATGTGCATTTCCCTCCTGCGAAGACTACCTCATTCCTGGCGGTTGCCAGGCCTACAGTGGAGGTACCTATAGGCATGACCAGGTTTGGCCAGTAAGGACAAGCACCAAGTGCCCTTTCTATAGACTAGGGACCCTTAGGCCAGAGGAGAAGATGAACTGGGGTGTTTTCACTGATTGCATGATAATCCCATGTCCCTAATTTGATGTAGCCATGAAAACTTTTAATGCAGTTATGGGTGTACCATGCAAGCTATTTTTAGTACAGACAGGGTAGTATCATTGCCTCATATTAGCCACTTGTGCAGCCTTGTATATAATACTATCCATAGCTCTGATCAGCGCTGCTCCAAAAATTAATTTAACCTGAAAGAAATGCAACTGGAGGCTGTACTGGTCTCTGCCTTATGGGATGGCTGCAGTGCCCCTAGAGGCCACCCTATGCCCGTTCTACTGCAGCTCCCTCTATTAGGTCTCCTCCTCTCTCACCTCCCACGCCTTGAGGTTAAAAGCTAATAGGTTTGGGAGGCTGCCGTCAGATACCCACAGTTTTGGTTTTTGTTCCATCCTCCTTACCATTAGGATGCCAGTCAGCTCATTCTCACACCTTAATAGGAGCAGGGCTCCCTTGCTCTTTTCTGGACTGGCTGGACCTTCCAGGGTTCAGTTTACCTCACTAGACTTTTGCTCTAACTGCCCACTGAGTCCCAGACCCTGGGCAGGCTCTGTATAGGCCTTAGCCCTTCACAGCAACAGCCTGCTCCCCCTCCCCCAAGGGCAGCATAACCAGAGCACAGCCTGTGTGAGGGGAAGGTGTGGGCTGCTTCCTGGGGGCTTGGGCAGGGGGGGACCGGCTCTCCACTGCTGCATACAATCCCAGGAGGGCTGGGGGTGCATGTGCTCCCTAGATCTGTGCACAGGTTGAGGCAGGTGCAGGCTGCCCATTGTGGGCTTGGGCTCCTCACTTTGCTGCCCTCCTCTGGGGCCCTGGAGCCCAGTGAGCAGGACCCGGCATAGCAGGGCAGAGTGGGAAAGCTCCTTGATGCTGTGAGCCACATGTTACCCTGGTGATGCTCCACTGGCCTACCCCAGAGCAACGATGTGAACATCTCCATTCTGCCATCCCCACTCCTGCCTGGTGGGCATGGAGCATCTCACTATGGCAGCATGGGACTTGAAGCAGCAAGGAGCTTCCCCACACAACTCTGCTCTGCCCAGCCACCTCGGTCCTGCCTGCTGGGCCTCAGAGGCTCTGGGGAAGGGCAGCAGGACAGGGAGCCTAAGCCCGTAGCAGCAGCCCACACCTGCTCCCACCCTGTGCACAGATCTAGGGGGTATATGCCCCCCATCTTTCCCCTGAGGAGTGTGCACAGCAGCAAGGAGAAGCCTCATCCCCACCATCCCCTCAAACAAGCCACATGCAGCCCCATCCCAGTCCCTGCTGGAGCCTTGTGGCCATGCATTCTGGCCCTGGGCCCCAAGCCCTATACACCACCTGGCTGGGTATCAGCCCCATCCCCAGTCCTGCCTACCTCCCTCCCTCCCTATGGGGGGAGGGGAGGCTCAATTTCTCCTCCCCGCCGGTAGGAGCTTCTCTCTAGGCTGCCTGGCAGCCATGTGCATGTCCATGTACATGTACCTGGCACCCCCTGCCTGGCTGCCCTTCTTCTGCTTCCCCCAGTCCCTTGCAAGCTAGAAGTCTGCCAGCTGGCAGAGATCTCAATGCAAAAGAACAACATCCACATGTTTCTCTGTTAAAATGAAAAATCCGTGTTTTCTTGGGTAAAAGAGAAGATCCATGTTTTTTTTCCATTTGTCCATTTGTAACAGAAAATCTGGATACCTGATTATAGTATAGTTATAGGTGAGTGATCCATAGTTATTTATAATACTTTTGAATGAGTGTTTAAAACAAGTTGTTCTGATTTGTTTCCTTTTTTATTTTTGTTGTTTGTAAATAAATTTTTCTATTTGCTTTGTTCAATTTTTTTACTTCATATTCTCTCTGTTCAAGAGGTGGACTTTTGGGGGGAATGGAGTTTGCAGTTTCTGTGGTCACAACAATAAAAGCTCTGGCCTTGAAAGCCCATGCCCAACCTTGCTTCGCAGTTGAGTGGGCTGCCTGAGGAATGATTTAAAGCTGCATGCACTCATGTTAAGTATCCTGAGTGCAGTGTATCAGACCCAATTACAGAGGCCACCACTCACCATCCATGGCTTGAAACTTGCTGCTGGAGCAGGGTCCAGTCCTTGATGTATGACTGGGCATTTTCAGCAAGGGATCTTAGTAGGTGACCCTAAGGCAGCATTCTCACAGGGCTCTTCTCCCTCACCGCCATATCCAGACATTGGCCCTGAACAGGCAAGAGAACAGGCCTTTTGTGTGAATTTGCATCACTGCAGAAATTAGATGCTCTGCACCAGGGCCCCAGTGGTGCCTGGCTTCAGATTGGAGGTTGGTAGTGTGAGAATGCCCAGGGAACATGGTAAGCTGTCTGGGAAGACAGGACCTTGCCCAGGCACCTGCCGGTCAGCCAAGCCACCCATTCCCTGGTTGATCCTGTGAGACTATCACCACACTGTGTGCTGGCCACAGACAGCCTGGCTGCCCTTCCCCTTCCCCATTTGCCTCAGCAATAGACCCCACTGCCATCCCTCTCTCCTAGCAGGCCAACCACTCTCCAGCCGCCACACTACCTCACAGTCCACTGCATCCAGGCTGGTGCACGGGACTTCCAGACAACTAAGGTGAGGGGCTGGCCATGCCTCCATCCTTCCCACAGGGCCCTTTTCCTGGGAGATTCCAGGGAGCCAGCTCCACTCCCTACACCACTGTTGCAATCTGAGCATGCCCCTGCAGTGTGTCCCCTGGTCAGTGGGCAATGATCTGTTTGTGGAGGTGGAGGGTAGCCTAACCAACTGCCCTCTCCTGCTGATCTTGCTGGTGCTGTGGGCACACCTACACTCCTGGTTCAGGACCCTGAGCTATGACAGTGCTGGGGGCAAGCCAGGGCTGCCACGCAATCTCCAATGTTGACTAGACACTACCTGTCACAGCTCTATACATCCCTGCCCTCTGCCACTGGATAACATTGTTGCTGGAATTGACACCTTCATGGGCGTTTGAGAAACCTTTGCTCACACAGGTCTAGGAAAATGGGCAGCTCAATAAAAAAAAATTGTACTGTTTCCTTCCTGCCTCTCTGCATGTAGTGAGGGTGCAGCCTGGGTCCAGGGGGTATGCTGGTGAGCCATGCCACTTCAACCATTTGCTGTCAACAGAAAGACATGGAAGAAAAGTCTTTTGAAATTACAGGTTTCCCTCACTTTAGGTGGGTTCTGTATGAACAAATTTGCTCTTATGCCATTACACTTTTAATACCAAAATTTGTTATACGTGAAGTAAATTCACTCTTATGTGATCAGTGTGGTGGAAGCCTGCAGCTAGATGCTTTATTTGGTGCATTGTGGGAGAGACGTACACTAAAATATAGTCCCCTATATGGATCTGTGCTGCTCACTCGTGCTGTGACACGTGTTTCTGTAGTTGCCATCCCCATTAAGATAGTGCCCTGTGCATGTGCCCATCTAGAGGGTCCCGGTCCCCCACCCCACGAGCCCCGATACCTGCTGCAGGGATCCTGATGAGTGATGGCTGGGAAGAAGCACAAGCACAGGTGCTGTGATTCTGGAGCTTCTTGCAGCTGCAGATTGATGAAAGACAGGGGCGGAGCCTCCGCTCAAATAGCATCTGGGAAAACAGCTGGACGATCAGCAAGGGGAGAAGAGGATGCTGATTGGGGGATACCGGTTGCCAGGAAGAGGAGCACCCTATACCATCTAGGTGGCACCTGAGCCTAAGTCTCACCCTGATGTCACTTGGGGCAAGGTGCCCATGAAGAAGAGGCCAAAGCCGTATAACACTTACAAGCGACAGTGAGTACCAAAATTGTCTTGTAAAAGTGGTAGAAATGGGCCTGGGGGTCAGTATAGTCATGGTCTTGGAACGTATCTCTATTTGTTACATTGTAAAGTGGGTTCTCTTTATGTGAATTTGAGTTATGCGCCATTTTCCAAGAACACATAGAATCATAGAATCAATGAGTTGGAAGGGACCTAGACAGATCATCGAGTCCGATCCCCTGCCATGGGCAGGAATGAGCACTGTGGGTGGGAGGGGCCATAAGACCCCAGCCAGATGCCTATCCAGTCTCCTCTTGAAGATCTCCAGGGAAGGTGAGAGCACCACCTCTCTGGGAAGCCTATTCCAGGCTCTGGCCACCCTTACAGTGAAGTAGTTCTCCCTAATATCTAACCTAAACCTATCTTCCCTCAGCTTGTGGCCATTGTTCCTAGTGACTCCGAGGGGTGCCCTGGTGAACAGACTTTCCCCAAGTCCCTGCTGGTGGACCCTGATAAGGTTGTAGGCAGCCACAAGATCCCCCCTCAGTCTCCTCTTGTGGAGACTGAAGAGATTCAGGTCCCTCAGCCTCTCCTCATAGAGCTGGCCACGGGGGCCCTCAACCATACGAGTGGCCTCCTCTGGACCCTCTCCAGGTTCCCCATGTCTCTCTTGAAGTGCGGCACCCAGAACTGGACACAATACTCCAGCTGCAGCCTGACCAGCGCCGCATAGAGGGGGAATAAGACCTCTCTAGACCTGTTAGTGATGCCACTGTTGATGCATGACAGGGTGTGGTTGGCTCTGCCTATTGCTTCATCGCATTGGCAACTCATATTCATCCTGGAGTCAGTCATGACTCCAAGATCCCTCTCTGCCTCTGTGCTGCCGAGAGGGCGAGCCCCTAACCTATAATCATAATGCTGGTTCCCTCTCCCCAGGTGCAGCACTCTGCATTTGTCCTTGTTGAACCGCATCCTGTTCAGGTCCGCCCACTTCTCTAACCTATCCAGGTCTGCCTGGATGCGGTCCCTGCCTGCTGGTGTATTCACTTTGCCCCACAGCTTGGTGTCATCAGCGAACTTGAACAGGGTGCTCTCCACACCCTCGTCCAGGTAGCTAATGAAGATGCTGAAAAGCACCGGCCCAAGGACTGAGCCCTGGGGGACGCAACTGCCCACACCCTTCCAGGTCAACATTGACCCGTCCACCACCACCCTCTGGGTGCGCCCCGGAGCCAGTTTGCCACCCATGTGACCTTGCATTTGTCAATGCCACAGTCCCTCAGCTTGCCCACCAGAATTGGGTGGGACATTGTGTCGAAGCCTTCTGGAAGTCCAAGAAGATGACACCGACTTCCTCCTTCACCTCTAAGCTTTTTGTTACCCGGTCATAGAAGGAGACCAGTTTGGTCAGGCAGGACTCTCACAAATGTGGTCCTTGATAATTTTTTCAAAGACCTTCCCCAGGATAGAAGTGAGGCTGACTGGCCTGTAGTTGCCAGGCTCTTCCTTCCTCCCCTTCTTGAAAATAGGGACCACACTGGCCCTTTTCCAGGCCTCAGGGACTTGGCCTGACCACCAGAAGTCCTCAAACAGCCATGGCAATGGCTCCGCAATGACACCAGCCAATTCCCTCAGCACCTGCGGATGAAGATGATCCGGGCCCGCCTACTTGGATACATGTAAACCCTCCAAGTAATCCTTAACTAGGTCTGAACTAACAGTCGGGGGACTCGCATCCTCCCTGGGCCTCTCTACACTATCACCCGAGAGCACCCCATTGTCAGCAGACAGGAACACGGAGGCAAAGACCTTGTTAAAGAGTTCTGCCTTCTCTCGTGCATCTGTCACCAACTGCCCTGCCCTGCCCTGCCCTTCCCCGCAGGGGTCCAACGTTACCCCGAGACGTCTTCTTGCTACCTATATATTTGAAGAAGGACTTATTGTTATCCTTAATCCCAGAAGCTAATCTAAGCTCCAGTGCTGCTTTCACCTCCCTTACCAAATCCCTACAAACTTGGGGCAGGGAAGTGTACTCCTCCTTTGTCCCGGCCCCCTGCTTCCACCACCAGTACACTTTTTTCTTTCCCTCAGGCCAGCCTGGATATCCACGCTCAGCCATGAAGTTTTCTTGGACCCTTTTCCCGCCTTCCTGCACAGTGGAATTGCGTCCTGCTGTGCCCCAAGGATAGCCTCCTTGAGGAAGGACCACCTTTCCTGGACCCCCATACTAGCTACCCCCTGGGCTCTGAGTGCCTCCCTGACTACTGCCCTGAGCACATCAAAGTTGGCTTTCCTGAAGTCAAGCATTTGCGCTGTGCTAGTTACCCTCCCCAACTTTCTCTGAATAGCAAACTGGATCATTTCATGATCACTGTCCCCTAGCCTCCCTTGTACTAGCACATCCCCCACCAGGTTGTCCCCAGAGGCTAACACCAGATCTAGTATGGTATTTTTCCTAGTGGGGACAAGTACCTCCTGCACGAGGTATAGGTCCTGTACTCACGTCAGGAACCTTCACAAGTGGCTAGAGCTGGCCGACTGCTCCTCCCAGTTGATGTCAGGGTAATTCATATCCCCCATGACCACAATCCTTTGCATGCATGGCCTCCCCCAGCTGCCTGGAAAATTCCACATCTAGCTCTTCCTCCTGATGTGGTGGCCTGTAGTAAACCCCTACCACCAGATCCCTCTCCTCCCACCCTCCTTGAAGTTTGACCCACAGGGTCTCAGCTAAGCCTTCCTCTGGTCCCATTTGGAGGGTAGAACTGGTATACTGTTCCCTAACATAGAGCGCAACCCCACCCCACCTTTTTTCCCCTTCCTATCTCTTCTAAACAACCTATAGCCCTCTATGTCTAACACCCAGTTAAATGTTTCATCCCACCATGTCTCCACTAGGCCAACCAGGTTGATTTTACTATTTGCAAGCAGGAGAGCAAGCTCCTTCTGCTTGTTCCCCATGCTTCTTGCATTAGTGAGACACCTTAATCCCCCTGTGGGAGCCCTGGGCACTCCCCCTTCCTGAGAGACAACTGGTCCCTTGGTATATACCTGAGCTCTTACTTGGGCAAGTCCTACACCTGGTTGAGTTTTTTCTTGCTCCTGTGGATCTCCATCCCCCAACGAACTTAGTTTAAAGCCCGCTGGAGGAGGTCAACTAGCCTGTAAGAAAACAAACTCTTACCTTTGGGGGAGAGATGGAGACCATCACGCTCCAGGACACCCTCTAATCTGACATGTGCAGCATAACGCGAGAGAAACCTGTAATTTAAGGCTTTTTTAGTAAAACATGGCAGAACAGAACTCCCCCCCCACTAACAGCTAAAAATCCACCACCCATCACTCCCCTCCACTTCCCCCCACACATTTGAACAAGTAACTCACAACTAAAAAAAATCACCCATCATTGACACCCCCCCACCCTTGCACCCTCTGTCTCAACCTTCCCTTGGTTTTGCTATAGAAGCATGAGCAAGTAACTCAGAAGTAAAGTTCCCAGCACCCATCATTGGCCCTCTCCCCCTTCTTGCAACTTGTGTCTCAACCCTACTTAGGTTTTCCTTTGGTAGCATCAGCAATGCACTCATGGCTAAGAACCCAGTACCCATCATTGGAACTTCTTCCCTGGCCCCCAAGTTGCCTCTGTCTCACCATCCCCTTCATCCTTAAAGAAAACTGGCACTCTTCTTCTGTGGCTAGAGGAGTTGTGCCCCTCAGTTGCAGGAACAGTGCCTGTCAATGAGGTTGTCACAATGGGGCCTGTGGTCAGTTGTTTAAGGAGGTCCTGCTAAAACTTTGCATCCTGATGCTGGCTCTGCTTGGCATTCAGACAGAACTTGTTGGACATTTCAAGGAATCTTATTGGCCATGAAGTCACAGTGAGCTGCTGCCTCTCTTCAATCTTTAGAAATGCCTTGCACATTTCATCATCCAAATGATCTGTGACCTGTACTCATGATTGAGAGGCCACCACCAAAGCCTCTGTCATGCCTTTTCTTGACCAACACTGCTTATGGTGGAGCTCACACATTAGCTCAGCTCTGGTACATGCTGGTGTCCAAGCTTTGGGTGCAAGTGCCAAAATTCCAGCAGATGCAGTAGCTGGTAACAGGGAAAAAGCCCACCAACTTTAAGAGGTGGCCCAGCATATCCATTCCCATGTATGCAAAATATTTTGAGACTGAAAGCGGACATACTTGCTGGTCCCAACACTAATCCCCTCCCTCACTTTTGTTCACATAAGCCCTAGTTGCCCAAAATGATCTAATATCCCTTTCCCATAACTTACAAGTCCCCAGGTATGGATCTTTGGGCATCTCCTGCACTGACAACAATCCTTCTGGAGTGCAGTAAAACTCCAGGGTCAGGATCCTTGTGGAGTCTGATGTGTCCTCCTCCTCCTCTGGGATATTCAGGAAAGACCCTATGGAGATTGTAGTCATGTTCAGGATAACTTCTTCATCTAGATTCTCCATTTCCTGTAGTTGCTGTGAACATTTGCCCCCGACCCCCTACTGGTTTACTGAAGGCTGAGCAGTGGCTATTGCGGTACCCGCTCCAGTGTCAGGACATTCTGTGGACTTCTGCTGACTAGGTGATGCTGTGGGTGCCTCTGGCACACCCATCATGCTGAATGATCATATGCAAGCATCTTCTGTGTCCTTTGAGAGAATGGTCAAAAGCTTACCATAGAATGGGCATATGTTGTGTCCAGTCCCAGAATGAGAATTCTGGTCCTTGGCCCAATGGAAAGCACATTTTAGGGACTTAATCTTGCTGCAGCACTGGACACAGTTGCTATTGTGGCCATGTTCCTTCATTAGGTTGGCAATGGATGCATAGACTAGCTTATTTAATCTATTTTCCAGCTGTGTTATAACTTTAAATTCTCTCCAAATATCAGCCAAAGCCTCCACTTCATTGTGGCCCCAGTTGGGGCCATTGCTTAGAAAATTGGGGCCATTGCTTTGAGTTGTATCTGGCTGCTCTGCCAAGACAGGCACATGTTGCTTCTTCTTTTGTGACTCCATAGAGTATGCTTTTGGGGACAAATTTTTGACAGAAACCAAGGACAGATAAATATTAATTGAGCCACTGAGAAAGGTGTTGCTATGCCAGATGCTTTCTGACCATGGATGAGTGTATGGGACCCTTTTCAGCCTGGTGGCAGGAGGTGGAGGAGAGCCAGGCCTGCACTCCAAGCTGCTCCACCAGCCCCTCGGAGCTCAGCTCAGCTCAGCCCAGCGGTGGGAGGCAGAGCACAGCTGTGGGTCTCCCCAACTTCCCACCTGCACTCTGACTGGCTCCACTAGCCCCACAGAGCTCAGCCTGGTGGCAGGAGGTTGGGGAGAGCCACTGACCAGGGCTGCACTCTGAGCGGCTCTGCCTTTGGCTCTCCCGCCACCTCCCACTGCCGGGCTGAGCTCCATGGGGCTGGTGGAGCTGCTCAGAGTGCAGCCCGGAGGGGGGAGGCAGGGAGAGCCAACGTTGTGCTCCGAGTGGCTCTGCCAGCCTCACAGAGCTCAATCTGCCCTCTCAGCACTGCCAGACTCCCCCTCGGGGGTGCGAGCCCCCAGATCTGCTTGTGGCATGACAGGAGGCTGCCGCTGGTGCCTGGGGCCAGTGGCAGCACCAGTCTTCCCGGCCAGCGCTGGTCCCAGGCGGCAGTGACAACGACAGTTACAGCCTCCTGTCATCCTGAGTGCAGATCCAGGGGCCCACACCCCTGGAAGGAGTCTGGCACAGCATCGCAGCCCTCCCTGGGGTGCAGATCCCCAGATCCATGTGAGGGATGACAGGAGGCTGCCGCTACTAGCAAGTGACATGAGTTTTGCTTGTCAGCACCTTGAGGTGCAGTTTCCCAGAAATCCTTGCATCTATCTCATTGACACTTGGCAGGCTTCATGCTCTCAAAAGGGGCTACCATCTATGCAATTTTCACCTGAATCAGACAAGAAATGACAAAATTATAGGCATTTTCATGAGTCCCCATTATAGCTTATAAGCAAAACGGCGAAACAGCATCGAAACAGTGAAACAGTTTCAGTTAAATGAAATGGAAAAGTGCTTTGAAATGAAACAGTGAAATGAAACACTTTTGCCCACGGTCCGACTCCTTTCTGTGGGCTCCCCTTCCAGTGGAGGAAACCACCCTTTGTCCACCATCCTCCACCCCCCGCCCCTTGTTAAGGGACTGGGCATTTGTTTCCTCTACACCCCTCACCCAGACACCACTACCCCCACAGTAGGGACTCCCCTGCTCACGTAATCCCTCCCTCCCACTGGCCATCCTGCGTGCACCCTGGCGCTGCTGTGTGGCCACTGCACACAGGGGCTGTGTTGGCTGTGACACTTGTCCCCTTCCCGAGGATTGAGATTCCCTGTGAAATAATGTAGGCAGTGCATTATGAGACTTCCAATCAGTGCACTAAAACACTCCAATATGTGCAGGAAGATATAAGTAAGAAATTCACAGGGTGCAGATTTATATAATGATAAGCGATAGGAAAATTTCAGCACCCTGTTCATAGGTGTGGTTGTTTGGGTGAAATAAGAAAAAAAAACCCAAGCAGACTTAGACATGAAATAAAGTTTATTTGATGACATAGAAATGGGAAAATAAAAATTAAGACAAGAATAAAAATTAAGACAGGAATGAAAAGAATAAAATATAAAATAAAAATAGATTAAAAATGGTATAAAATATATATAAAATATGTGTAAAAATATTTGTAAAAATTAATGTAATGAATTAAAATTAAATGACATTTCATTAAATGGACATCACCTGTCTGTAGCAGGGATTAGTGGTGAGCAGCACCCCCTGCTGTAATTTAGTATAAGGCGATCAGCAGGGTGGATTGTTATATGGCACCCCCTGCAGTAATTTACTGTGAATAGTGAATTGAGCATTTCATGAGGTTTAAGACCGCTGATGTGTACTCAGTGATGGAAAAAATAAAACCTAACATTTCAATTTAGGGGGCATAGACTGTAACCTTGAGGACTAAACCCCTGTTGTGTGCAAATGCCCTCAGAGGCCTAACTTTACCCACTTAAGTTTCAAGGCCTGGGTAGAGAGTAACCTGTGAGGACTGGAAAACAGAATTTGAGCACTTGAAGCAGGACTTCTGACTGTCTATTAAGGAGAGGGATGGTGACAGGCTTGGGATACTAAGAGTGAGACAGTGAGATCAGGACAGCATAGCTGTCGGTAAGTTGAGCACAGAACTCAGGAGTTTGGAGATATTGCATGTCAGCAAATGATTAGAGGGTTTCAGAGGTGAAGATAGAGCTCTGTTGGGAATACATAGTCTTTGGCAACAGTATTAGCATTATTTAACTCCAGTACTTCAAGAGCTAATGTAGAACCCAAGCCACCTCCCTCTGCTTGGCAGGGGAGGGAAGGATAGCATTTTTTCCCTTCTGGACTGACTGACAGTCAGGAGGGTTAGGAAATTTTAGTAGAGAGAAGAAACAACTCTGAAGTGCTGTCTCTGAATTCCTGGCACATGAAAACACAGCCGGGTCTTCTGGTTTCACACGTGCAACATTCAAGGGACAAAGCATAGTCTCAGGTCACGTGCCTCTAGACATCAACGTGTTTCCTTTCAGTGTTAGAAACATTACAGGGACAACAGACCAGCTTCCAGCCCTTTCTATGATGCTGCCAGTGCCTGCACGTATAACTGGAGTCATGTTTTATTCATTCTCCTTTCATGAATACCGGCCTTTGGGTTTGGTTGATCTGTGTATCTGTTAAGAGGCTAAATAAAGGGTTTGTCTTCCAAGGCTGCTGATCTGACACCTTTCCTGAAGCCTAGTATAACTGACACCCCACCCCTTCACACCACAACACAGTGTGTACTGCTGGGATGTGCTGAGATGTAAGCAAGGCTGCAGGGATTTTGTACAGCTGTGAGGCAGAAAGGACCCACTGTGCTTTACTGGCTGCACAGAAATACACTGCAGAGTCTGTGACGGTAGCAGGAGTGATTTTCAGGGAATTGTGCAGCATGTCCTTCCGTTCCATGCTGTATCTGGGCTTGTATTCGTCTTCAGTGCGCTCGTTACCCATGCCTACGGCTATGACTACTAATTGCAGCTGTCCTTGGTCCTTCTGCTGGTACCACAGGACAGTGTGGTAAGTGTCATCATCGTGCTCACAGAGGAGGTTTGCATCTGTCCCAGTCTGGATGGCTACAAACTTCTTTTGTGTCACTACCACCCCAGTGCACAGACCTGCAAGGGTGATCCCAAGGAACAAAGTGAGCAGGGGCCATGCAATGTGGAAAGCCTCAAAGCTGCTCTATGCAGACATCAGGACCATGGGCCAAAACAGGCTCCCTTTTTGTCAAATCCACGGAACTGCCCGAAGACTTTTCTGGCCATTTTATACCTGCAAAGGTCCCCTCCACTCTTACTTAAATAGCTTGATCTACATCTCTTCCATCAACATAACAATTGTTAAACAATAAGACACTTACACCTGAGGTTTCCCATCCGGAAGTGACACTTCTGTCTTCCCCACTCTATCTAGCAAGGCACTCCCGTTCCTCCACAGCCCCCTCCCTCCCCCCCACCTGCTTTTGTAGCTTTCCCATATACTTGCCTGTACAGCATAATCCGCCTCCTTAGAAGGCTATATCACCTGAAAGTATCACTTCTGTGACCTTCTGCCCCTGTTTCTTATGCTCAGTGCATATTGACCCCTGTCCCTCTTTTCCTTTCACAGTCTTGCCTGCTGATTGCTACAGCTTGCTGCACTGAAGCTTTCAGAATCAGCGGAGAACATCCTCTTCTATGCTAAAAATCCTTCTTCTCCGATTTCTCCATTGAAAAGACCCCCTTTCTCCTTCTAGCACTAAGTCTGTCCCAGGAACAAGTAACAGGCACTACTTTTTCGGGGTAGGCGGTAGAGAGAATAGATGCCAAAGTAAGGACACCCGCACTGTCTTAGAGGCCCCAGTGCTCCCACAGGGACAGACCTACCTGCCAGCAGCTGCAAGCCACAGGAGACCCCCAGCACCAGCCACATGGTATCTGCAGCACAGACCAGGACCAGAGTGCAGCGCCTGCCGGAGAGCAAAATTCCTGGCACTTCCTAGCAGGCGGAGCTCTGCAAGGGACTAGGAAGGGGAGGAGCTGTGTCAGAAGTAGCTCTGCTGATATGCCAGAGCAGTAGCTGGAGGAGGTGCATCTGGACCCAGACCTGGACCAGGATCCTGCAGGTGCTTTCTCCAGTGTGATGGCTGCCTTCCAGTGCTGGGTGAGAGGTCCCCACATCTTGACTGCAGATTATTTTGAGCTGTGTCAGGAGCAGGACAGGCTGTAGGCAAGTCTGGGCATTATTCATTAACTTTGCACCTGCCAAATGTTGATTTCTTCAACAAGACACCCCATGAGAGTCTGCACTAACCCAGCTCTCCAGGGCCCAGCCCTCCCACACCTGCCCATGGCTTCTTTTACTCTCCCTCCCATCCTTCCCTTCTGTAGCTTTAGTTGTTTTTTGAGTTGTTGCTGAGTCCTTCTGAGTTTGCTGCTTTCTTGCTTCCTTTCACTGAGGCTTCATTGCCCTCTGGTGGCCATGGCGAAGTTGGCTAATAGAGGAGCACTGTGTGATGTACTCCAAAAGCCCTGGGCACAGCAGTGAGGTGAAGGAGGTTTGCAGGATATTGTGGGGCATTGGGGCATGGATCCTGATTCTGTGCATAATTTTGAAGGCTTTGGGTGCTTGAAGCCTGATGGGGTCTGATTGTTTGCTCTCTCTCTTACATATTTCTCAGGTCCTCTCAGTCTGGTGAGGCAGGTTTCTGTGAATCCCCAAACCTCTCAGGTCTTCAGAGGTCACATTTGTTACAGTCTTTGGAGATAGTTTTCTCTCTGCTGGTAGGATTCTGGCTCCATTATACTCTCCATTTTAGTATATGGACAAAACCCACCCATGAAATTGCAACTTAAAGACCAAGGCTCTTTCATGAATCTGATATTTTGGGAAAAATAGCATACAATTGGAAAATTGCAGATAAATAATATTTTAAAAAGGGAAAAGAGAGGCACTGGTGAGGCAGAATGATAGAGGTTAATATGATAATGACAAGATGGATGAATAGCACGTTGAAAAGAGGTGATAATGAGTTTACTGAAAGTGGAGTCACCAACCATATTGGGTAAAGGTGGCCAGTGGTCTTGCACTGGATTGACTGCGAGATGCGTCCTCTTCAGTACTTGCAAGACAGTCTGGAGCACAAAGCGTCTGGGCCTGAGTCTGGAGCAAGGAACCAAGAGGCAGAAACCAGGAACAACAATGAAGCCATAAAGCCAACAATCAGAGCCAGTGGTACAGAAAATAGGAAACAAACAAGCGGGACCCGGGGACTAAACTAGGATTTAGACATCTAATCTGTCAAAAGGAGCAGGCACCCTCGTACCCAGCATCTTCTCATGACTAGGTTTATGTGCCTCTCTAATCAGCACCCAGATGCTCTAGATTGTCTCCTGGAGGATGCAAATTCTTTCCGTTAATCTGGACCCCTAACTCTGGCAATGTGGATTGCCCTCCTGTGAAGACTGCCTAATTTCTGGCAGTTGCAAGGCCTGCAGGGGACATGACCATGTTTGGCCATTAGGGACAAGGACCAAGCGCCTTTTCTATAGACTAGGGACCCTTAACCTAAAGGAGGAGATGGACCGGGGTGTTTTTATCATTTGTAGGATAATCCTATGTCCTAACTTGATGTAGCCATGAAAACCATTAATGCAATTATGGGTGTTACCAGGTGAGTTGTTTTTAGGACAGGCCGGGAAGTATTGCCCTCCTTTAGCCACTGATGAGGCTTTGTTTGGAAAACCACATATAGCTCTGATCAGCCAAGCTCCAAAAATGAATTGAACCTGCAAGAGATGCAACAGGAGGCTGTAATGGGCTCTGCCTCATGGGATGGCTGCAGTGGGCCACCCTATGCCTGTTCTACTCCAGTTCCCTCCATCAGGCCGCCTCCTGCTTCCCATCCTATGCTTTTATGTCAAAAGCTAATACATTTAGGAGGCTTATATCAGATACCCAGAATTTGGCTTTTGGTGCCTTGCCTTACCCTGTTCATTATTAGGATGCCAGTCATCTCATCCTTGCATCTTAACAGGAGCAGGGCTCCCTCACTCTTTTCTGGACTGGTTGGACCTTCCAGGCTTCAGCTTGTCTCACTAGACTTTTGCTCTAACTGCTCACTGGGACCCAGACCCTGGCAGGCCTCTGTATGGGCCTTAGCCCTTCACAACACAGGGTGTCTCTGAGAAACTCCACCTGTGACCCCTCTAATTCTGGTCACTTGATTTGGGCATCAGCCCCTTGGTCTCAGTCTCACCTATACCTTCTTTCGGAGCACTGGACTCTCTAGCTGCCTTTTGGAGGTCCCAGACTAATTGCCTTTTGGAGGTCCAGGCCGTTAGTCTTGCCCTCACCCTGGAACAAAACATAAATTATTGCACGATATGTAGTGTGTCTGCAGATCTTCCATAGTGAGGGTTTGAGCCAGTCTGAACCTTGGGATCCAGGCTCAGGCTTATACTGCCCTTTCTCCTTCCAGTTACCTGACCTACCTTGTCACTCCTAAGGCTCAGGTGCTGCTCATCCCTTAGTCAGCAGGTGTCTTCAAATTGCAGAGTCAGTCCTGTGGCTCTCTTAACTATGCTTGTTCCAGGCAGCATTTGCTTTGCTCCCCCGTTCTTCCTTCTTTCAACTAACAGGGAGAAGGGATCTCGTGTTACAGAGGCCACTAAGATGATAGTATGTCTTGTTTAAGGTCGTAACCCTGAGATGAAAAAGGAGACACAGTCACTAGTTCTGAGCACATTTCGGTGGGGGTAAAATCCAGGGAAGGAAAACTTTTAAACATAAAGGCTAACACTCACCCACATCATAGGGCACCTATACACATGCAGAGAAGCTGCTGTGATGCGCTGTAATTACAGCATGTTGGAGCAGACTTGATCAATCAAGTCTGCTGAAGTGGGGTAATTACTGCACTGCAGCAGATACCGGAGTCACCTGTATCAGCTTGCCTGCACTGACAGGTTTTAGTTAAAGCACCCCTGCCACCATTTTTCAGCACAGAGATACTGATGCATGTGATGCTCTGGACACTTTAATTAGAGCGGCTCGGACCAACTGTAATTAAAGCCCCACCACCCACCCCTGCCTCCCGGAGCACATCTATAAATGCCCATAGAGTGCGAATTGGCCATGGGTACATTTAAACTAGAAATTAGAAGATTCTAACCTGCAGATGAGTTGAATTGTGGAATGACCTGCATACAGAAAGCAAGGACAAGGAGCCTCAGTTGGTTGAAGATGGAGCTTGATCAGCACCTTGGAGGGGATGGTAGCAATGCCCAGGGTTGCTCCAGAAGAAGAAAGTTAAGTTTGTAACATGAGTGTTAAGGGCTATTCAAATCTGCAATGTATCTTTTAGTGGGGAGGCATTATCTCCTCATACACGCAGACTCTCCCAAGTTGGGTTAACTGCTATTGTGTTTGCTCTCTATCAACGGCTAATATAAGCTAGGTTCATATTTCTCATGTATATGTTTCTATGAATTGTGTTACTTGATACATATGTGTGTTGTGTAATGTTTTCTAACTTAATCTAGAATTTATCAATTGGTTTGTAGTCAGCTCAGATGACAAAAATGCTTCTCACTAGACAATGGCTGAATGCATGCCAAAATAAATCTTTGTTAGCATACCCATCGGATGCAGAAGATTCAAAACCTTGGGAATATTTACATTGAAAAGAATGAGGTAGTTAGCCATGATAGGTAGGGTGAATGAAACAATGGGTAGGAAGCAAAACTGGCAATAGCTGAGTTCAGGTTAAGGAGATCATATGCTGGAGACCAGAAGGGAGAATAGGGATGAGTGACATCATGATGAGCAGATTCTCTGCTGGAATGCTGGTGGGACTGGGAGGAGGTGCTTGTCACTGCCTTCGCACCCACAGAGCAGCCCAGTTTGCCCTGGGGTGTCCTGCTATGCAGGAGCTTTGGGCAGAGTGCCCTCTGAGCTCCTGGGCAGCTGGGCCAGCTCATTAAGCTGTTATTTCTCCTCCAGCATAGGCAAATCTTTCTGTCTCCTGGAGAAGGAAAGGAAGGTCCTGCTGGGCAGCTGGCTGCACTGCCACAGGCATTCAAGGCCCACCAACCCCACCAACCCAGCTCAGACCAGAATGTGGTCAGGGCAGATTCTTGGGTGCCCAGTATCTGTGCTGAATGCTGATGAGGTGTAGGTGAGGTCCCTGTATGATGTGTGCCCCTGGCTTGAAGCATGCAGCTTGGCTGGAGTGATACTGGATCCATGTGGGGGGTTGTGGTACTTGAACTTTGCATCTATTTTGCCACATTCTCTGTGGCATTCAGTGTCATAACAAGTGCAAAACAAAAGAGAATTAATATTTTATTATTACAGTCAGCACTAAGCCACAGCCAGCACCATGCTCCCAGTCTTCTTATGGTGGCCCACCCCCGTGCTGCTGATTGGCCAAGGGGGACAGTGGTCCCACCCATCACCAAGGGGATTCTGGGGATGCATCAGTGGCCACCCTATGTGGGGGCTGGACTGGTCTGTGGGCCAAATGGAGCCCTGTGCTTCAGGATCAGCCCTAGGGCCCCCTCCTGGTTCTCCACACTGGGATTAAGCCCTGGGGCCCTCTGCTGCCCCCTCCCAACTCCCCATGTGCTGGAATTGGGATCTGGAGCTTGATACCACCACCACTGCCTAGCCCTGGATCAAGCACACCATCCATCATGGGGCTCCCCATGGCTCCAGAAATTTGGTGGCGAGGGACCACTGCCTGCTCTCCTGCCACCAAATTTCTGGACATGTGGTGAATCCCACAGGCCAGATGACATGGGCCCACAGGTTAGATCTAGCTTGCAGGCCAAGGATTGAACACCCTGGGATAAGACAACATGAAGAAGACTGGCAGTGGTAAAGTAGTTGCAACCTGTGTTGATGGAGCAGTCTCCTGAGAGCTTCAGCAGTGAAGTGGTGGTGACCCCTCATGGCAGACTGGTGATCTGCAGCAGGGGAGCAGCAGTAACTGTGGTGCAGGGCTCCCTGGGCAGCACTTGCCCCTTGGCTGGCATAGGTGGTAGAGCCCCGAGAGCAGAGTGGCAACACCCTGCAGTGAAGAGCAGGGTCCCCCAGGGTAGGCCTCCCTACACAAAACCTGCTGCTTTTGACCGATGCAGGTGGTCCTGGATGAGTCTCCCTTCCCAATGGACTGATCTAGACGCAAGCCCACTGGGGTGGGTTGGTAGCGATGCAAAACACTTTAAACTGTTTGGGGTTTCAGGTAAGGTTTAATAATCAAGGTTTTCTTTAAGATTGTCTGTTTGTCCTCTTTTCCTCTGTAAGAAACGATGTTTTAGTTTAATGTTGCTTGCAAGTATGGAAGTTTCCTCAGCCAGGTTTTTAGGCAGGGGATTAAGGCAGAATAGAAAGTTTGTGGTAAATTCCTACATTTGAAACCAGCCTTTGTTACTGCCATCCAGTGCCTGGCAGAACAGTTACAGTCAAGTGCTGAGAGTTGAAACAGTGACCAGTTCTGGTGTCAGAAAAGCAATTTGCCCCCCTGTCAGAAGACCTAAGTTTGTCTGTTTGTTACCCAGGAGGACCACTATCCCCTGCTGGAAGTATGAATTCAAACCATCGGTCTGCCAGCGCCCTATGAGGCTGATCACTGCTTCATCTGTGTTAGCCTAGTTAGGTGTGCCTCCAAGTTCGGGTTGGAGGAGATGGGTTAACTGCCCAGAGCTGCCAGTCTGTGGACAGTCAGTTTTCTTGGAGGTTAATTTGCAAGTGGCCAAAGGGCCCTACCCTAGTGACAGCTCATGCATGGACTGAAGCACATGTTCACATAGGATCTGGTTGGGAGCTACCCCTTGTCACCTTCATCCTCCAATCTACTTGCATAGAGAGCGACACCTTGCCCGTGCCTCCCTTTCCTGTGCTGGGTAGAGTTGGGTGGGGGAGCCCTGCTCTTAGCTTAGTAAAGGGAAGGAGGTTTCTGTCGAGGGAGCAGGTGTCTGTGACTCACTGTGTCTGCACTGCTAGCACAGAAGTACACCGCAGAGTCCTGGGGCTCCACAGAAGAGATATTCAGGCGAAGGACCTTCAGCCCTGACATTGCTGCTGTGAATCGATGAGAAATGTTGCCTTTCTCTGTTTCTTTTTCTAGGAAGAAATAAAAGAGCAGCTGTGGGCCCAGGCCCAGATCCTGCCGGTACCAAAACATTGCTTGATGCCCATAGGTTTGTTCACATTGCAGCTGGGCTGTGCCCCCCTTCCTCAGGACTAGGCTCTGCGTTTGGGTGATCTGAGCATCCAGGAGTCCTGTGGGGGAAGAGACAGACACAGAGGACAGAGACGGTCAGACATGCAGCACCGAGGGGACAGGTCAGTACAGGACAGGGTTTCGTGTCTAAGGGTCTGGACACACGTACTTTTTGAACCTGTTTCTAAAGACGATCATACCAAAAAGGCAGCAGGAAGTATGTTCTGTTATGTGGGAATGAGTCGAGAAGATTCAGACACAGCAGAACTGCTCTAACTTTAATGCTCCTTCATCCAGTGTTAAATCTGGGCAGTTTTACTATGTTTGAAAGTCCTCAGCTCTTTTCACACATTACATTTCGGATGTATGAGCTGCTGTCCTTTTGAAATGCTCCTCTTTTGAACGGGCTCCAAATGTACTGTGTCCCCCCATCCTCAGCCACCACTTACTCACTGCCAGGAGGCAACAGGCCACACACCAGAGTAGCCGGGTCCCCATCTGTTTGACTGGGCAGTGGATAGTCTCCCAGCACAGGGTGTTATGCAGCTCTGCTCTGCACACCTTGGTCCTCTCCTGAGCCTGGAGGAAAGAGGTGGGTCCTACTTGTGGTGTGTCTTGAGGCTCCTCCCAAGAGGGGGTCTGCTGCGGTTCTGGCAGAGGCACCTGGGCCTATGGTTGTGTGGGAAGGAGCATTCAATTTGGCATGCCTAAATCAGTCCCATTGCATGCAGCATCACAGAGCCATCTGGATGGAACAGGCCTCAGGGGTCATCTGCAATTCCCTGCAACCCCCATCTTAGCTAGATGCTTGCTTAATGTCTGCCTGATGAACTTCAATCATGGAGACAGCAGATCCTCCACAGGCAGGTCGTTCCATCCTCCTACTGCTCTTAAACTTAGGAAGCAGTTTCTGAGGGTTCTTGTAATTGTTTAGTCCTATTTAAAAATTATCGTCTATTGACCTCCTGCCCTTGTGGCAGCAGAGATCAATTTTTCGCCATTGCTTTATTGCAGGTTTTCCCATATGTGACAATATCTTTCCTCTTGTTGGCTCAGATCAAGTGTAAGCCTGTGCCTACCTGGCAGGGAAACACTATGGCCACTGAGATGGTTTGCCAAGACATACCTGGAGAAAACCACCCTCCTGGCACAGGGGTAGTACCCACAAAGGTAATGTATAGTTAATCTCCCCCATGAGCCTTGCATCTGCTATGCCACATTCCCTGTGACATTCAGTGTCATTAAAAGGCAAGATGAAAGAGAATTAATATTTTATTACAACCATCAGCAATAAGCCATGGCTGTCTGTTATGCAGGAGGTCCATTGCCCTCTGCTGGAGGGGTGAATCCAAACCAACCCTCTGTTGGTACCCTGTGGGGCTGAGCACTGCTTTGGCTGCGTTAGCCTAGGTAGGTGATCCTGCAGGTTTGAGTTGGAGATGGGTTAGATCGCCCAAAGCTGACAGTCTCTGGAGAGTCAGTTTTCTTGGAGGCTGATATGTAGGTGGCCAAAGGGCCCTACCCTGGTGACAGCTCATGCAAGGGCTGAAGCACATGTCACTCACTACCCACTGCCACTTCCTGTCACTCAAAGAAGTGGCCCTCACCTCCCTTGCTACCTTCAGCTCCCGGTCTGCTTGCATAGAGAGCGACAACTTGCCCGTGCCTCCCTTTCCTGTGCTGGGTAGAGTTGGGTGGGGGAGCCCTGCTCTTAGCTTAGTAAAGGGAAGGAGGTTTCTGTCGAGGGAGCAGGTGTCTGTGACTCACTGTGTCTACACTGCTAGCACAGAAGTACACCGCAGAGTCCTGGGGCTCCACAGAAGAGATATTCAGGCGAAGGACCTTCGGCCCTGACATTGCTGCTGTGAATCGATGAGAAATGTTGCCTTTCTCTGTTTCTTTTTCATAGTAGAAAAGAAAGAGCAGCTGTGGGCCCAGGCCCAGATCCTGCCGGTACCAAAACATTGCTTGATGCCCATAGGTTTGTTCACATTGCAGCTGGGCTGTGCCCCCCTTCCTCAGGACTAGGCTCTGCGTTTGGGTGATCCGAGCATCCAGGAGTCCTGTGGGGGAAGAGACAGACACAGAGGACAGAGACGGTCAGACATGCAGCGCCGAGGGGACAGGTCAGTACAGGACAGGGATTCGTGTCTAAGGGTCTGGCCACACGTACTTTTTTGAACCTTTTTCTAAAGGGGACCATACCAAAAAGGCAGCAGGAAGTATGTTCTGTTATGTGGGAATGAGTCGAGAAGATTCAAACACAGCAGAACTGCTCTAACTTTAATGCTCCTTCATCCAGTGTTAAATCTGGGCAGTTTTACTATGTTTGAAAGTCCTCAGCTCTTTTTACACATTACAATTAGGATGTATGAGCTGCTGCCCTTTTGAAATGCTCCTCTTTTGAACGGGCTCCAAATGTACTGTGTCCCCCCATCCTCAGCCACCACTTACTCACTGCCAGGAGGCAACAGGCCACACACCAGAGTAGCCGGGTCCCCATCTGTTTGACTGGGCAGTGGATAGTCTCCCAGCACAGGGTGTTATGCAGCTCTGCTCTGCACACCTCAGTCCTCTCCTGAGCCTGGAGGAAAGAGGTGGGTCCTACTTGTGGTGTGTCTTGAGGCTCCTCCCAAAAGTTTTGGCAAAGGCACCTGGGCCTATGGTTGTGTGGGAAGGAGCATTCAATTTAGCATGCCTAAATCAGTCCCATTGCATGCAGCATCACAGAGCCATCTGGATGGAACAGGCCTCAGGGGTCATCTGCAATTCCCTGCAACCCCCATCTCAGCTAGGTGCTTGCTTAATGTCTGCCTGATGAACTTCAGTCATGGAGACGGTACATTCTCCATAGGCAGATCGTTCCATCCTCCTACTGCTCTTAAACTTAGGAAGCAGTTTCTGAGGTTTCTTCTAACTCCTTAGCTGTATGTCAAAATTATCATCCATTGACCTCTTGCCCTTGTAGCAGCAGAGAACAATTTTTCACCATTGCTTTAATGCAGGTTTTCCCATATGTAACAATGTCTGTCATGTGTCTCTTCTCCTTTTGTTATTCTCTTGAAACCAAATGTACTAGGCCTCTTCTATCTCACACTGCTTGCATCCCAGTCTCTTTGCCATCTTTATTACTTGCCTCTGGCTTATTTCCCACACCTCCACATTTTTTCTTAAAACATGCTGCTGGAAGTAGACAACATGCTTCAGTGACATTCTGCTAAATAGACTAGTACTATCTGCTTCTGTCTCTTGCATGCTTTGCTTGTGTTTATGCAACCCCAAATTGTATTTTTTTTTCCTTGTGGGGCTGCTTTGCATTGCTGAGTTATGTGCATGTTTGATATATCAGAGCCACCAGTTCTTTTTCCTCAGGGCTATTGCTGAATTATTTATTCCCCATTAAGGTTTCAATCTTATGTCATGTGATTGCAGCCCCTTCTTGTGTTGTGCCTCCCACAAAATTCATCAGGGTACTCTAATAGGGTGATCTGTCTCTTTCAGGAGGAACAGTCAGCAGTGCTAAGAAAGCCCAGTTATCAGGCATTTGGGTAATCAGGGAGTATCTCACTGGTATGCATCTACATAAGATGCTTTACTGTGTATCAGACTATCTAATTCATAGTAAAGCCTCACCATCTACATTTGCATATCAATTACTGTGCATTAAATTAGTCTAATGCACCATTTGCTAGTACCAATACATACAGGTACTAAAAGAATAGTGCATTATATAATGCAATGATGTGCATGTGTAGACCCTGACTGGAAGCAATTTGCTTGTGCTCGGCCCAGGCAGCAGGGAGCCACTGGGGTTTAGCTAAGCAGCAATCTCCATAGAGTCGGGGGAGCTGTTTTGGCTTGCCCGCAGTTGCCTCCCAGCCATGTGGAGATCAGGACCCTTTCTAAACTCAGCAGGGCAGACAGAGCTGTCCGGGCTCTGGGGGCTGCTACCTTCCAGCCACGTGGAGATCGGAGCATGTCCCAATCTCCGCAGGGTAGGAGAGCTGTCCTTGCTCTGGGGGCAGCTGTCTCGCAGCCACTTGAAGATTGGGACCCATCCCACTCTCTGCTGGATGTGGGAGAACTGTCCAGGCTGCGGGGCAGCTACCTCCCAGTTGTGCGATGATTGGGATGGGCCCCGATTTGCTGGGTGGCTTGGAGGTAGCTGCTCTGCAGCTGGGACAGGTCTCTCCTGCCCTGCGGAGGTTGAGACAGTTCCCAATCTCCACGTGGTTGGGAGGTTGCTTCCCCCAGAGTCAGGACATCTGTCCCTGCCCGGCAGAGATTGGGACCGGCCTCTGTACCCCCTGCCAGCTGGGGGTGGCACCTGAGGGAGCCTGGAGCTCCCTTTGGCAGCTGCAGGGGGCAGAGCAGGGCAGGAGTAGCCCTGGACTGAACTATTGCTTTGGGAGAAAATTTGCTTTAAACGGGCACACATTCAGATGTGTGCCCATGGGTAGTTTAGTGCATCTGAACTTTCTGCACAGAAAATTCAGATACATTAATTGTACATGTACACGTGCCCACTGGGAGCTATAAAACCTATCAGAAGGTTAAGAAAAAGGATGAAGATGCTCGATATGAAATGAACAGCTTGCTGCAAGGAGGTGCCAAGATATTGTGCTAGGGCTACAGCAAAAGGGACTCCCCTTCTAGTGTTTGGGAGATGGTGAGTGGGGTTTTGTTTATTTAAAGACTGAACTTTGCTTTAGGGGGCTGGCTGAGGGAATGAACTGCCCTGCAAAACTAGCAGGTTAAACAACCCACTTATAAGTACCCTCTCTCTTTAGATCCATGTTATTACTAAAATGCTAAGTGACCTCGGATCCCAGAACATACCTCTGTGGACCCCACTTGAGATCTCCTGTCAGCATGCATCCATGAATAATATGCCCATTTCTTGGCTGTGGCACTTCAGCCAGTCATGAATGAGTCAGAAGGCTGAGGAGGGATCTAGTGGCCTGTTACAAACTAGTCAGGGGGGATCAGCAGGAACTGGGGAAGTCCCTGTTCCCCTGAGCACTACCAGGAGTGACCAGGAATAACGGTCACAAGCTGGCAGAGGGTAGATTCAGGCTAGATATCAGGAGGCGCTACTTCACAGTCAGGGTGGCTAGGGTCTGGAACCAGCTTCCAAGAGAAGTGGTGCAGGCTCCTAGCCTGGGGGTGTTTAAGAGGCGGTTAGATGAACATCTAGCCGGGGTCATTTGACCCCAGTATTCTTTCCTGCCATGGCAGGGGGTCAGACTAGATGAGCTGCTCAGGTCCCTTCCAACCCTAGAAACTACGAAACTATGAAACTATATAAGCCTTGCACCAGAGGCAGAGGGAATCAGTCTGGCCTGGGCAGAGCAAGTTTCACGGCCACACCTGGAATGACCTGCTGGGAGTTGATAGAAGCAGCACTGGGGACTAGCCCAGGCTATGCTCAATGCAGAAGCTCTCTGCACTGAGTGGGGAAGCAGCATTGGAGACTGAGGGTACATCTACATGTGCACTTTACTGCAGAGCTGACTAATTCATTATACAGTAAAGCATCACTGTCTACACACGTGCCCATATTAGGATGCAGTAAATTAATTAACTCTGGTATAGGATAGTACTGTCTGGGACAAGTACTATCCTACAGTAGAGTAGTTACATGCGCCAAAATGCACATGTAGATGGTGAATGGGTGTAAGAGGCTAGATGCCTGAGGGGCACTGTGATGCTCCCCGCAGGCCCCTTCATCCCTGCCAGGCTCTCTCTGTGTCTTGTCTCTCTGGGTCTTGCCCTGCTTTCTCGCCTGCCATGTTGCCAAAGGCAGTAGGGCCTAGTTAACTGAATTGAGCCAAGGGGCAGAGGAATCACCCTTATGGTGACTGTGGCAACCTTCTGAATTTAAAATAATATCAAAGGTGTGGCAGGTGAGCGTGGGATGGTACCCTGATTCTTCAGAGAGCAGAGAAGAAGAGACATGGTTGGAGTGGCCACCAGGTGCCACATCTGCTTTTAGTGGTGAGTCCTGTTACAGGTGCTTCAAATGAACCTGCGTCTCAAGAGCCGCCACAGTCGAGTGCAGTCCTGGCAGCAGTTCATTGCTGGGTGAGTTAGAAGACAGTGCTGGAGGCTTTGTTAGGAGGAGGACAGACATTAATGAGTTATGCCAACCTGCCACTCGCTATCTCTGTGGCTCTTTAACACCTTATCCATTGATAATCATACAGGGCACATAGACTGTTCATACTTATCCACCCACCATCCAAAGTGGATCTGCTTTTGAATTATTTCTCTGAAAACTTTTGATTTCAGTCACACAAAGGCTGAGTGGGTAGTAAGTGTATCAGGAGTGGGGAATGGCTGTTTAGTGCATTCTTAATTGCATGGCATCACACTCTAGGTATGATGAAGGCAACAGTGATGCTTGCCATTTTGGTTCCTTGTCTTCTCCATCTGATGTTCTCAGGATGGTCTGACATGGTGACAAACTGTGTGCAGTGAGTCAGGGAGGGCTCATATGTGGTCCTTTAGAAGAGGCCATGAAGTGTCCTTGACCCTTCCATGTGGTCTGTGCATAGCTCTTGGCATGTGACTTCTATCCTGTTAGGTAATGGAAAGGTGTAAGTGTACAGTGCAGTACTATGTCTACACACACAGCCTTACTATTCAATAGGCAGGTCTTGCTTGTCACTCTCATGAACCCTCCCTGTACTTTCAAACCAAGAAGAGGTCCTTGGGGAGCTTGAAGCTCATCCTCCAGAGCCCACGTGAGGTGGGAGGTGAGACTAAGAGAAGCCAGCGATGCAATGAGTGCAGTACACATTTCAGGTCAGAGTCTGGGTGGACAAGGGCAGAAACCATTCTCATATTCTTGGCAGCTCACAGTAGCTTGAGGCATTAGCACTAAACAGTGGGAGAGAAGAGGTGGCTAAGCCATGTGGGGTTATGTCCATGGCTGAGATAAGTTTGAGATCAGCCTCCTGTCTTTCAGTGACCAGTGGGGCTGATCACTGGTTTCCTGTGTTACCTGAGGTAGCTCAGCATGCAGGGCTGGATGGGAGACAGGGTCTGTTTCCCAATGCTGTCCATCTCTGAGGAGTTAATGACCTTGGGGGCTGATGAGTACATAGGAATAGGGACCTATGCAAGCTATGGCTTGATAGGAACTGTTGTCTCTCTCTGTTTCTCCTCCTAGAAATAAAAGGGTCTGGTGGGGGACAACTTGTTGAGGAGGAGTAGGTGCTATGCCATGCCAAGGGAACTTCCATGCTTATGCAACCTGGTTTAATCAACTTCCAGGAATGGGGTTTGCATCAGGATGACAACATAGAGGTAAATAGGGAATTAAGGAAAGTTTGCACAGCTCTAGCCAGAAACCATCTCAGCAGAGTGCAGCACCCAAGACAAAGCAGCCTGTGTGGGGACCACCTCCCCATCTCACAGCACACTTATGCCAGGGAGTGAAGGCCCTGGCACAGCAGACTCAGTGGGACGGGTGGCAACCAGAACAAGCAAAGAGCCACCCAAGTCCTGGCTCTAGCTATTGATAGCGCAGCTGCAGTCCTGAACTGCAGGCTGTGTCCTGGATTGCATATCTGCCACATCTGTGGAAGTACAGAGTTGTGTGCATGCCTGAGTGTAACATGAGATGGGGTCCCTATCAAACTGGCATCTGTGGCAGTCAGAAGCCTCCACTGCTGCCTTCTCCTGACACCACACAGTGGGTAACAAGGACCAGGCGGCTGATTAAGCACATTTTTCAATGGATGTGGGTCCTGGTGAATCTAACACTGGCTCCTCTTAACCGCAGGGCCCTGAACATGGCTGTGACTGATTGAGGTGATTTGCAAGAGAGATGAGGTGAGTGGGGCTAGTGGGATTTTGCACAGCTGTGAGGCAGAAAAGACCCACTGTGCTCTACTGGCTGCACAGAAATACACTGCAGAGTCTCCAGCTGTTCCACTGATTTCTAGGGAGGCCTTCAGTGTATTCTCTCGCTTCAGTTTAACAGATATTTTAAATTTTTCCTTTATTTCTGCTGGGTTATTGTCCACAGACCTGGCTACAAACTCCAGCACCCCTCCAGCACCTGCCTTCTGCCAATACCACAGGATAGCAAGGTAGCTGTTGTCATTGTGCTCACAAGGGAGGATCGCACTGGCCCCATTCTGGATGGTGATGAACTTTTTCTTCTGAGTCACTGTCACCACTGCACAGCCGTATGGGGGGAGAAACCAAAGGGCCAAGGTGAACAGGGGCCAACACCCCCAGCTGCTCTGTGCATATGTGAGCACCCAGTGCCAAGGCATTACTTGCATCTCAAATCCTCCATGACCATATCCAATCCTGCATTGCTCCATGTGTTTATGTCCCTTACTTCTCTACAGCCCTGCTCGCAGGGTCCTGAAATCTGTGTGTCTACGTGACTGAGCCTACAGGTCTGGGTCAGAGGCCTTCCCCGTGGGGTCTCCCTCCTGACAGGGCTGATCATTGTCCCACCCTCCTTCCTCTACTCATTTGCATCTCCTTCTCACCAGCTTAAATGCTTCTCTCTCCATCCCCCTGAAATTTCATGTCAGGCCAAATCAGCCAAATTGGTTCTGAATTCTGTGGACTGAGCAGAGATCAGTCATTCAAGCCTGCGTAGCGCTACCGCCAGCTAGTGTCCTACCTCCTACCAGACTCTTCATTCTTGAGCTTCAGATACTCCCAGATCCATGGTAGGCATCCTATGTGCAAGCCCCAAGCCCAGAGACCTTGGAGTTCAGGTGACCCCTAGGTTCACTTGCCCCTAGCTGAAAGGGAAGGCAGAGAGAAAGCCTGAGGGCAATCCCCCATCACCTTAAATTGTGTAGCTGAGTTCCTCACATTTGGAGGCATTTAGTAGTCTTTCATAGAGGTCAGTCTGTTCACAGTACAAGGGACAAGCTTTCACCCTCTAATTACCATCTTATTCAAGGCTGAGAAGAAGAGTAGCTCCCCTGCCAAGTTGATAAAACTACCTGGGCCAAAAATCATCATGGTATCTCTCCTCTACCCCGTCTTTTTTTTTTTAAGTAATTCTTTTTCTGTGTTCCAAGCCAAATCAATTCCAAGTCTGTTAATCATTCAAGAACCAACCATATGTGGCCCTACTACTTGGCAAACATCCTCCACCCCCACCTGGGGCTTCAGATGTTTCCAAATAATTTGGCAGGCATCCTACATGCAAGTCCTACTGGTTTATCTCTACCCTAGCTGAAACATATCTGCTTTCTCTCTGTCTCAGGGACGGTGGTGGTATCAGGTTCTGTTCAGCAGTTCGGGGCAAGCAGGAGCAAGGAGAGATGCTAGAGGAAGAACAGCTGCACTGCCCTGGAGTCCCCAGAACTGTGCCAGGGACAAGCCTACCTGCCAGCAGCTGCAAGCCACAGGAGACCCCAGGACCAGCCACATGGCATCTGTTGCACAGACCAGGACCAGAATGCAGTGCCTGTCACAGAGCAAAGAATCCTGGGACTTCCTAGCAGGCAGAGCTTTGTAAGGGCCTGGGAAGGGGAGGAGTGAAAGCAGTAGCTGGAGGAGGTGCAGGTGGATCCAGACCTGGACCAGGATCTTGCAGGTGCTTCTTCCAGTGTGATGGGCAGAGCCCACACCTAGATAGCAGCACCTCTGGAAGGGGTTGGTTTGAGATGCTGATGCACTATGTATGGCCTGTGTCTAGCTCCCCAGACACAACTTGTTCTGGTGGTACCACTGCAGGTTCATCAGCATAAACATTTGACACTGAGATGGCGTGGTTTTGGAAGGTAGGTTGTAAGTGGGTATCATATGATTTCATTCAGGCTCCAAGCTATCTGTAGCAAAGAACAGCTGCCACAGCCCAGCACTAACCTGGCTGCCTTCCAGCACTGAGTGAGTGCATTTTAACAGATTAACACTCTAAGCTCTGTCAGAAGGACAGGCCACAGGCTAGTGTGGGCATTATTCATTAAATTTGCATCTACCAAGTGTTGATATCTTCAACAAGACACCTGCATGGGAGTCTGCACCTGCCCAGCTCTCTGGGGCCCAGCCTGCCTTGCACACCTGCCCATGGCTTCTTTTACTCTTCCCTTCTGTAGCTTTAGGTGTTCTTGTGATGGTGCTTCTTTGTTGCTTCCCTTTGCTGGGTCTTCATTGCCCTCTGGTGGCCATAGCAAAGTTGGTCGATATTGCAGCTGAGTGTAAGGTATTCCAAAAGCCCTGGGCACCGCAGCAAGGTGAAAAAGGTGTGCAAGGTGAAAAAGGTGTGCAAGATATTGTGGGAGGTTGGGGCATTTCTTCATTACAGACTAAGGAATATTCCAGATCCAACTTGTTTAACAACTTATCCAATGATGTATAAATAACAATGCTCTGACTTACTGCTGCCCTGCATGTTTGTCTGTATTTGAGTCTCTTGAGTACTAATCTAGCACTGTCTAAATGCTTAGAGATACAAATCTGCTATCCATACGGATCCTGATTCTCTGCATAGTTTTGAAGTCTTTGGGTGCTTGAATCCAGATGGGGTCTGATTGTTTGCTTTCTCTCATATTTCTTGGGTCCTCTCAGTCTGGTGAGGCAGGTTTCTGTGAATCCCCAAACCTCTCGGGTCTTCAGAGGTCATGTTTGTTAAAGCCTTTGGAGATAGCTTTGTCTCTGCTGCTAGAATTCTGGGTCCTATTATAATCTCCATTTTAGAATATGGACAAAACTCAGCCATGAAATTGCAACTTAAAGGCCAAGGCTCTTTCATGAATCTGTTATTTTAGGGAAAATAACATGTAATTGGAAAATTACAGACAAATTACATTCAAAAAAGGGAAATGAGAGATGCTGGCTAATGCAGAATGATAGAGGTTGATATGATAAAGGTCAGGTTGAAAGGAGGCAATAATGGGTTTACTGAAAGAGGAGTCACCTTTACCCAATATGGTGAGCAGTGATATTCCACAGGATTGGCTTTGGGATGCATCCTCTTTAATACCCAGACAGTCTGGAACCCAAGGGGTCTTGGCCTAAATCTGGAGCAAGGAACCAAAAGGCAGAAACCAGGAGCAAGGATAAATCCAGAAAGCCAAAAATCAGAACCTATGGAACAGAAAACAGGAAACAAACAAGCAAGACCCAGGGACTGGGAAACTAGTATTTAAATATCTAATCTGGCAGAAGGAGCAGGCACCCTCATACCCAGCATCTCCTCATGTCTAGGTCTAGTTTCCTCTCTGGTCAGCACCCAGGTACTCTAGATTGTCCCCTGGAAGATGAAAACTCTCTCCATTAATCTGGACCCCTAACTCTGGCAATATGGATTGCCCTCCTGTCTAATTTCTGGTGGTTGCAAGGTTTATAGGGGAAGTACCTATAGGCATGACCAGGTTTGGCCAGTAGAAACAACTACCAAGTGCCTTTTCTATAGATTGGGGACCCTTAGACTAGAAGAGAAGACATACTGGAGTGTTTTCATTGATTGTATGTGTGCCAGAGAGTTGTCTCAGAGGCCTTTCAAAATGTTGGCTGACCCACCTGTCTAGGGCAGTCCACCCACCTAACTTGCCTGCCACACCTTTGACGTAGTTGATAAGTTGTTTACAAGGTGGGAAGCTGCCCATTTAATGCCCAATGCTGAAGGCATAATACATGGCTCTGCCCTTCCCTTTGCTATGTTCCATGCCTTGCAGATGGCAACTGGTGCCTCCCAAGTCTGGGGGGGCATCAGTGGGGCATGACCTGGGGGGGCGTTCCCCCAGTGGCCAGCCAGCGATGGCGGCAACCAGGGCAGTGGGAGGTGTCCCCTAGCAGGCAGTTGCAGAGCACACTAGCGGCACGGCGGTGACTGAAGTGCCAGCACTTTCCTATGCAGCATGGTCACTCTAGGTGACCCCTGCACAACCCTTCAGGCCTGTCTGGGAAGACCCCACCCTATGTGATCTATATGCAGACCTTCAGGCCTCCATACGGGCTCTACTCTATGTGCCCTACCGCTCAGCTATTCCCTCACATGCCCTGCTACAGGGACGCTCTCACCATCCCCTTACTAGGACTACTATTCTGCTCCATCCTTGGGGCCACTACTCCACCCCCTTACTGGGACTTCTGGGCTTTACACCCCTTGGGTCTCAGGAGTCTGTCGACCTACCTGGGCCCCCAAGTTGGCCTACAGCCCACTTTGGCCTTAGGTGTCTATCAACATGTGTGGACCCTGCCTATCCCTGCTAGGTTGTGGGTGCTGAGAATATAAAGTGCTCCATACTCACCTTTCACTAGGGAGGCACTGATGTAGCATTTCCTTGGGTCCACTCCACCACAGGCAGCTCCATCACACTATTCTTCCCTAGCAGGATGTAGTTTTAGGTCATTCTCCAAGACCAGGAACCTCTTCCATCCCCACAGTTCGTACCCCGTCCTCCAGGTGTTCTGAGAACAGCAGCTCCATCTCAAGATGTTCTCTCTCTGACTCTCTCCAGCAGCTGACAGCTCAGCCCTGAGGGCTTAGGTTTATAGTGAGGCTGCTTAGCTCCATCCTCCAATCTCAGAGCCCTTCCGTGGTCATGTGACCACTTTGTTAGGCTGCACTGCACCTGTGGGCTGCTCCCCAGATTGATCAAGCCTCTTAAAGTGGGAGGCATCAAAGGTACCCAGCCATGGTATGATAATCCCATGTCCCTAATTTGATGTAGCCATGAAAACCATTAATGCAATTATGGATGTTACCATGCGAGTTATTTTTATTACAGACAGGGAAGTATCATTGCCCTCATATTAGCCACTGTTGAGGCCTCATTTGAAATATCACGTATAGCTCTGATCAGCTGTGCTCCAAAAAATTAATTTAACCTGAAAGACTGTAATGGGCTCCGCCTCATGGAGTGGCTGCAGTGCCCCTAGGGGCCACCCTATGCCTGTTCTACTCCAGTTCCTTCTATCGGGCCTCCTTCTCCCTCCTATCCTGTGCCTTGATGTTGAAAGCTAATAGATTTGGGAGGTTGTGTTGTTTAAGGTAGTAACCCTGAGGTGAAAAGGAAGACACAGTCATTCCTTCTGAACACATTTGGCTGGAGGTAAAATCCAGAGAAGAAAAAGTTTTAAACATAAAGGCTAACACTGGCCCATATCACATAGTACAAATTAGACGTGTGTACATTTAAACTAGAAATTAGAAGTTTCCGAGCTGCTTATGAGTGGAATTGTGGAACAGCCTCCATAAAGGGAGTAAATACAAGGAGCCTCAATTGGTTGAAGATGCAGCTTGATCAGCACCTTGGTGGGGGGATGATTTCACAGATTTCACACAGACATTAGGGCTGGAAGGGACCTCAGAAGATCAATGAGTCCAGGCTCCTGCCCAAAGGGCAGGAAGTCAGCTGGGGTCATAAGATCCCAGCAAGAGAAGCATCCAATTTACGCTTGAAGGTGTTCAATGTAGGTGCTTGAACCCCCTCCGATGGCAGGCTGTTCCAGACCTTGGGGGCTCGGACAGAAAAGAAATTCTTCCGTATGTCCAGCCTGAAATGGTCTCGCAGTAGTTTATGACCATTCAACCTCATCATCCCTTGGGGCAATCTGGTGAACAAATGTTCCCCCAGATACTGGTGGTCACCCCTGATAAACTTACAGGTGGCCATCAGATCACCCCTGAGCCTGCGCTTTTCCAGGCTAAAGAGCCTCATAGATCTCAGCCTGTTGTCATAAGGTCTGTTTTCCTGACCTCTGATCATGCGCATGGCTCTTCTCTGGACTCTCTTAAGCTTCTCCACGTCCTTTTTGAATTGAGGAGCCCAAAACTGGACGCAGCACCCCAGGAGAACAAGGACTAAGGAGAAAGGCATGTTGATCAGAAACAAAACCAAGAGAAACATGTAATGGTTGGGAAACAGGATGAGGAACTATTTGATTTGAAATTCCTACAGCGTTTATAACAGCAGAGGAGAGGGGAGTTGTGGAAAATTCTCCGGGTCGAAGAGTAGAGCGGCTTGCACTGGTGTCTACTAAACATTTTGTAGAGATGCCATTTATGACGCAGGAAAAGAAGGGATCATCTTGATTAAGTAGGAGAAGCGGGGCTGTGATGATGTTACTATTCCTCAGGCTGGCCTAACAGGAGGCTCCCTGATTTGGGACAGAGAATTGAGTGAGAGGAGGTGGTGGTGGGTTAAACGTCATCCCCGGCTGGCCAGGCCGGTGAGGACATTGAGCCTTCCAGTGCCCTGGTTGGCCACAATAATGGCAACTGTCATTATTTTGGAACTGAAATCCTCCTCGTCCCATCCCACGACCACATCCCCTGCCTCTGAACTGTCCTTGATGGAAACCTCGGCTTCTGCCCCTGCTTAAAGTCTGTAATTGCAATGACATTAGCTTAGTTTCCGTGGATTCCTTTTTCTTTTCCTGGCAGGTTGTACAATGATTTGCAATGACTAGTTCTGCAAGTGGCTTAGTCTGCCAACCTACAGCAGTTTTGCACAACTGTTCCTGGACTTTAGAAAGAAGTCCATGGACAAAAGTGGAAGCGACTGCTTCTGGGGCAGTTTCAGCTGCATTTTCAATACCAGAATGTCTTTCAAATACTAGTTTCAAGCAGTCCGTGTAATCTGCTGGGGATTCTCCTTTATTTTGTTTACAGTTATGTATTTTGGCCCAGTCAGTTTTCCTGGGGCAAATTTTAAGCACAGCCTAAAGGAGGCGTCTTCGGGCATCTGCTAAGTGATCTCCTATTCCGGGGTCTTGAGCAGGCCAAGTAGCCTGTGCGATGAGGCGGTTGCGGACCTCAGAGGGCGGAACACTTCTCATTAATTGGTTCAAATCTGTCCATGTTGGATTATAACATTGGATTACAGTTTCTAATTCATCTCTAAATTTCTGGGGTTCCTCCCTGATGTTGGGAAATTGTTTCACAAGGTTTAGGAGATCTCCTGGGGTCCAGGGGACAGGGACTGTGACTGTAGTTTCCCCATTTGGACTTTGCCCTGGAAGTTGGTGTAAAGGCATAAGCTGAGCCTTTTTAGATTTTAAAGAAGGGGCTGGATCATACTGGGTACAAGACCTTAAACAAGAGTGGCGGGGGTGGGGGTTGAAGTTTCAGGAGACAGACGCCATGCCTCCGGTGGACATGGGCATGCCCTGGGGGCAGGTGACGTCTGTTGAGTGATAGTTTCCTGGTGAGGTGGGCTAATCCTGCCGGAAGAGTCTGTTTGGTTACTTTGGACTTCTTCAGGTTCAGATAGTGCCTGGGACAGATATGGGGGTGGCACATTAAGAAAATCAATTATGTCTTCTGCAGATTCATTCTCAGTTATTTGTGAATAAAGTTGTTTTGGTGCTGATGGTACTGTTTATGGGGCACCCCCTTTTGGTGCACTTTTCTGTTCTAATTCCTTTATTTGAGATTTCAGTTTCTCTTGGGAGTCCTTAAGACTCTGAACTTGAGATTTTTTTGGATATCTTTTGGAAGCTTTTTCATACTAATCAAAAATTGTGTCCCATTGAGTCTGTGGTATATTACTACCTCTTAACTCTAAGTCTCTGCGGAGATGAACAATTTTACTTAAATCAAATGTTCCCTCTAGGGGAAACTGCTGGCTAAAATCATCTCTGGTATACCAATTCCATTTGTCTAGAAACTTACAACCTTTATGGCCATAGTGTGTATATGTATACAATGCTGGAGTCCCTTTTGGCGGAGCCGGTATGTCTTTAGACTCTCTGCTCCCCATATCTTTAAACTCAATTCACACCGGTCTTTCATACAGGAATGGCTTATTCAGGGTGTCCGGTCAGGTTGTGAGATTTGCTACTGGCACAGAGATGCTGTGGCTAATGTCCAAAGACAAGACTCCACTGCAATAACAGCACACAATGCAGTTACTCACGGTTAGACATGGCTCATTTATAAGGGTGGGGAAAGGGTAAACCTGTCCACTGGGTCACGAGGCTCCAGTTGGGCCCCCTTGCATTCATAACTGCCCTTCTGGACAGCCTTGGGGTGGCTGAACCCAACCTTAGTTTCAGACCTGGTCAGTGGCTCATATTTCTCAATTCATACTCTCAATTCACACAAGGGAATTTCTGCATTGAGGCATGAGGTTCAATAGCATTTCTTTAGTCTCAGCCTTGGTCAACGCTTATCGTGGAAAACACTCACACTCTAAGAGTTTCCACCTTGCACCCTTGCTTTCGAAGAGCGCACAGAACAAGTCGGATGTCCTCGGGGCGGCTGCACAAGGTTTCCGCTCCTGGCCTCAGAGAGACCTCCTAGTTCTTTACAGAACTTAACTCAATTCACACGGGGAAATACTTTCATTGACAACAGCAACACAGAGTCTTTAACCTTAACTCTTTCTACTCACAGTTACTACTTACACAGTGGGTCTGACAGTTCTGGCAGAAAAAAAAGTTTCGATAGGGTGAGCCTCAAGCAGTGAATCAGGAAGACACAGAGACAGGCTCTCACTGAAAAGCCCCGGTAGAAATTTCAAAAGGTCTCTTACCTTGGTTTGGCGCCAGGGCTTCAGTGAAGAGATGTCTGTGTCCCAACTGATCACTCCAGGCATCTCTATCCAAGTCATGGCACCAAATTGTGGAAGAAATCAAACTTCGTGTTGTGGTTGAATCAGGACTGACAGAGCCAGCTTTTCTTTAATTAGGGTGTCACGGAGTCACGTAGGTGCCCCGTGACTGTGAGGGTGATTGGCAGAGCTGCCAATCACCCAGGCAGCTCAGGTGCTGGTTGCCAGGGTGACCAGGTGGGTCATGTGGCCAGAAGGGGGCAGGGCCAGGCCTTTATAAACAGCTTAGGCCGGAGCCTGCCTCACAATTCCTTTCTGGCTGCCACAGGAGCAGGAGCAGGAGCAGGAGCAGGAGCAGCAGCAGCAGGAGCTCTGTGGCTGAGCTGAGCGGCCTGAGGCAAGTGTGGCAGCCTTACCATACTAACTGGCTGCGATGATGCAGGGAACAAGATCGCCTTCAAGGGTAGGTAGATTCGGAGGACCGGGTGAGGCTGTTGGGGAGCGAGGAGGCCTCAGCGGGGCCCCCCCAACAGCTTGGGGGTTCCGGAAGTTCGTGCCAGGGAGGCACAGGCCCCGGGGGGGCGAGGCGCAGAGAGCGCGGCATTGGGCCCCAGGGGGGGCGAGGCCCCAGAGGGGATAGCGTGCCACCCAATGGCGCCGAGACTAGGGCGGTGGCAAGGCCGGCCCAATGGCGCCGAGAGTTGGGCGGCGGTGGCGCTATAGGCCCCGTGGGGCACCAGGTGGCCGAGAGGCACCCGCAGTGATAGCGCCGGCCCAATGGCGCCGAGACAAGGGCGGTGGTAATACCGGCCCGATGGCGCCGAGAGTTGGGTGGCGGTGGCGCTATAGGCCCTGCGGGGCGCCAGGTGGCCGAGAGGCACCCGAGGGGCAAGGGACAGGACAAACGTCCCCCGGAACAGCTGCGAGGCTTGGGGCGTGCTGAAGGGGAGGTTTGGAGGCACGCGTAGCCCTTAAGGCGGGGCGCAGATAGACACCCCATTGGGGAGCAGGGACAGGAACATCAGTACCGTCCACTAGGGAAACAGGCAGCCTCCATACTATATATTTGTCATCAAAGTCGTGGCGGGCGAGATTCTGAGGGTGCTACGTTCACCCTAACGTGACGGTGAGGGGCGCTAGGGAGTTTCACGGCCGCCCCTAGCGCCCGCTCCCTCACATAGAGCTATACTGTGATCACAGGGAGAATTACACACAGCAAAGGGAATCACCCACTTGTCTGCTTCAAAGGATTTCTTGGACTAAGTTTACAAGCATATTTATACTTAAGACAGAAAGAAAAAAACACGACCTTGGAGAAACAAAACAATAGTAAATCACACAGACATGCAGGCAGTTTACTTAAAGAAAACATCTGTGTACAGGGTAATATATCAAGACTAAACAAGGCATGCATGATTCCTTATCTCAGAACATGTAATTGAAATAAGCAGTATCAGCACTTCTGGTTTTTGTCTGTTTTTCTAGTCAAGCAGGCCAGAAGCCTGACTAAATTTACTACTACAGTAGTCAGCTCACATGACAAAAATGATTCCCACTAAACAATGGCTGAATGCATAACAAAATTAATCTTTGTGAGCATACCCATCAGATGCAGAAGATTCAAAACCTTGGGACTATTTACACTGAAAAGACTGAGGTAGTTAGCCATGATAGGCTTTAGTCAGGGAGAAGTAAGGGTGAATGAAACAATGGTTGAATGCATATAAAACCTAGGAGGTGCCCAGCCCCATCAGAGGAGATGCCTTGTTGGACCTGGTCCTAGCGACAGACGACGACCTGGTGAGGGGGCTGCAGGTGCTCGACCACCTGGGCGACAGCGAGCATCGCCTGCTGGAATTCACCATCCAGTGCAAGGTGGCAAAGGCATGCAGTAAGGCAGCAGCCCTGGACTTCAGGAGGGCAGATTTCAATGAGGTAAGGAGAATAGTCGGGGAGGCACTGAGGTCCTGGAGGGAAGAGGAGTTGGGTGTCCAAGAAGAGTGGTCGTTCCTTAAGGAGACAACCCTCCAAGCCCAAGGGGAGGTAATCCCAACATGAATCAAAGGGGACAAGAGGACGCAAAAGCCCCCGTGACTCACCAAAAGCATACAAGAATATCTCCTAGCTAAAAAGGAGGTGTACACCAATGGAAGGGAGGGGCCATCACCAGGGAGGACTATATCTTGGTTGCTTGTGGCTGTAGGGGGGCAATCAGGAAGGCCAAGGCAGACATGGACTAGCTACCTGGATCAAAGACAACAAGAAGTCACTTTTTAAATACATACGGGGCAAAAAGAAGGTACCAGGTAACATGGGGTCTCTGCAGGACACGCTAGGAAATCTGGTCGTCGCAGCAGACAGCAAAGCTAACCTATTTAACAATTACTTTGCCTACATTTTTCTGAGCAGGGACTGGGTCACAGCCCCCCCCCCCCCCCCCCCCCCCGGGACCCCCATAGGACCCAGGTGAGGCACTCCCAGGCCTAGGCTCAGTGAGGACCTAGTCAGGGAAATTCTGGAGGGACTGGACGTAGTTAAATCAGCTGGTCCTGATGATCTCCACCCCAGAGTGCTGAAGGAATTAGCAGAAGTCATTGCGGGACCCCTGACATGGCTTTACGAGCACTCAAGGTGCTCTGGTGTGGTGCCAGAGGACTGGAAAAGGGCCAAAGGGGATTCTCATCTTCAAAAAAGGGAGGAAGGAGGACCCAGGAAACTATAGGCCAGTCAGTCTTACCTTGATCCTGGGTAAGCTTTTTGAGAAAATTACCCTGGCGCATGTCTGCGAGGGGCCAGCAGGGGAGATTATGCTTAGGGGAAACCAACACGGGTTCATTAGAGACAGGTCCTGTCAGACCAACCTGGTGGCCTTCTATGACCAGGTCACAAAATCCTTAGATGCAGGTGTAGCAGTAGACGTAGTCTTTCTGGACTTTAGGAAGGCTTTTGACACTGTCTCTCACCCGATCCTCATTAAAAAAACTAGGAGATTGTGTCGTCGATGCCTACACAGTCAAATGGGTCACTAGCTGGATGGAGGGCTGCACGCAGAGAGTGGTGGTGGATCGGTGTTATTCGACCTGGAGGGATGTGGGCAATGGTGTCCCCCAGGGCTCAGTCCTTGGGCCCTCACTGTTCAACATCTTCATGAGTGACTTGGACTAAGGAATAAAAAGCACCCTGTTCAAATTCACAGATGACTGGGAGGCACCAGTTGCCCATGGAATGGGATATGTATCCAGCAATAGCTGAGTTCATATTAAGGAAATCATGTATATTCTGGTGACCAGAAGAGAGATTAGGGATAGCATACTGAGGGGAAGAGAGAGAAGTGACCTCAAGTGTAGGGGAAAGAGAGAACCCAGCCAAGGAGGCTGAAGGTTCACCCAAGAACCTTACAGGATTATAATGTAAAGAGCACATGGATCAAATCTTTGTATCCCCTAGATATCCCTTCCAAAATGGTGAAGTTTGTAGCTTCTCAAAGTGAGAGTATTTGTGAGGGCAGATCAGTGTACTACTAGGTAGAAATCTGAAACACTACATCTAAAGCAGGGATGGGCAAATATTTTGGGTGGAGGGCTGCTTAACAAGCTTTTGTGAGCTGTTGGAGGCTGCATAGTTCCCTTGTCCCTTGATAGTTGCCATACCCCCTGGTGGCCTCATGGGGACTGGAAGTCCTGCCCCCTAACCCCTGACCTTTCCCAAAGAATTTCCTCCCCTTGCTGTCCACCCAATACTCCTTTTGGGGTGGGGGGGGTTGCCATCTTAGAACGAGAAAAAAACCCAAATCACACACTAGAAGTCAAACACTTACTATAATATTTTAATTTTATTGCAAGAAATATTTGTCATGACTTGTGTTTGTTTACTGTATATAGAAGAGATTGCATAATAACTCAAAAATAATGTGTCACTCTTTTATATTGTGTGTGTGTATGGTGGGCTGTGGAGTGTGGTGTGTGTGGTGGGGAATGGGAGTGTGTGGGAGGGTTGTGAGTGGGTGTGGCTGTGTAGGGGGGATAGGGTATTTAGGGTGTATGTATAGTTCAGTGTGGGGGCAGGGTGTGCTTGTGTAGGGTGGGGGGGGCACGTAGAGACCCCCACACACTCCCACCATGGCATGCAGCCCCTGCTGCCTGGCAACAGCAGCAGGCAGGGAGGACAGGGCATTCGTACCCGGTGCAGGTTCCTGGTGAGGTGCAGCTCTAGACAGCACTGCGTGTGGAGGGGAGTGCAGCCTGCCCACCTGCCTCTATTGCCTGGGCTCTGCACCACCTGCCAAGCGCTGCACACCTGCAGCTTCCGCATTCACAGTGGGGAAACCCTGCATTGGAGTCTGCTGCCTTCCTTGCTCCCTGCTGCACAGGTCCCTGCACTCTGACAGGAGTGGAGGGAGTCCTGCCCCCTGCATCCCCACAGAGCCCAGTATGGGGCTTCCCTGCTGCAAGTGTGGGAGCTGCAGGCGCACAGCACTTGGCGCATGGGGTGGAGCCCAGGTGATAAGAGGCAGTAAAGCAGGCTGTGCTCTCCCCCAAGCACAGTGCTGACCAGAGCAGCGCCTCACCAAGTGCCTGTGCTGGGCAGGTGCACTCTGATCTCCCCATCCAGAGGCGACGTGTAGGGGGTGCACATGGATGCATGTGCACCTGCTGAGTGTAATGGTGTACTCACTACAAAAAAGTGCCACCAACCTGCTTGCCATCCCACTGTCAGCAGTGCCGGCAGTGTCTGCAGGTGGTCCGTGATCACCACTGACTGCTGCCGGTGGCATGTGAGGATGGTTGGTGACCCCTGGTCAGTGCTTGCCACCCCCGCCTCCTGCTACTGACAGTGCCAGCAGCATCTGCAAGAGTTCCCACTTACCATTGCCATGCTCCTGCTGCTTCACTCCTGCCGCTGCTGTGTTCCCCCAGCCACCGGGGGCACACATTGTTCATGTCCCTGCCTGCTGCTGCCAAGCAGCAGAGACTGCACACCACGGCGGTAGTATGTGGGGGATCCCTATACCCCCCTACCCTCACACCCACATGCTGCCCAGCTAAGCTCTGCACTCCCGCTGCCCCCCTGTGTGCAGGCTCTGTGCTGCTCCATGCTTCTGCCCAGCTGCAACTCCACCCCACCCCAACCAGACCTGCTGCTTCCCTATCTGCTGGCCTGAGTGAGTTGGACTTTCAGGAAGCCAAGCAGGTTCCCATGAGGTGGCTGCAGCAGGAGCCCTGCTTGGGAGCTACTGCTGGCTGGGCCTGTCCTTTCGCCAGAGGGTTGGAGCGGTGTACACATCAGTGTCTCACTCTCAGCCTTGTGGCAGGGGAAGGGCTGGGCAGGGCACAATTAATTGGGGGTTACTGTGGGCTGGATAAAAGTACCTGGCAGGCTGGATTCAGACCACAGGCCATATTTTGCCCACTCCTGCTCTAAAGAAATTGTGATCTTAGAGCCTGCTCTTGAGTTGACCAGGGTCTAAAAGAGATGGGGCTGCATAAGACAGTGGCCCTTCAGGCCAAATGTGCAGGTAGGGTGGCCATTGGTCCTGTTTTATGCTAGACCATCCTGTTTTAAAACCCTTTGTCTCCTGTACAATCCTGAATGAGGAGCAGACAGCAAAAAATCCTGTTTTTCAGTCCATTGGTGGAAATGGGAGGGAGTTGCAGGATCCCAGGGGCCGGTCAGTCTATGACCGTGCGCAGAGCTGTGGCTGCAGTATATGTGCAGGCACAGCAAGAGCTGAGGCACTGCTGTGAGCCTGCACTCCCTGACCTCCCTCAGGCCCCAGGGGAGGTGCACCTAGGCCAAGGGTTAGTGAGGAACTAGTTAGGGAGCTTCTGGAGGGATTGGATGTATTCAAGTCAGCCGGTCCAGATGATCTCCACCCTAGAGTACTAAAGGAATTGGCTGAGGTCATTGCAGGACCCCTGGCATGGCTTTACAAGCACTCGCGGTGCTCTGGTGTGGTGCCAGAGGACTGGAAGAGGGCCAACGTGGTTCCCATCTTCAAAAAGGGGAAGAAGGAGGACCCGGGAAATTATAGGCCAGTTAGTCTTACTTTGATCCTAGGCAAGCTGTTCAAGAAAATTTATGCTAGCACACATTCATGAAGGGCCGGCAGGGGATTTCATGCTTAGGGGCAACCAACACGGGTTCATCAGTGGCAGGTCCTGTCAGACCAACCTGGTGGCCTTCTATGATCAGATCACCAAATCATTAGATACAGGGTTAGCAGTGGACATAGTCTTCCTGGACTTTCGGAAGGCCTTCGACACTGTCTCTCACCCCATTCTCATTAAGAAACTGGGGGTCTGTGGTATTGACACCCACACAGTCAATTGGGTTGCCAACTGGCTGGAGGGCCGCACCCAGAGAGTGGTGGTGGATGGGTCATTTTCATCCTGGAGGGATGTGGGCAGTGGGGTCCCTCCGGCCTCGGGCCCTCACTGTTCAACATCTTCATCAGCGACTTGCACGAGGGGGTAAAAAGCACCCTGTTCAAATTTGCTGATGACACTAAGATGTGGGGGGATGTGGGTGCACTAGAAGGGTGCAATAGGCTACAAGCTGACCTTGACAGGTTGCAACGGTGGGCGGATGAGAACAGAATGGGATTCAACACTGACAAGTGCAAAGTGATGCACCTGGGGAGGAACAATCAGCACCATACCTACAGTACAGAGGCAGAAAAGGATCTTGAAGTCATCATTGACTCCAAGGTGAACATGGGCCAGCAGTGTGGGGATGCAGTCAGGAAGGCCAACTGTACCTTGTCATGCATCCACAGATGAAACTTGAGCAGGTCCAAGGAGGTGATCCTCCCCCTTTATGCGGCACTGGTCAGGCTGCAGCTGGAGTACTGCATCCAGTTCTGGGCGCCGCACTTCGGGAGGGATGTGGACAGCATGGAGAGGGTCCAGAGGAGGGCCACTCGTATGATCAGGGGGCAGCAGGGCAGGCCCTACGGGGAAAGGCTACGGGACCTGAACCTGTTCAGCCTCCACAAGAGAAGGCTGAGGGGGGATCTAGTGGCCTGTTACAAACTAGTCAGGGGGGATCAGCAGGCATTGGGGGAATCCCTGTTCCCCCGAGCACCGCCAGGAGTGACCAGGAATAAGTCACAAGCTGGGAGAGGGTAGATTTAGGCTAGACATCAGGAGACGTTACTTCACAGTCAGGGCGGCTAGGGTCTGGAACCAGCTTCCAAGAGAAGTGGTGCTGGCCCCTACTGTGGGGGTCTTTAAGAGGAGGTTAGATGAACACCTTGCTGGGGTCGTTTGACCCCAGTAATCTTTCCTGCCATGGCAGGGGGTCGGACTAGATGATCTACTCAGGTCCCTTCCGACCCTTGAAACTATGAAACCTTGGGCTGGGACTGTTCAAGCGAGCCTAAGACCTGAGGCCTGCCATGGCCAGGCAGTTGATTTGCACATACTCCTGACACTGCCATCTCTGCATAAAGTAACAGCTTTGAGAGGAGGCAGGTGGAACAGTGCATTTGTATCTGTTGGAACGCCAGCGGGACTGGGAGGAGGTGCTTGTCACCCACAGAGCAGCCCAGTGAGTCCCTGGGATGTCTTGCTGCATGGGGAGGGGGAGCTTTGGGCAGAGTGGCCTTGCAGTTCCTGGGTGGCTGAGCCAGCTCATTAAGCCATTATTTCACCTCCAGGACAGGCAAGCATGCGGAAGGAAGGAAAGGTCCCACTGGTCAGCTGGCCGCACTGCCACAGGCATCCAGTGCTCACCAATCTCACTCAGCCCAGCTGTGACCACCATGTGGCCATGACAGATTCCCAGGGGCCCAGTGTGGGTGCTGAATGCTGATAGTGGGGTACACATTGCAAGCATGTAGCTGGGCTGGAGTGAGACTGGATCCATGTGAGGGGCTGGGGTGCTTGAGCCTTGTATCTGCTATGCCACCTTCTCTGTGACATTCAGTGTCATTAAAAGTGCAAAATGAAAGAGAATTAATATTTTATTACAACAATCAGCAATAAGCCATGGCTGTCTGTTACACAGGAGAGCCACCGTCCCCTGCTGGAAGGGTGAATGCAAACCATCCATCTGTTGGTGCCCTGTGGGGCTGAGCACTGCTTTGGCTGCGTTAGCCTAGGTAGGTGATCCTGCAGGTTTGAGCTAGAGATGGGTTAGACTGCCCAGAGCTCCCAGTCTCTGGAGAGTCAGTTTTTTTGGAGGCTGATATGTAGGTGGCCAAAGGGCCCTACCCTGGTGACAGCTCATGCAAGGGCTGAAGCACATGTCACTCACTACCCACTGCCACTTCCTGTCACTCAAAGAAGTGGCCCTCACCTCCCTTGCTACCTTCAGCTCCCAGTCTGCTTGCATAGAGAGCGACAACTTGCCCGTGCCTCCCTTTCCTGTGCTGGGTAGAGTTGGGTGGGGGAGCCCTGCTCTTAGCTTAGTAAAGGGAAGGAGGTTTCTGTCGAGGGAGCAGGTGTCTGTGACTCACTGTGTCTACACTGCTAGCACAGAAGTACACCGCAGAGTCCTGGGGCTCCACAGAAGAGATATTCAGGCGAAGGACCTTCGGCCCTGACATTGCTGCTGTGAATCGATGAGAAATGTTGCCTTTCTCTCTTTCTTTTTCATAGCTGAAATAAAAGAGCAGCTGTAGGCCCAGGCCCAGATCCTGCCGGTACCAAAACATTGCTTGATGCCCATAGGTTTGTTCACATTGCAGCTGGGCTGTGCCCCCCTTCCTCAGGACTAGGCTCTGCGTTTGGGTGATCTGAGCATCCAGGAGTCCTGTGGGGGAAGAGACAGACACAGAGGACAGAGACGGTCAGACATGCAGCACCGAGGGGACAGGTCAGTACAGGACAGGGTTTCGTGTCTAAGGGTCTGGACACACGTACTTTTTGAACCTGTTTCTAAAGACGATCATACCAAAAAGGCAGCAGGAAGTATGTTCTGTTATGTGGGAATGAGTCGAGAAGATTCAGACACAGCAGAACTGCTCTAACTTTAATGCTCCTTCATCCAGTGTTAAATCTGGGCAGTTTTACTATGTTTGAAAGTCCTGAGCTCTTTTCACACATTACAATTAGGATGTATGAGCTGCTGCCCTTTTGAAATGCTCCTCTTTTGAATGGGCTCCAAATGTACTGTGTCCCCCCATCCTCAGCCACCACTTACTCACTGCCAGGAGGCAACAGGCCACACACCAGAGTAGCCGGGTCCCCATCTGTTTGACTGGGCAGTGGATAGTCTCCCAGCACAGGGTGTTATGCAGCTCTGCTCTGCACACCTCAGTCCTCCCCTGAGCCTGGAGGAAAGAGGTGGGTCCTACTTGTGGTGTGTCTTAAGGCTCCTCCCAAAAGGGGGGCAGCTGCAGTTTTGGCGAAGGCATCTGGGCCTATGGTTGTGTGGGAAGGAGCATTCACTTTAGCATGCCTAAATCAGTCGCATTGCATGCAGCATCACAGAGCCATCTGGATGGAACAGGCCTCAGGGGTCATCTGCAATTCCCTGCAACCCCCATCTCAGCTAGGTGCTTGCCTAATGTCTGCCTGATGAACTTCAATCATGGAGACAGCAGATCCTCCACAGGCAGGTCGTTCCATCCTCCTATTGCTCTTAAACTTAGGAAGCAGTTTCTGAGGGTTCTTGTAATTGTTTAGTCCTATTTAAAAATTATCGTCTGTTGACCTCCTGCCCTTGTGGCAGCAGAGATCAATTTTTTGCCATTGGTTTATTGCAGGTTTTCCCATATGTGACAATGTCTTTCCTCTTGTTGGCTCAGATCAAGTGCAATCCTGTGCTTACCTGGCAGGGAAACACTATGGCCACTGAGATGGTTTGCCTAGTCATACCTGGAGAAAACCACCCTCCTGGCACAGGGGTAGTACCCACAAAGGTAATGTATAGTTAATCTCCCCCATGAGCCTTGCATCTGCTATGCCACATTCCCTGTGACATTCAGTGTCATTAAAAGGCAAAATGAAAGAGAATTAATATTTTATTACAACCATCAGCAATAAGCCATGGCTGTCTGTTACGCAGGAGGTCCATTGCCCTCTGCTGGAGGGGTGAATCCAAACCAACCCTCTGTTGGTACCCTGTGGGGCTGAGCACTGCTTTGGCTGCGTTAGCCTAGGTAGGTGATCCTGCAGGTTTGAGTTGGAGATGGGTTAGATCGCCCAAAGCTGACAGTCTCTGGAGAGTCAGTTTTCTTGGAGGCTGATATGTAGGTGGCCAAAGGGCCCTACCCTGGTGACAGCTCATGCAAGGGCTGAAGCACATGTCACTCACTACCCACTGCCACTTCCTGTCACTCAAAGAAGTGGCCCTCACCTCCCTTGCTACCTTCAGCTCCCAGTCTGCTTGCATAGAGAGCGACAACTTGCCTGTGCCTCCCTTTCCTGTGCTGGGTAGAGTTGGGTGGGGGAGCCCTGCTCTTAGCTTAGTAAAGGGAAGGAGGTTTCTGTCGAGGGAGCAGGTGTCTGTGACTCACTGTGTCTGCACTGCTAGCACAGAAGTACACCGCAGAGTCCTGGGGCTCCACAGAAGAGATATTCAGGCGAAGGACCTTCGGCCCTGACATTGCTGCTGTGAATCGATGAGAAATGTTGCCTTTCTCTCTTTCTTTTTCATAGCTGAAATAAAAGAGCAGCTGTAGGCCCAGGCCCAGATCCTGCTGGTACCAAAACATTTGGTCGTGCCCGTATGTTTGTTCACATTGCAGTTGGGCTGTGCCCCCCTTCCTCAGGATTAGGCTCTGCGTTTGGGTGATCCGAGCATCCAGGAGTCCTGTGGGGGAAGAGACAGACACAGAGGACAGTGATGGTCAGACATGCAGCACCGAGGGGACAGGTCAATACAGGACAGGGTTTCGTGTCTAAGGGTCTGGACACACGTACTTTTTGAACCTGTTTCTAAAGACGATCATACCAAAAAGGCAGCAGGAAGTATGTTCTGTTATGTGGGAATGAGTCGAGAAGATTCAAACACAGCAGAACTGCTCTAACTTTAATGCTCCTTCATCCAGTGTTAAATCTGGGCAGTTTTACTATGTTTGAAAGTCCTCAGCTCTTTTTACACATTACAATTAGGATGTATGAGCTGCTGCCCTTTTGAAATGCTTCTCTTTTGAATGGGCTCCAAATGTACTGTGTCCCCCCATCCTCAGCCACCACTTACTCACTGCCAGGAGGCAACAGGTCACACAGCAGAGTAGCCAAGTCCCCATCTGTTTGACTGGGCAGTGGATAGTCTCCCAGCACAGGGTGCTATGCAGCTCTGCTCTGCACATCTCGGTCCTCCCCTGAGCCTGGAGGAAAGAGGTGGGTCCTACTTGTGGTGTGTTTTAAGGCTCCTCCTAAAAGCGGGGCAGCTGCAGTTTTGGCAGAGGCATCTGGGCCTATGGTTGTGTGGGAAGGAGCATTCAGTTTAGCATACCTAAATCAGTCCCATTGCATGCAGCATCACAGAGCCATCTGGATGGAACAGGCCTCAGGGGTCATCTGCAATTCCCTGCAGCCCCCATCTCAGCTAGGTGCTTGCCTAATGTCTGCCTGATGAACTTCAGTCATGGAGACGGTACATTCTCCATAGGCAGGTTGTTCCATCCTCCTACTGCTCTTAAACTTAGGAAGCAGTTTCTGAGGTTCTAACTCCTTAGCTGTATGTCGAAATTATCATCTATTAGTAGGTCTGGAGTTCACTCAGAACCTGTCCGAATCTCTGCAGGTTGGGGAGACCTGTCCTAGCTCTGGGGGCAGCTCTGTCGTGTCTGAGGACATGAAGAAACTGTCTATCCTGCAGGGCAGCTGCCTCCTAGCTGTGCGGTGATCTGGACAGGCCCCAATCATCCTGTGGCTGGGAGGCAGCTGACCTGCATCTCGGACATGTGTCTCTGACTCTGTGCAGTTTGGGACAGATCCCGATCTCCATGTGGCTGGGAGGCAGCTATTGTCTGAGGAAATGAACTGCCTTGCCAAGCAGGCAGGCTAAGCAATCCACTTATAAGTACCTTCTCTCTTTGGATCCAAGTTATTACTAAAATGCTGAGTGATCTTGGACCCCAGAACACACCTCCATGAACCCCCTGGAGATCCGCTGCCAGTCTAACATGCATCCATGAATAATATATCCATTTCTTATCTGAAGTACTTCAATCAATCATGTATCAGTCTGTAAATCAACCTAGCGCCCATTATTCCAGTTTAGTTATAAGACTGGCAAGCAAAACTGCATCAAAATCCTCCTAAAAGTCCAGGTATATTACACTGACTATAGTCTTATTTTCAAAGTCAGATTCCTTTTAAAGAAGGAAATCAGATTGGTTCAATATGATTTCCTCTGAACAAGCCCATCTTGACTGCTAGGGATCATCCCTTCTTCCTCCAGGTTGCTATGTAATGGGTGCATCTACACATGCAATAAACTCTGGTGCACATCATATTGGACTTTATTTCTTCTAGGCAGCATGTCTGAACATGTGCCTGGTACTGCACCACATTGAGTTAGGTCTGAGCATCCCTGGCTGGCACGGGTCCAGGTAGGTCAGCCTGCCAGTGCTGGGTGGTCCAGCAGGCTCAATGCATTGTGAAGGGTCTGACTTGGGCACAGGGTTTCAGTGTGAGGCTAGCTGGCAGGCAGCTCCTACACTAAAGCACCCTCATGCCCCAGCCAGACCCATCAGCATCTACACGTGTGTTGGTATGGAGTAAAAAACTCCACTGTAGAGTAGTACTTGTGTTTACAAGTACTAACCTATGGTGGAATTAATTGGTTTACTCTATCTTAATAATCCTGCATATGTAGATGCTGAAACATTTACTGCAGAGCTAATTAGGCAACTGCAATAAACAGCTCAGCTCATGTATATGTGGCCAATTAATATTTTATGAATCTCCCTAATGACTTCCCAAGTCTACATTTCTTCAGGCCCTTTTTTTCTATATGTTATAGACAGATACCCAGTTAGCCTTTCTCCAGTCCTCTGGCACCCTCATTTATCATCCATGGAAATATTCCTGACAGTGGTTCCAAAATTTCTTCAGCTAAATCCTCACCACCATGGGCTGAATATCATAAGACCCTGCTGGCCTCAGTTCAATTTATCAAAACGTCTTCAACAATTTATTCTAATAATCTCCAGAACTTCCCTTCCTCTGTGCATATTAATATGAAAGGCAGGGGAGACTTGCTCCTTACAGATGTTGTGGCATTGAAATTGTACCCATCTGAATGAACAGGAAGGGCTGCCCTTGCAGAGGGACAGTGTGTGAGGAAAAAGAGAGAGTTTCTTCCAATGGGGACCCTGTTTGCACTGAGGATGAGTGAAGCTGCTTGGGAGGCCCCCGACTTTAAAGTGGGAAGAGTGATGTAACCCCAGCAGGGGTTTTGAATGGGAGCCACTGTTAACAAAAGCAAGGGAAGAGTCCTACCTTGGATTTGCTAAGGGGGCTTATTTAATAGAAGGAGCGGTATTCCTGTGGAAGAGGAGGACACGAAAAGGGGAGAGAACAGTGGACACTGAGGTTGGAGGCAAGGGAAAGGGCCTCGCCACAGCCATCTGTCAGAGAGCCCCTGTTGGATAGTAAGTAGCAATGAGTGGCTTGAGAAGAGCATGGCTTCTGCTGTCCCTCTGAGAACCCATGAGGGAGCCACCTGAGAGAGCTGAGCCCCCAGGGACTGAAAGGGGGACTGCCCTGGTCTTTCCGCTGGTGAGAGGGCATTCAGGAAAGGAGTGGGCTCCCTGTGCCATGTGCCAGGGGGAGCACTGCGCAAGAGGCTATGGGGCACTGTGCTAACCCACTGGAAGCCCTGTGGGAGGCAGGGCCAGGGGAACTCTAGGGGGAGGTTTCTGTGTGGTGGGGCTGGGGCCTGGCAGGAATTGGTAGGCAAAATTGCTGGAACCTGCAGCCCAGACCCCTCTCCCCGCTGTGCCAGGGGATGAGAGTCTGGGTAGATTAAGCTCTCTTGCAAGGATTTCAGTGGAGGAACCACTGCCTGCCACACCATGACCCCTGAAACTCATGCAGAGGGATGCCAGCAGCAGGGACCTGCCCACAGTTTCCATGCGAGGGACAAAGAAGCAGTCCCGACCCCTGAGGCACCAAACCCAGGAGACAGCGCACATATGGTTATCATAGTTACCCTTACGCATAATAGTTATCAACTAAGTGTGTAAGTAAGCTCCTAACAGGATATTAAATGGTGTATCAATCTCTTTATTTATCAATTCATTATTCAGTCTGGGTAATTTATATGCCTTCCCCTGGCATAAGCCATTCATCTTTAAGCCACCATTGCCTGGTTTACTTTATATAGCATTATTTGTTTTTATTCTGTTAGTTATATTTTATCCTATAAATAATTAAATTCTGTAAATAGTTTCATAATGGTCTGCAAGGTTGTGTTGTTTGTCAACGGAGACTCTCCTCTCAGGTGTGGAAGAAATTAAACTTTGCGTTGTGATTGAATCAAAACTGACAGAGCCAGCTTTTCTTTATTTGGGGCTATACTGTGATCACAGGGAGGATTTCATACAGCAAGGGAATCACCCACTTGTCTGTTTCAAGGGAATCCTCCCCCTCCCTAAGTTTTCAAGCATTTTTATACTTAAGACAGATAAAGAGAAAAAAAAACACTTGGAGAAACTAAAACAAATATACTTCATTGGACATCTGTGCACAGAGTAATAAAGCATGCAGGATTCTTTATCTCAAAACACGTAACTGAACTAAGCAGTATCAGCACTTCTGGTCTCTGTTTTTCTAGTCAAGTACGCCAGAAGCCTGACTAAATGTACTGCTACACAGGGAACCTGCAGCAGGTTTTTATTTGCAGTGGGGGGCAGGTTTGGGCGGGCAATATCTATCTTGATATGGAGATTGAGATCGGGTTATATACATCTACAATCCTAGTATCACACCTCGATGAAAAAACCATAACCTGTTACAATATGCTCCTGTGCACCTATATAAAGGCTCACTGGCCACCCAAAACCATGATAATATCCGCATCTGCGCACCACACACACAGAAATGCTGGTCCCTCAGACCAGGCAACCCATTCCCTTCATCTCCACCCCGTACCTTGAGGTCACAGAGTCAGTTCACCTGTTGTCTGTGTCGCTGGAGAACTCACTACTGCTGTCGCTGTCCTCAATTCCATTTGTCTCTTATTCTTTCTTGCTGTCACTGCTCCCTTCCCCATGCAAAGGGAGGGCAGGGGAGAGTTGGAAGATCCTGTGCCAAGTGTCTCTGTGTCAGGTGGTTTTGGCCACGTCCTCTCCATCCTCTACTGCTAATTTCTATTAGTAGGTCTGGAGTTCACTTGGAGCTGTTTTCACTCAGTCCACCACCTCTGCGTCCATGTGCCTGTACATCAGGAGGTTCCTGGCTTTCCATTGGGTGCTCCTGATGCAGGATGCAAACCGGTCGAAATGGGCTGGTGGGTTCCCCTGGTGTTTGGTGAAATGTCTGTACAACACCGCTTCTCTGGCTAGCCAGTTTACACCGGTCACCACTTCGCAGAGCTGCTTCACCCTGTTCCCTACCTCCTTGGCACAGGTGCAGAGCCAGAGGAGGTGGTTAGTCATCTTGGTGGCTCTGTGGCAGTTGGGCTATGGGAAGCTGGGTCTCCCTGGTTGTCCCTCTTTACGCCTCCGGGTCCTCACTGGCAGTGCTTGGTGGGATATCAGCCAGTTCAGGTCCCTGTGATCTTTGCTCAGGTCCTTGTGGTTGATGCATTCCCACAAGGCCTGGCAGGTGTTGCCTGGGAGCAGATCCACGGGCGACCTGATGTCCCTCAATCTCACCATCTCTTGGATCTTCTTGTGATTGCTCATGGTCATGGGACCTGTGCTTTGCAAGCCATACAAACCGGAACTAGTTTAGGATCTTGTAGAATCACGATAAGCCCATGATCCATGATCTGGTTGGTTGAGGTGAACCCATCCCCCCCAGTGTCTCAGGATGTGCCATGCAAAGTATCTCACCAGGCAGATAGGTTTGGATTCCATGCCCATCGCCAGCTTGCAGATCTGGCTCGCATACTTGGCTTGTAGGAACAGGAGGATGTCTAGCATGTCCCTGCCCCTGGCTCTTCTTCCTGATTACCTTTTCCCATCTGGAGTCCCAGAAGAAAATGCACATGGCCCCCTGGATCCTCTGGGCAACATACTTGGACGGGGGGGAAGACCAGTGACGCACATTTGCCACAGCCCCAGTCTCGCAGGGTACAGAGACCCCCAGTGACTCCAGATCCCCGAGCTTCCCCACAGCAAGGCAGGAACCTGCAGCAGGTATGCAGGGAGCTGGGCAGAGCTGCCAATTACCAAGCACTCCAGGATCCCACTAGTCAGGTGAGGGGATGGGTAGGGTCGCACCTCAGGGTTATATAGACCAGGCATGGGCAAAAGACGGCTCATAGGCTGAATCTGGTCCACCAACTGACCGAATCTGTCTTGTGGCTGCCTGCACAGCACTACACTTGGGGCCGAGCCTCACCCGCTCCTTCTGGGGCAGCCCATACCTCACCCCCACTAGCCTGGGCCCCAACCAGTGCTCAGCTTCTGGTGCAGCTGTTCTGAGTGTGGCTGCAGCCAGCCAGTTGCTGCTCTGCTTCCCTCACCTCCAACAGGAGCCACCCAGATGAAGCTTCCCCCCACTCACCTGCCGGCCTGGAGCAGCGCAGCAGGAGCAGCAGTGGGAGGAGGGACCACTGCTGGAGCAGAGGGCAGCAAAGCATTATCCAGGCTCGGGCCTGCAGGACTCTTTTGCTCTCATCACCTCTAGCTGTGCTGCTCCTGCCCTTGCTGTGCTGCTCTGGGAAGGCAGGTGGGTGGGAAACTTCAGCCAGGTGGCTCCTGCCCCAGTGCATGGAGCTGTGGCTTGAGCTCCCGGCTGCCTTCGCCCCGCTCTGCCCATCTGCAGGTGGCTGCTCACCATGGCAGGTGGGCAGAGTGGGTGGAAGGCGACTGGAAGCTGGAGCTGGAGCTGCAGTGGCGTAGCGGGGGCAGGAGCAGCAGCTGCAGCCAGAAGCAAGGGAAGTAGAACAGCCAGGCTCCAGGCAGTGCACACAGCTTCCAGTGGGGCTGTCCCCAGTGCAGCTGCAGCTGGCCAGGTGTTGGTCTCACTTCCAGTGGTGGCTTCTCCTCTCATTTCTCCCTGTGCTGGTACCAGAGGGTGAGCGGGGGGAAGCTTCAGCTGGGCAGCTCCCACTGGTGGCAAAGGAAGCAGAGAAGCACGTGGCTGGCTGCAGGCACACAGGGAACAGCCTGCCAAAAGCTGTATGCTGGCAGGGGCCCAGGCTGGGACTGGGGCCCTGGCTGGGGCCAGTGGGCATTGGCAGGAGCACAGCATGGACAGCCTCAGGTGGCGCTTGGCCCTATGTGGAGCACTGCAGGGGCAGCTGTGGACTGAGTGAACTCTGCTGCACATGCCCCCTGTCTCCTCTTCCCTCCCTTCACTCCTGGCTGACTTCCATTTCTGCTCAGTCAATGTCTTGGTTTGTTCCTGCCATTCAACCCCTTCTTCCCATTGCCATTCTTTTGCCATTGCCATTCTTTTCACAGTGCCATTCTTTTCACAGAGTCATGCTTTGCAGCAAAGAGCATCCCTCATCACCTTTTCAGTCTAGAGGGAGAAGTGCCCCCACAGTGAGCAACAGTTATGGGAAGATGTGTCAGGGGAGGACAGGCTGTGCAGGAACCTAGGTGCTTATCCCAGCTCCAGTAAAACAGTGAACACCTGTCTGTGCCTCTCCACAGTACTCGTGTTTCCAGTTGAGCTCTTCAAAATGTGGTGCATAGTTGGGTGTTACTGCCTCCCTTTCCATCCAGTATCAATCGCCATGCTCTGAAATGTTGCTGAGTCTTTCCTTACCCCTGCTCTTACTGCTTCCTTACTGATGTTCATCACCGATCCATGCATAAGCTGTCGCCAGGGTAGGGCTCTTTGCCCACCTGTACATCAGCCTCCAAGAAAAATGACTCTCCAGGGATTGGCAGCTTTAGGTAGCCTAAACCATCACCTGCAACCCAAACCTGCAGGCTGACTAGTTTTCACAGCTGAGGGGGCTCAGCCTGCACGGTTAGATGGGAGGCAGGCTCCGTTTCCCAAAGCTGTCCATCTCTGAGCAGTTCATTACCTTAGGGGGCTGATGTATACAAAGGAATAGGGCCCTACACTAGCTTTGAATTGATAGGGAATGCTGCCTTTCTCTGTTTTTCCTCCTACATGTAAAAGGGTCTGGTGAAGGACAATGTGTTGAGGAGGGGCAGGTGCCATGCCATGCTGAGGGGACATCCATGCTCGTGAAGCCTTGTGTAGTCAACTTCCAGGAATGGGATTTGCACCAGGCTAACAACATCAAGGTAAGTAGGGGATTAAGGTAAGTTTGCACAGCTCCAGCTATTGATAGCACAGCTGTATGTTGCATTATGGATCTGTGTGCATGCCTGAGTGTAACATGAGATGGGGTCCCTATCAAACTGGCATCTGTGGCAGTCAGAAGCCTCCACTGCTGCCTTCTTCTCCTGACACCATGCAGTGGGTAACAAGGATCAGGCTGCTGATCAAGCACATTTTTCAATGGATGTGGGTCCTGGTGAATCTAACACTGGCTCCTCTTAACCGCAGGGCCCTGAACATGGCTGTGGCTGAGTGAGGTGATTTGCAAGAGAGATGAGGAGAGTGGGGCAGTGGGATTTTGCACAGCTGTGAGGCAGAAAAGACCCACTGTGCTCTACTGGCTGCACAGAAATACACTGCAGAGTCTCCAGCTGTTCCACTGATTTCTAGGGAGGCCTTCAGTGTATTCTCGCGCTTCAGTTTGAAAGACTTTTGAAATTTTTCCTCTATTTCTTCTGAACTCTTGTCCACAGACCTGGCCACAAACTCCAGCTCCCCTCCAGCACCTGCCTTCTGCCGATACCACAGGATAGTAATGTAGTCTTTGTCATTGTGCTCACAAGGGAGGGTCGCACTGGCCCCATTCTGGATGGCAATGAACTTTTTCTTCTGAGTCACTGTCACTCCACTACACAGCCCTATGGGGGAGAAACCAAAGGGCCAAGGTGAACAGGGGCCAACACCCCCAGCTGCTCTGTGCACATGTGAGCACCCAGTGCCAAGGCATTACCTGCATCTCAAATCCCCCATGGCCATATCCAATCCTGCATTGCTCCATGTGTTCATGTCCCTTACTTCTCTACAGCTCTTCTCCCAGGCTCCTGAACTCTGTGTCCATGTGGCTCAGCCTACAGGTCTGGGTCAGAGGCCTTCCCCACAGGGTGTCCCCCCTGGCAGGGTCGGTTACTGTCCCTCCCTCCTTCCTCTACTCATTTCCATCCCCCTTCCACCAGCTCAAGCACATCTTTTTTTTTTAATGTAAAGTCAGGCCAAATCAACCAAAGTGGTTCTGAATTCCAGCTGAGCTCAGTCATTCAAGTCTGCGTGGCGCTACAGCTGGCTACTATCCTACCTCCCAGATTCTTCAGCCTAGATCTTCAGATACTCCCAAGTCCATGGCAGGTACCCTATGCACAAAGCCTCAAGCCTGGAGACCTTGGAGTTCAGGTGACCCCTAGTCTCACTTGCCCCTAGTCAAAAGGCAAGGCAGAGGGAAAGCCTGAGAGCAATCCCCCATCATTTTAAATTGTGTAGCTGAATTCCTCACGTTTGAAGGCATTTTTAGACTCTCACAGGAGTCAGCCTGCCCCAGTCCAAGGGACAAGCCTTCACCCTCTAACTACACCATCTCATTCAAGGCTGAGAAGATGGGTATTTCCCCTGCCAGGTTGGTAAAACTACCTGGGCCAAAAAGCATCATGGTAGCTCTCCTACTGGCTCATCTCCACCCCATCTGAAACATATCCCCTTTCTCCCTCTGTCTCAGGGAGGGGGCTGGTACCGGGCTCTGTTCAGCAGTTTGGAGCAAGCAGCAGTGAGGAGAGATGCTAGAGCAAGGGCAGCTGCTCTGCCCTGGAGCCCCTGGCACTGCCCCCGGGGACAAGCCTACCTGCCAGCAGCTGCAAGCCACAGGAGACCCCCAGCACTAGCCACATGGTGTCTGCTGCACAGACTAGCCCCTGGCATAAGTCTGGGCCAGGGAGCCAAGGTGCTGGGGCTTTCCAGAAGGCGGAGCTTTGCAAGGCCTGAAGTAGGAGGAGCTGGGAGCAGCCCTGCTGATTAAATTAGGGGGGCACAGCTGCACCCAACTGGATGAGGATCCTGTAGCTGCCTCTCCTGGTGTGACGGGCAGAGCACATACCCAGATACCCACACAACTGGGACCAGATAGTCTGAGATACTAGTGTAGTAGTTATGGCTTGGGCACAGCTTCCCATGCACACAGCCTGCTGCTGGTTCTGTTGCTACATGCTGTTTACTGTAAGCATTTGATATTGGGTATATGCATGACCTTGGAAGGCCTCGGGGATGCATCATGCCCTCTCAGGTTCCTGGCCAGCTGTTTTTTAGCAGAGAATAGCTGCCACAGCTCAGTGCTACAAAGTCTGTGTACCAGCCCCGGTATCTGGTGCTTTTCAATATCTTTATCAATGGTTTGGAAGGGGGAGTGAACAGCTCGCTGGCCAAATTCATGAATAACACCAAGTTACGGGGCAGTATGGCCATGCCAGAACATAGGTTGCTGATACAGGTGGACCTGGACAGGCTCGAGAGTTGGGCAGACCAGAACCATATGAAGTTTAACACTTCCAAGTGTAAGGTGCTCCATCTGGGGGCAAATAACCCTCAACATACAAGCTCAGTGGTGACAGCTTGACCTGTACTATGGCTGAAAGGGACCTAGGGGTAATGATTGACCACCGCATGAACACGAGCCGTCAGTACGATGCGGTAGCCAGGAGGGCAAACAACAGGCTGGCATGCATCAAGCGATGCATCTCGTGTAAAACTAAGGAAGTGATATTCCCACTGCACTCAGCACTGGTGAGACCACAGTTGGAGTACTGTGTCCAGTTCTGGGTGCTGCACTTCAGTAAGGATGTGGAAAAACTTGAGAGGGTCCAGAAAAGAGTCACCAGTATGATCAGGGACTTGCAAGGAAGCCATCTGAGGAAAGGCTGAGGGACCTGGGCCTCTTTAGCCTAAAGAAGAAAAGGTTGAGAGGAGACTTGATAGCGACTTACTGCTATATCAGAGGAGTGTGTCAGGAGCTCGGTGAACAACTATTCACTAGGACACCTCTGGGGAAGACCAGGACCGATTGATATAAACTCCTGGAAGGCCACTTCAGGCTTAATACCAGGAAAACCCCCTTCACAGTCAGGGTGTCCACACTGTGGAATAAACTCCCTCCAGAGGTGGTGCAGTCACCTACCCTGGAGGTTTTCAAGAGGGGACTGGACAGTCACCTCGCTGAAGTCACTTGGCTCCACGTGTATTCCTGCCTACTGCTGGGGGGTTGGACCCGATGATCTGCAAGGTCCCTTCCAGCCTCTAACAATCTATGAATCTAGGCCCAGCCATGCCCAGCACCCCTGGCCACAGCTGCTGTTTCCCTAGTTCACCCTCCTTTCCCACTTTTGTAAGTCCTGGCACTGCAGGATAAGTTGAATTGCTGAGTTTGCTTCTTGTTGCTTTCTTTCATAGAGCTCTATTGCCGTCTGGTGGCTATGTTTAGCATGGCCAATAAACAAGGTTGAAATACTCCAGTTCCACCTCCTCTTCTCTTGCCTAGAACTCCCAAAGCTGAGAGCACCGCAGTGATCTGGCTGGTTTGCACAGTACCATCAGAAAAAGGAGTAGCCTGTTTGTGTGCCCAGTTCTGAAAGAGATTATATCTTGTCCACAATAAACTCCATTGCATGATAGTGTGATGAGGGGAACTGTGGGGATTTCTTTGCTATGGAGCACTATTTCTGATCCAGTTTCCTTAATCTGTGGCCTGACTTATAGCTACTCTTGTGTCCATCTAGCAACAACTTAAGAGGTATCTAAATGCTTAGAAAAAGACACAAAATGAAGTACTGCAATGATGCTGATATTTTTCAAGGCTTCAGCTGTTTGACCTTTCTACCTTTTCTTTCTCCCATACATGAATATCCACATTTCTTAGATCTTCTCTCTTGCTCCTGGGAAGTCAGGCTTTTCTGTGATTCCCTGATTCCACTCATCCCACTGCCTGCGTGGAAATAGGGGGTATGTCCTCAATGGTCACATTGTCACAGTCACAGGAGATAGCCTGGTTTCACTACTGTTGGTGGGAAGTTTGATCCATTATATTCTTGTCTAAAATACTGTACTGTACCATGAATTTGCTGTTCCAGGACAAAGAATTGTCAACGAATCAGACCTTTCTGAGAGTGGAACTGCATAACCAGAAAATAGCTTATATGCTGAAATGAGGAAAGAACGACCCAAGCTAAGGTGGATTGGCAAGGGTTAATATGATACAGTTACAGTATTGATCTTGGCTGTCCAATGGCCAGTGCCAATAAGAAGGCTGGGAAGTATACCCTCTATTTTACAGCCTGGGGTTGAGGCAGTCTTATGAAGATGTGTGTTTGAGTAACTTCAGGATGTGGCGTTCCTAGCAGCCAGGGATTCTACTTCCTGGGTGAGTGCTCTAGCCACTATCCTGGTCTGCAAAAACTGCTCAACAGCTGGCTGTGCCAAGAAGGACCATGGGCATCTGAGCACAGCCCTGACCTCTGTGCTGCTGTCAGCGTGCATGCAAGGCCCTGGTCACTGAGCCTCTTCTGCTGTGTGCCCTCTTGGTCCTGAATTATCAAGAAAACCTCACCTGCAGAGTGAACTCAAGCACCTGATATCTAGGGAGCTAGTGAATTTGCGATTGTGTTATTTTCATGGAAGATGCAAAATTGGGTGTGCTCTGTGAAAAATGGCAGGCTCTACAATTTTGGTTGGCTTACTGCAACCCCCCCCCAAAAAAAAACAAAACAAAACAAAACAACAACTAAAAAAACCAAGAACTTACCACCAAGCAGAGAAACGAGTGAGAAGCCATACAGTCTTAGAGCATAGGGTGATGGCTTGAAAATGGTATTTAAAAGTTTGCTTTTTTGGGAATTGGTTTATAGGGCACACCACAAGTCTGTCTCATCCACCCCAGTTGGGGGTTGGGGTGGGGTGGTGTGATGGGCCTCAGCATCCCACCTGCAGGCTGATGACATGCTGCCATCTGACACCTAAGAGAGAGCCTTAGAGGGAAGCCTGTGCCCTGGCTAGTTGTTTCTTGACTCTGACCACAGCCCTAGGATTGGTAGCTGTATAGAATTGCTTGATTGCTTATATTGCTTCTTTTCTGTTATCACTGTGTATCAATAAATTTGCCTATTATCAAATGGAAAGGTTGTGGTTGGTGTGTGGGTGGGCTCCCAACCTCCCCCTCCACCCTGCTGAAAAAGGCATCTGGGTCCTAAATCCAGAGCCAACAATTGACACCCAGTTGACTTGGGACTCTGACCCAGGAACTGAGACCAGGTCCAGTGCCAGCAATGGCTGACTGGAGCCCTGGGACTGGAACTTGTGGGCAGTATCCTGACCGTGTTGATACAGAGTGACCCTTTCTAGAAGGGTAGCTAAGACTTGTAGTAAGGTAGGGCAATATGGCAATTGCACCTAGGGTTGTAAGTTTTGTGCAGGAGACTGTTTGTTGTAGTTCTGACGAAGGGGACATGGTTTGCCTAGCTCAGGCAGAGTAGTAGACACAGGTACATGCTGTGGTCCGCTCGGGTTAAGTAAGAAGAATCTATTGTAGTTCAATAGGAAGCTGTCAGTTAGAGCGCAGAAAAAACAATCTCTGCTGGAGAGACTGTGTGAATGAACAGGGACAGGGTCCTTGTGACTCTAAGGTCCTTGTGAAGAGTTATAGTCTTCTGTGGATAGTTACAAGATCAGTGTTGTGTGTTTGCTGGAGTACAGGCAAGACAGAGCGTTATCCAGGCAGTGCAGCTTCAGGGAGCTCAGAGCCAGTTGAGAGGGATATGAGACAGATACTTTGTGATCCTGTGTGCCCTGGAGACTAGAGGCAGGACGGGGCACAGGGGTAGACAAGACATGCTACTGGCCACCCGCTCTTTGTTGTGTGTTGCAGGCAGTAGCAGAGGATTTGAGATCTTAGAAGGGAAAATGTTGACGGCTTAAGACAGGAGTGTGTAACAGCTTGTTCTGAGAAGCCAGAGTACAGCTGTGTAAACAGAGAGCAGAGCCCAGAGTTACTCTAAAGGGGGGGAGGGAGAGATTTGTGAGCCAGAGTTATAAGAAAAACAGGGCTTGTTGGATTGGTTTGCTGGATTGTAACCGGGATGCAGCGGGACAGTCACTAGGCTGTCAGAAAGGGAAAGAAAGAGATCAGTGGGGTGTGGTTAGTTTGCAAAGAGAAAGGCAAGGAGAGGCCAGGTATGAAAATGGATTGTGAAGCCTGTAGCTTAGGAAGGAGACAATTAAGATCTGTCATGGGAAAGAAAGGACTGCCATCAGAGTTAAGGGAGACTCCAGAAAGCTGCTAGAATGACCAGCTGTAGAGTGAGAGATCCAGAGAAGTGTTTGAAAACAAACTCACAGAGTCCACAGAGGAATCGAGGGTGGGTGCTAAAGAGCAGAGCCCAGTCAAAGTTTGTAAGAGCATGAAAAGCCAGGACCTCACAGTCTGAAAGTTGTGACGCAGTCAGTGACCTGGAGACGCATAGGGGATGAACACGGGTGAATGTGCACCCCCTGAGTGTGGGGTGCACCCCTTGTGAAAAGGCACCACTGACACTGTCAGCAGTGACTGGGGACAGTCACCGCTGCCCCGCCTGACACCACTGGTGGTGTCTGCGGGTGGTCCATGAGCGACGCTGCCAGCATTGTCTGTGGATGGTTGCTGACCACTGGATGGTAATCGCCATCTCCCCCGGCTGCCGATAGCACTGCGGCTGCCTGCGGCAGCTCCCCACTTGCCTCTGCCATGCTCCCACCCCCAACAGCACTGCTGCTGCCTGCAGAAGCTCTCTGTGCCCCCACCCAGCCTCTGGGGGCACGAAGTGCTCATGCCAGGAGGAGTCAGGAAAGAGTGGAACCAGATGGGTTCACAGGCTTAGGGAGGAGCTGAATGGAAGAGAGAGAGAAAAATCTGATGAGAGGTCTGCAGGGCCCTAGAAGACCAAGTGATCTGGAAGCCCAGAGGAGAGGCACAGAGAAAAGACTACTGTTAAAGCTGCCAGAGCTGGGAGCCTGAGATCTCAAGTGGGCCGAGGCAGAGACACAAAGCCCAGAAATGAGAGACTGTTCCCATGAGAAGTGAAAAAGACTGGAGCAGGAGAGTGGAGAGATTGGTCCTGGGTATGACCTGAAAGTTACCTTCCTGGGTGTGGGGGCAAGCAGCCAGTATGGGCCTCCTAAGCCCCACTCTGCCCTGCCATGTAAAGAAGGGGAGGGGGAAATTCACCTCCTCTCCCGCACAGCAGCAGAGGAAAGTAGGGCTCAGGAGATCCTGTGCCAGGCTGGGGGAATCCTCTGGCCCACTCCTGGCTGTGGGGGCAGGTATCTGGCAGAGGGGAAACCTGACCCTGACCCCTAGCCTCACCTCACATCCAGCCAACTAAACAAAGTCTTGGCTGGGATGATATAGTTGGGACAGGTCCTGATTTGAGCAGGGGGTTGGACTAATCAGTGACCTGAGAATCGAAGGGAAGTTGGTTGACAGTGGCTGCAAGTTGATCACTCTCACTATCCATCGCAAAATTGGCAAGTCAGCCAGTGATACAGCAGTCCTCAACTTTAGGAAAGCCAACTTTCATAAGCTCAGGAGGCTTGTTCTTGAGGCCCTGCGAGGCCAAGATTTGACAGGGAAGGGAGTTCATGACGAGTGGTTGCTCCTTAAGGAAGTGATCCTAGAAGCACAAGGTAAGTCCATCTCAACCCATAGGAAAGGTGGTAAATGGGCTCAGCAACCCCCTTGGCCCAACAGGGAACTCATGGACCTCCTACAACTAACAAGAGAGGTGTACAAAAGATGGAATTCAGGAATCACTACTAAGGAGAAGTATTCTGCACTTGTCTGCACCTGTAGGGAGTGAACTAGGAAAGCCAAGGCTGCAACCAAACTCAAACTGGCTACATGAAAATAAAAAGTTAGTCTTCAGGTATGTGGGGAGTTGGAAGAAAAACAAAGGCAACATTAGATTCATGCTAAACCAATGGGGGCAGCTGACAACTGACACCCAGGAAAGCCAATCTGCTTAATGATTATTTTGCATTGGTTTTTCACCAGCCCAAACGGACCACCCTGCCTAACATGATGAGGTATGACCAGGGTGAGGGTGAATATATGCCCACCATTGGTGTAGATCTTGTGGGGGAGCACCTTGAGAGGCTGGACACCTACAAATCAGCTGGTCCAGACAGACTGCACCCAAGAGTGCTAAAGGAACTTGCAGACATCATAGTGCAGCCACTGGCAAGGATATTCAAGAACTTGTGGCACTTGAGTGAAGTACCTAAAGATTGGAAGAGGGCCAATGTGGTGCCTATCTTCAAGAAAGGGAGGAAAGAAGACCTGGGAAACTACATGTGATTCAGTTTGACTTCAATCCCTAGGAAGATTTTGCAAAACATTATCAAAGAAACCATTCTTGACAGGCTAACAGAAAGCAACATCCTGAGGGATAGCCAGCACAGGTTTGTTGTGGGAAGGTCTTGCCTGACCAATCTCATTTTCTTCTATGAACAAGTGACGCATCACCTGGACAAAAGGGAAGGGGTTGATATTATATATTTGGACTTTAAAAAAGCCTTTGACCTGGTGTCCCATGATGTCCTCATGGAAAAATTGGGCAACGCTTCCTCAGCTACACTATAGTACGATGGCTGGGGAACTGGCTCTGAGGTCAGACCCAGAGAGTGATAGTTGATGATTGATGGCACTCAGTGACCAGTGGTGTGCCCCAAAGCACTGTTCCCAGAGCTGTACTCTTTAATGCCTTTATAAATGAGCTGGACTCTGGTGTAAGATCCAGACTGGGCAAGTTTGCTGATGACACCAAACTTTGGGGAAGAGTATCTACACTTGAGGATAGGTTGGTGATCCAGGCCAACCTTGATAGGCTTGCAAGGTGGGCGGATGAAAACCTGATGGCATTTAATATGGAGAAATGCAAGGTGCTCCATCTCAGGAAAAAAACCCAGACATCACGCTTATAGTCTTGGCAATGATACACTTGCTAGCACCATGACCGAAAGAGACTTGGGGGTCATGACTGACCACAACATGAACATGAACCACCAACATGATACTGCAGCCAGCAAAGCAAACAAAACTCTGGCTTGCATCTACCAAAGCATCTCAAGCAAGACCCAGGATGTCATCCTTCCACTGTACTTGGCCTTGGTGAGGCCTGCAACCAATTCTGGGCTCCACAATTCAGGAAGGACATGGAGAACCTTGAAAGAGTCCAGAGGAGAGCCATGCACATGATCAGAGGGCAAGAGAACAGGCCTTATGAAGAGAGGATGCGAGCTATAGGACTCTTCAGCCTAGAGAAGTGCAGGCTCAGGGGTGACTTGGTGGCAGTCTATAAGTACATAAGGGGTGTACATCAGCATCTGGGGGAATATCTGTTCACCAGAGCACACCAAGGGATGACAAGATCCAATGGTCACAAACTTCTGCAAGATCATTTTAAGCTGGACATAAAGAAAAACTTCTTTACTGTCCAAACCCCTAAGGTGTGGAATAGAGTCCCCTCAGAGATGATGCAAGCACCAGCTCTGGACACTTTTCATAGTTGGTAGGGTCAAAAGGGACCTGGACAGTTCATCAAGTCTGACACCCTGCTATGGCACGAAAGAGTACTGGGGTCAAATGACCCCAGCCAGGTGTTCATCCAGCCACTTTTAAGAAACATTTGGATGCTTATCTTGCTGGGATCCTTTGTCCCCAGCTGACATCCTGCCCTTTGGGCAGAGGAGTAGACCTGAGGATCTTACGAGGTTCCTTCCATCCCTAAGGTCCATGAAATCTATGAAACCTAGATGACCTCCTGAGGACCCTTCCAACCCCCATTTTCTATGATTCTACAATTTCAGCATTTTGCATGGTGCAAGCTGAAAATATGAGCCAGGGCCGGCAGCCTTCCATCCACCAGACTCACAATAAAGTGATGGACTTACTAATCTAGGTTGAAGACAGGGCATCACTGAATGAAATTTCCAAGTGTCAGTGAGAAAACCAGTGAAGAAGGGAGGTGTTTCAGGCAGTAGTTGCCAAGGTGCACCAATATTATAGATACAATCCGCCAAGGTTCAGGCAATCAGCTGCCTTGCTCCTTAGGGCAGTGTGAATTTTTTCCTAAATCAGGTGGTTCTTTCGAACTTTGATGCTCAGCTGCTCAAGTCCATTTTTGGGTGGGGGAAACAGCATGACCAGGAATATCCTGTTTATGTAAGCAGTGTCAAAGAGTGCCAGCTGCCCATGAACATAACTGTATTGTGGGACTGTCATGGAGTGGTTTCCAGAGCTGTACACTCTGGCAAAACAGAATCCCTATTAATTTGGTGGATACAGAGCATGTCTCCTCCATCTATGGCAAATGCTCACTCCACAAAGACAGGCTATGTTATTAGAAAATGTCAGCAGCTGCTCCATGCTTGCTTTCAATCCTTAGTGTGGATTTTGCAGGGGTGGACTTTGCCTGAGGGTCAGTGTTCCATAAAAGTTAGCACTCAATAAAAGTTGTTGTTTAATACAGGTTATTTATTATGGTTTCATTAAGCATAATTAGTGGTGAGCTTTACTTTCTTAAAATAACTGAAGAACAGCCTGTGTGGTGCTGTTCAATACTAAGCAGCCCCATGGCAGGCTCCCTCAGCCATTCAGAGGCATGGGAGAGCCACCCCTGAAAAATGCTTGAAATTGGTTCTAGTGAGCCTGAATTACAGTTGTCCCTACTGATGGATGAAGCTGTTAACAGAAAGCACCAGATTCTTTAACTTCAGCGTGACAACTGAAAAAATGTGTGACAGAGGCTGATGGTAGCAAAGTGGTTTCCAAAGCTGAATACACTGTCCTGGCATTGAAGGCAGGTGGATGTTGTGTTGAGAGCCATTGGTTTCCTGTGTTTCAGGGTTTTTCAGCAGGGTTTGTGTTTAAGGATGAGCTTTTGTTTTTGCTTGCAGGGAATGTTATGGGTCTGAATGGTGATGAGCAAGGCTGAGTTAGGTAATTATGATGGCCCCTCCAGGATAAGTTTCCAGGCTTGGGGTGGCTTACAATGAGACAAAATTATTATAGAAACAAAACGAAATATAAAAAATGGTAAAATAAGAAACAATAAACACCCCCCTCCAAAATTAAAAAGCAATCCACCCTGCCTCCTCCTGCTCCAGTGCCTATGACTAGAATAAAGGAATAGAACACAGATAATTCGCTCCTGCCACCTTATATTCTTTCCCATCCCTACTCACTCCCACTCCCCTGTCTCACATCTAGGGGAGTCTGCTTCCTTCCTTACTGTATACCTTTCAAGTCTGTGCCTTTCTCTCTCATACTGGGTGGGGGAGGAGCCTTTGCTATCCCCAAAACCCAGTTATCCTCCCCTTCATTCCAAGGAAACACACTATTCAAAATTTTAATCATATCAAGCAATAATACCCCCAACTTGCCCTGTGTGCGCAGAAGGGTAATACCAAACAGAACCCTTCAGCAGCATCTATCTTGGGCACCTGCTTCAGGCAAAGCTGTAGTCATAGAATCATAGAAAATGAGGGTTGGAAGGGACATCAGGAGGTCACATCTAGTCCAACCCCCTGATCAAACTAGGACCATCCCCCAACTAGCTCATCCCAATCAGGGCCTTGTCAAGCTGCCTTAAAAACCTCCAAGGATGGGGATTCCACCACCTCTCTAGGTAACCTGTTCCAGTGCTTCACCACCCTCCTAGTGAGAACGTTTTGCCTAATATGCAACTTAAACCTCCCCTGTTACAACTCGAGACCATTGCTCCTTGTTCTGGCATATATCATCACTGAGAACAGTCTAGCTCCATCCTCTTTGGAACTGCACTTCAGGTAGTTCACAGATTCACAGAAGTTTAGGGCTGGAAGGGACCTCATGTGATTATTGGGTCCAGCCCCCCCTGCTCTGGGCAGGAAAGACTGCTGAGGTCAAATAACTCCAGCAAGGTGTGTGTCTAGCCTCCTTTTGAAAATCTCCAAGGTCAGTCCCTGTATCATACCGATTGGGAGTCTGTTCCAGAGTCTGGTGACTGTCTGGCCACCACCTCTGCCTGAACCAGAACTGATCAGAAGAAGGAATTACAAAAAGCAATGAAGATGCAATTAAGATGCAGTGGAGACGGACCTAAATCACTTTGGACAAGTGTGACAGGCAACTCCCCTAGTCTCATTTGCATCAAAGATAGGACAGGGAGGGACCCCTATTAGCATTCAGAGTGGAGAACAGAAATTGCAAAGCAAGGCAAGGACTGCACTGAATTCTGGGACTAGAGAAGCACGAGAGCACTGCATGATGGAGGATCTCTGCTCCAGATGTTAATCTTTTTAAAGGACACAAGATAACTAGACTCAGTTGCCACAAGACAAGCAGAAATATTTTGGTCCCTGCTGAATACTGTACATGACTTTGAATTTTCCTCATTTTTTAATTTCAAATGTCTAATTGCCTCAGAAGCAATAGGGACCTGCTATGGGTTTGAGGAGTGGAGGGTGAAAGATGTACCAGTGCTCCCATATGGCACTGCAAAGTCCTCTCTGAAACTGCTGGGCATGTTGCTCAAATGCTGAGAGTTGAAGCAATTGCCAGTTCTGGGGTTGGAAGGCCATTTCCCCCACAAGTGAAATAACACAAGGCTTGTCTGTGTCTGTTATCCAGGAATGCCACTGTCTACTATCACATGGGCAAGGACAGATCATCTGCCTGCCAAACCATCTGCCTGTGACCGACTGGCTAAGCAGCAACTCTGCAGACAAGGACCTGGGGGTTACAGTGAGCAATATGCTGGATATGAGTCAACAGTGTGGTCTTGTTGCCAAGTAGGCTAAAGGCATACTGGGCTGCATTAGTAGGAATGTTGCCCTTAGATCAAAGGAAGTGATTATTCCCCTCTATTCAGTACCAGTAAGGACAAGATGGAGACAGTCCAGCAGAGGGCAATGGAAGTGGTTAGGAACTTGGGGTACATGACTTCTGAGGAGATGTTGAGGGAACTGAGTGTATTTAGTTTGCAGAAGAGAAGACTGAAGTTGGGAATTTGATAGCATCCTTCAACTACCTGAAGGGTGATTTCAAAGAAGATGAAGCTAGATGGTTCTCAGTGCTGGCAGATGACAGAACAAGAAGCAATGGTCTCAAGTTGCAGCAGAAAGTTTAGGTTGGATATTAAGGAAAATATTCTCACTAGGAAGCACTGGAGCAGGTTACCTAGAGAGGTGGTGGAATCTCCATTCTTGGAGGTTTTTAAGGACTGGATCAACAAAGCCCAGGCTGGGATGATCTAGCTGGGGATGGTCCTGCTTGGAGGAGGGGGTTGGACTAGATGACCTCCTGACGTCCCTTCCAACCCTCATTGTCTACGAGTCTATGACCCAGCTGAGTGAATGCAGGTCTGGGAGATGGGCTCTGCTCTCTGATGCTACCAGGGTAAGTACTTGGCCACATAGCACTGCCCAAGTGAAAACACATATTGGGCTGGAGTCTGTCTCTGGTGTCTTCTCCACTGCTTCTCTCAACTTCTTGTGAGTCAGAAGAGGGTCTCTCAATCCCCCTCACTGGACTTGGCCACTGTCCTGCCTGTGGTGGGCCAGTAGGGGGCGCTCCTGCGTTGAGCCACCCACCTCCCTTCGCCGGACCACCTTCCAGGCTCCGAGTGCCTCCCTAGGGGTGCCTCGTGTCCGAATGTGCCCCTTCATGGAGCACACTCACTAGCCTGGGGGGAACATGTGCTGCCACCACCCTGAGAAGGGACTCTCTCAGCCCTGTGTACTTGGGGAAACACAGGCCTAATAGTCCAATGGGTACTTGACCCAGTACAGGCACTTGGGGCACTTCCCCAAGTCAGGGGCCAAAAAGGCAAGTCTCCCTTAGTCCGCAGACCTAAGGGGCCTCTTAGGCATAATTTAGACCCACCCCTCAATAAGTCTCCTACACTGGTCACAAAGGAGAACTTTTGATTACAGGGGTAGGGTGAAAATAGGGTACAAGATAGAGCAATATCATAGAAATCCCATTGAGCCAAACCGTCTGGCTGAGGTAGCCTTTTGATCACGCATCTGAGTTACTGCCAGCTATATAGCTAACCAGATCTCAAGTAGCTTAGTCACAAGCATCATCCAGAAGCTGTTGGAGATTCCCTCTGGAGGCAGGCCATTCCTTGCTCATGAGTTATGGGGGAGAGAGCCAGTTTCAGATGGTAAAACTTCTCTCTCAGTCTGAGTCCCCCGCATGGCTGCTGCCCCCTCCTCCTGGGCAGTCTTAACTTATATAGCCCATGACCTTGTTCACCTGGTCCAGTGGAGGCCAGCTCCGGTTGGCTGTCGGCCAACCAATTTGAAATACATCACTAGTTGCTGGCCAGACACTAGCCCACCAGGTAGATGCCCCTCACCCAGGTAGGTGATACCAGTCACGTAGGCAGAGGGAGCAGGTTTCCCCCACTCCCTCAGGATGTATCCATCTCAGTTACCTAAAGAGATAGGGTAAAGGTGTGTCTCCCCTGCTGGGCCCATCCTAATCAAATTGTCACAGAGCAAGGATTTTGGGGAGAAACAAAGGTGGCTTCCTGCCACACTGCCCACACACACAGTAATGCCCCAACCCCCAATCTTCCCTTCTTATGCTGAGTGGGCTGGGGGGTATCCTGCTCTCAGCAGAGAGGTATGGTCAAAGGGGAGAAGGTTTCTGCCCCAGCAGTAGGTGTCTCTGACTCACTGTATCTGCGTTGCTAGCACAGAAATACTGCCATGTCCTGGGGCTCTGTGGCAGAGATATTCAGGTGCAAGACCTTCACCCCAGATTTGCTCACTGTGAATTGACTAGAAATGTTGCTTCTCTGTTTCTTTTTCATAGTAGAAATAAAAGAGCAGCTGTGGACCCAGGTCCAGATCCTGCCAGTACCAGAACATGTAAGCATGCCCATCAGTTTGTTCACATCCCAGCTGGGCTGAGTCCTGCTTCTTCAGCACTGGAATCTGCGTCTGGGTGATCCAAACATCCAGGAGTCCTGTGGGGGAAGAGGCAGACAGACACATGCGATGGAGACTGTCAGGATCTATAGGGATGGGTCAATGCGTCCTGCAGATACCAGAATGGCGGAACATATTTTGACATATCCCCTGAACCTGAAGGAAAGAGGTGGGACCAGCTTGTGCTTTGCTACAAACCTCCTCCCCTACCATGACCACAGTTCTGCCAGAGGGGCCTTTGTCTCTAGGGAGGGCTTCACAGTTACATCTGAATCATCCCTTCCATACAGGTTCATGGAGACTGAAGGGACCTCAGCAGTCACGTCCTCCAATCCCCTGCGCAGATGCAGGATGGGCTGCTCCTGATCCACCCCGGTCAGGTGCCTACCCAGCCTCTGCTTGAAAACCTGCAGCCTCTGTGTGTGCATCTCTGCAAAGGCAGGCTGTCCCATCATGTGACTGTTCTGACAGTTAGAAAAGATTTCCTGAAATGTGATGCAGCTCTGCTTAGCTGAATATAAACCCTGGAGCTCTTGCCCTGTACGGCAGAGGGAACACTTTTTCTCTGAATCTTATACATTTCCCATATGTGAACACAACATTTATGCCCCCATCACCTTTTAACTCCAGTTATCAGTTTTAACTCCAGTTTATCCAGTTACCAACAATTATAACTTACCAACTTTCTTCAACCTTTGCTCATGCATCTTGACTCGACTTACGTTTGACACCCCTGCCTTGGATCTCAAGAATGTTTTATCATACAACTTCCTGTTCTTCCAGTCACACAATATTGATGGTGTCCTCATTCCCTTGCTTTGCCTGTGGCAGACTGAGGCATGTTTTTGATGTTTTGGGCATTGTGCTGAGTACTTGTGTGTGAGAGTTGTTCCCAAATTACTTAAGAAGAGTTTAGACAAAAACTTGTCTCAGATGGTTTAAACAGGGATGATCCTGCCTTGAGCTAGGGTTTGGATTAGATGTGACCTTGTTAGATACCTTCCAGCCTTACTTTTCTATGATTCTTTGATTAATGGAGCTAGGATCTAGGATCACAGGGTTTTTGTTGTGTTTTTTTCCCCTCTTGCAGATACTGAAGCAAAGAACACCATGGCCAGCTCCACCTTGCCTGTGCCCTTCCTACACAGAAAACCTTTTCTGTAGAGAAGTGGACCTAAGTTTTTCAGATCTCTCTCTGCTGTTAAATATATTTAAAGAGCACCTTTGGGATACCTCTGACATTTCTTGCCAGTGATAACTCAGCTTCACCTTCACTTTCCTGATGTGGTTCCTCTAAATAGGGACATCAGGTTGCACACTTCCGTTGCATGCTTCCTTTTGACAAGCCTTTCCTTCCACTGACTCTCTTGCGTTTCAGGAAGCTAAGCAGCTCTTTGCATAGCCACATCAGTCTCTGGTAGTTTTTCTTATGTTGCACCCTGAGCTAGAATAATTGACATTGAGCCTCCAGTTTTCTGACCTTTAGGAGCTGCCTACCCCCTTGGACACTCCTTGTTTTGCTTTGCCTGTCCATCAACCCAGAAATACTAGCTGCCTGCAATGGCTGGTTTCTTCTTTGTGAAGTCCTGTGCTCTGGCTTGGCTCTTCTCACACTAAAGGTCATCAGTGCTATCTTACCATGACAGTTTCAGCCCAGGGTTCCTCACCACCTCCATTTCATAGCCAGTTCTGTCCTCGTGGTTTGCATCAGGGAGATGGTCCTCAGATTTCTATGCTAGGACAAGCCCTCCCTCTTCATGGGGAGCCAGCTGGACAAGGAAGAAAAAGGACTAACAGAGGCCTTGGGAATGAACTGGGCACATTAACCCCTGATGAGTGTCGACAGTAAGAAGATAGACATACACAAGGTAGGTGGGTAGATGTGCTGCCAAAATGCTGGCTGCAGTATGCCTAGTACAGGTCTGCCATTTTTCTCAAGGCTAAGAGTTTCCAGTGAACAGGAAAGTAAATGGAGAAGTCTGGCTATCCCCAGCCTTGGCCACAGCTATGTTTTCAAGCTATTGTTGAAGGGCAGGGAGCACTGAATCAGCAGTGAAGCAAAGATTTACACATTGAATACTTTATAATTCCTTCTAACAACTTCCTACAAATTGTGGTCCCTGTGCAGCCTTCCTTTAAAACTGACCTTTCTTCCGTTGGCTCTGTGTAGCTCCTTTTCAGTCCCTGCTGCTTCCTCTTATATTCTCCCTTGGCAGGGATCCCTTGACATTGAAGCTCCAGTGTTCTGCCCTTTAGGAACGGTCACCATTCTGGGACACTTCTTACTTTACTCTGTCTGTGCATCAGCCCTGTAATACCGTGTCTGCGCTGGCTGAAATTTACTCTAGGAAGTCTGGGCCTTGGCTTGGCCCTTCCCTTGCTTTCATTTCCTAAGGGTCATCAGTGCAATCCTAACATGACTGCTTCCCCCTCCCCCAGGACTCCTCACCACCTGCATATTCATAGCCACTTCCTTCCTACTGGTTTGTATGTGGTCCAAAACAAAACCCCTCTCCTGGTGATTTGCTTAACTTTCTGGAACAAAATCAGTCCCCTGACACCACCCCAGAACCCATGGAGAGCTTGCTGCAGGAGGAAGAAAAATGACTGAGAGTGGCATTGGGAATGAAGTAGGCACTTTGCCCGTTCGCAGGAGAGTCATCAGTGGGGGGATGCTGGATACTATGCACAGGGAACTACACCACTGCTTTCTCTTCTGTGCATGGTACAGATCTGCCATTGACCCTAAGTGTAAGAGCTCGGTCCTTGTAAGGGAAAAGTAACTGGAAAAGTCTGCCCCTCCCCAGGAACAACAGCCGTGGCCACAACTGTGTTTTCAGTCTATTAGATCCAAGGACCATGAGCCCTCTGCTTCTGCTGGGACATAGGTCTCTACTGGCAATTGTCCCAGGACAGCATGATCATGGGAGTGAAGAGTTCTGCATGCCCCTGAGTGGAAATATCCTGAGATACATGATTGCACAAGGGTTGTGTCTCTCCTTAAACTAGATCCTGTTTAATGCAGAACCTGCAGGGCTGCCTTCTCCTGACCCTCATCAGTGGTAAATAAGGGCTAAGTTTCCTGGACATTTATTCCCAACTCTCACACCTGAGATATAGATGCCATAGAGACGGAAACTGTGCCCCCCTTTTACCACAGAGCCTTTATTGTGACTGTGGCTGTCTCATGTGCAGAGAAGGAGGCAAAGTGGTTAGGGCTTGTTAGATTTTGCACAGCTGTGAGGCAGGAAAGGCACACTGTGCTTTGCTAGCTGCACAGAAATACACTGCAGAGTCTTCGGTTGTTTCCCTGATGTCCAGGGAGGCCTTCAGAGTATTTTTTCGATTCAATGTGAACCTTTCTTTGAATTTAGGTTCTATCTCTGCAACTTCATTTCCATCTGCATGCCGGGCTACAAACTCCATCTCCCCTCCTGTGCCTTCCTGCTGCCGATACCATAGGATCACATAATAGCTTTTGTCATCATGCTCACAGGGGAGGCTTGCAGTGGTCCCCTTCTTGATGGCAATGAACTTCTGCTGAGTTACCATCACCCCAGTGCACAGACCTACAAGGGAGATCCCAAGAGGCAGGGTGAGCAGGAGCCACGCAGAGGGAAACACCTCTCAGCTGCTCCATGTGCCCATCATGATTTGGTCCTAAGTCACCATCTGTATTTGTAAACCTCCTTCACCCTGTCCATTCTGGAACCCTAACTTATGTCTATGCCTCTTACCTGCTTGGCAGTCCTGCTCTCGGGACCCTGATCTCTGTGTCCCCAAGCAGTTGTGCCCAAACTGGTGGGTCAGAGAGCCCTTTCCACAGGGGCTCCCTCTTGCAGAGCTGGTCACTGTCCCTCCCTCCTTCGTCCACCCACCCCATTCCCTTTCCCCTCAGCTTCAGTTCATCTCTACCCCCGCTGAAGATCCCCTTTCTCTCTCTGCCTTTGATTCCCCAGACCCTGACCTGGGACCAGGATCTGCTCAGTGGTTCAGGGCAGGCAGTAGTGAGAAGAAACGCCAGAGCAAGATCTGCACTGCCCGGGACTCCCCGGCACTCCCACAACACAGGCCTACCTGCCAGCAGCTGCAAGCCACAGGAGACCCCCAGCACCAGCCACATGGCATCTGCTGCAGACACCAGACCCACTCCAGAGTCTAAGCCAGGCTGGAAGGGAGGCGGGGGCTTTCTTGGAGGTGGAGCTTTGCAGCACGGGGAGGAGTTAGGGCCAGAGGATGTGCATCTGGACCCGGCTCTAGAGCAGGGTCCTGCAGCTGCCTCTCCCAGGGCGATAGCCAGACCCTGGTCCCAAATTGCTCCAGAAAGGATTTGGTCAGAGGTGCTAGCACAGTGTGAATGGCCTGAGTTCAGCTCCCATGCGTGCAACCTGCTCCATTGAATAAAGTTGACCAGGAATTACATGGTCCTGGGGATTTGGCTTTCAGTGTTTCTGCTCAGTCAACACACTGGCCAAGCTGTGATATGTTCTTGCACCTCAGCCCCCTCCTCCCCTCCCCTTTCCCATGGGAGATGTCGGCCTTGCCTCTTACCCTCAGGTCAGAAGCTGGTAGCAGAGAACAGTCCATCTGGAGCAGCCCCAGGTGCCTTCCAGTTCAAGGCCAGAAGTGTCCCTTATTAGAGGTGGGCAAGTGGGGAGCACAGGCAGCAGGGAGATGAGGGACCTTATTCCATCTGCAGTTAGAAGCACAATACCGCTCTGTGCATCTCCCACCTCTCCTATGCCCAGCTCTGCCCCTCCAAGTCTGGTCAGCAGCTGGGTGCAGCCCCACTCCCTTCCCTTCTATATCTAAGCTCACTCCTGGGGACATTGCTGAATCCTTGCTTGGTTTCACTCCTGGCTGTTGTTGGGAGCACTATTTCACTCCTTGTGTTGGGGCTCCAACGCCCCCCAGTGGCCCTGATAAGCATGGCCTATAGGGCACTACTCTGGTGTTATAGAGATTGGTCCCTTTAGGGACTCCAAAGCCCTGGACAGAGTGGGGTAACTGGGGGTTCTGACTGCAGGCAGACATGGGGCAGGAGGGTCTGGGACTGGCCAGAACTTAGTAGGGAAGTGTAAACAAAGCTCATTGCACGATGCTAGGTTGTGTGTGTGTGCGCGCACGTGCATGCACAGTGACACCCCTCACAGCTGTTGGTGACCACATAGTACAAAAGTTTATCCCCACCTTCAGTAACCAATGATGACACCTCAGAAACTGGACCCTAGGGTGACACTTGGGGTGCTCATGGGTTTGCAAGCCATGAGCCTCTGCAGCCAGGGGAGATTTGATCTGTGCCCTCTCTTTTCTGCTTTTCACATGTTGTGTTTCTCCAGCATGTGGTACTGTAATAAGCGGGAGGTGACTGGAGGCATGAGTCCCAGGCTCTGACATAAAGTGGGTGCCAGAATGGATGCTAAGGGCACGCTGCCTGGCTGTGACAATGAATCCAGGGCAGCTTCTTACTGCTGGTGATTGGAATTGACAGCACTGCCCTTGTGGCAGGCGGGGGCGCTTGGGGGTGAGCTGCTGTGGGGTGGAGGGGGCAGGGCTGCAGGAAGGGGCTGTAATAAGGATGCCTGGTGCTTTAAGAGCAGGTAGCTCAGACCCACTTGTCTGCTCTGGGCATTTAGGGAACCCACTAGGAGCTTCTCTGGAGCTGAAGCGATTCCAGCAGAGGTCTACAAATTAAGTGGTCACAACCTCATGGAGAAAACTAATTGAGATCTTCTGCAGTTTGTGGGCACAGGAGGTAGTCCCTCAAGAAATCAAGGATGCCTCCATTGTCCCCCTGTACAAGAGGAAGGGAAATCACCAACTCTGTGACAACCGCAGGGGCATCTCCCTCCTCTCACTGCTGGCAAGGTTCTTGCAAGAGTCCTCCTCAACCGGCTGATCGACCATCTAAATGACCTACTGCCTGAGAGTTCATGCAGCTTCAGAAAGGACGTGGAACCATCGACATGGTCGTGGGTGACTGATGCCATGACCAGTCCCACCAACTGGAGGATGGGGGGGTTCCCCATAGGCAATCCTGCGGACTGGGGCGGGTGGTCCTCTCAGGCGATCTCGCAATAGCCAATTGCTGCGGCCAATTGCTGTGTTCGCTGCAGCCACTTGTGGGAGCAAGTGCTGGCTCATCGCTGTTGTTACTCCCAGAAGCAGACGCAGCCACTCCTGGAAGCAGCTGCAGCGATCACAGCGATTGGCCAGCGCTTGCAGGGGGGCACCGGTGTTCCCGCCTGCCCCACCGCCCATCGCCTAAGTGGAGAGCGTGGCCAGTTAGGGGGTGCACTGGTGCTCTCAAGGGGTGCATGTGCACCCCCAGGCACCCCCTATGTGTTGCCACTGGACATGGTGTTTGTGGCCTGGCAGCTTCAAGAAAAGTGCCAGGAACAGAACATCAACCTTCTCCGCATGTTCATTGACCTAACCAAAGCCTTCGACACAGTGCACCATGAAGGCCTCTGGGAAATCATGAAGAAGTATGGATGCCCTGGAAAATTCATCAATATGATTCGATAGTTCCATGGCGGCATGATAGCACACGTCCTTGCAAATGGCGAATGCTCTGATCCCTTTCCGATCACAAATGGCATCAAGCAGGGCTGCGTACTCACACCACCCTCTTCACCATGGTATTCTCTGCCATACTGTCGGATGCCTTCCAAGATGATGGGGATCAGAAAACATTTTGATGGAGACATCTTCAACCTGCACAGGCTCCAAGCAAACTCCAAAATCCCGACAGTCAAGCTTTGCAACTTGCTCTTTGCGGATGACTGTGTGTTATGTGCAGGCTCACAGGCTGGCATGCAACAGTCCATGGACCTATTCTCGTCAGCTTGCAACAACTTTGGACTCACTATCAACACAAAGAAGACCAAAGTGATGTTTCAACCTGCGCCTGTCACAGCACCCCAGAAACCACACATCTTAGTTAAAGGCCAACAACTGTCAATGGTCAACAAGTTTGCCTATGTCTCCTGTGCTGTCCACATCGGTGACAAAGTCAAAGTAAAGTTAGCAAAAGCCAGCCTGGTCTTCATCAGACTCTGTAAGTCAGTCTGGGACTGCAGAGGCATTGGAATATTGAAGAAACTCCAGGTTTACAAAGCCATTGTTCTCCCAACCCTCCTTCATGTCTGTGAAACCTGGACTGTCTATCATGCCAAAAAACTAAACCATTTCCACCTGTGCTGCCTGCAAAGGGTACTAAACATCAAGGAGCAGGACAAGATTCTGGACAGTGAGGTGCTCAGAAGATCAGCTCTCCCCCGTATCCACACCCTACTGAAACTGGCACAGCTAAGAAGGACCGGCCACCTTTCAAGAATGCCAGACACTCACCTGCTGATGAAAATCTTCTACAGAGAACTGTCAAAAGGAGTGCGTTTTTGCAGCGCACCAAAGAAGTGGTACAAGGACATCCTAAAGGTGTCCCTGAAGAGTTTCAGCATCAACCCAGAGTTGTAGGAGCAAATCACTCGTGACCATCCATCCTGGAGGTCATTGGTTCAGAGTGGAGCACTGGCCTTCTAGCAGCGGTGCAGGCACAGGCAGTGAGGAAGTACATGGCCAGAAAAATGAGGACCTCTCATGTCCAGTCCTCATCACTCTCCTGCACCTGCTGCAGGAGATTGTTTAAAGCAAAGATTGGGCTTAAAGTCACCTGCGTACCCATGCAACCCAGCCTCCATCCCCCTACTCTTTCTTTCCTCTCTTTCTCTTTTTCCCTCTCTTTCTCCCTTTCTCTTTTCTCCCTTCCTTTTTCTTTCCCACTTCCTTTCTGTCCCCCTCCCTTGCCCCCCTTGCTGGTTGTAGTCATTTTTTGCTTGCTAAGGATGAACAACACTAGGAGCTTCCAAGTCCAGCAGGGATAGCAGAGGGCAGTAAACTGGGATAGGAAACAGTCTGGAGGCAGGAGGGGAACTGAATCCAGACAGGATTACTTCCAGAAAGAGATCACGCTGCTGTCCCAGGTCAGAGCAAAGGGCTTCCCACTCCCCATAGAAAAGCCAAAGGCTGTTTTTGCTTTTTTATTTGGTTGGTGCAACAAATGAGTTTTATATTTTAAGGCCTGGCTGAGAAGCTCCACAGGAAGCAGAGGGAGCCTGGAAGGCATCAAGCTTGCTAACCCTTTGAGGATCCCTAACCCTTCAACTGCTGGCAGTGCTGACACCTCAGCCTGGAGCAGCGGCCAGGGTGCCCACCTTACCAATTACAACTCTGTTGGCTTGGCCAAGTGTGTGTCCTGGTCACTCGTCCCATCACCCCAAATGAATTGACACACTGGCTGTGGGTGGTGTAACCCAGGAGCTTCACTGCCCTTTACTGAGAGGGAAAAGCCCACCTTTCTGTGTCTCCCAAAGCTGTGTGGGGCTACTCAGTGCTTGGCCTGTGCCACCCAGTACAGATGAGCTTGCAAGTCTGGGCCTGAGGAGACAATTTCTGCTGCTGGATGCTGCTAATCTTTTTTGTTGGGGGGGAAGTTCAGGTGGGTGCTGGGCCAACTCCCAGAGGCAGCTCTTGGTGGGCTGGAGAATGTCTCTTGTGTGTGGGGTGGGAGGAGGGGACATTTGGAGCGTCCCCTGCCCCACACTTCCTGTGACTCAGGAGAAAGGCGCTCATCCCTCTCACTGCCCTCAGCTCCTGCCCTGCCCACTACCTTCCCCATGTCCTTGCCCAGCAGGGGAAATACCATGACCACCAGGGCAATTTTCCTAGTCGCACCCAGGTAAAGTCACTTTTCTGGCATGGGGTAGTACCTGCAGTGGTAATGTCGAATAAGCCTCCCACTTGCTGCTTGAGTGGGAAGAGATACGTCCACTTTATGGAAATAGGAGACACCCCCCCCACCCCCAGCTTACTGCTGGGGCCTTATGGCTGAGGGCAAGCGAAACTTGGGGGCATCTGAATCCCAAGCCTCCAGCCTTGGGCCTGCATGTAGGTTGTCTGCCAAAGGATTTGGAAACATCTGGAGCCCCAGGTGGGGGGAAGGAAGTTTGCCAATAGTAGGGCCACTTATGCTTCTTGACTGACTCATGGATTTGGATTTGGCTGATTTCGCTGGGAACACAAAAAAGTCTCTTAAAAAAAAAATCTCCTCCCCTTCACCTACTGGGTCGGCTGTGGGAGCTCTGCTCTCAACAGGAAACTGTGGGCAAAGGGGAGGAGGTTTTTGTCCAGGGAGCAGGTGTCTCTTACTCACTGTGTCTTTGCTGCTAGCACAGAAATACACTGCTGAGTCCTGGGGCTGTACAGCAGAGATGTTCAGGTGAAGGACCTTCTTCCCAAACCTGGCTGCTGTGAGTCGATGAGAAATGTTGCCTCTCTCTGTTTCTTTTTCATGGTAGAAACAAAAGAGCATCTGTGGGCCCTGGCCCAGATCCTGCCGGTACCAGAACATGGCATTATGCCCATAGGTTTGTTCACATTTTAGCAGGGCTAAGCCCCCTTTCTTCAGCACCAGACTCTGCGTTTGGCTGATCTGAGCATCCAGGCGTCCTGTGGAGAGACAGACAGACACCCGGGACAGAGTCTAACAGACACAAACTCCGAGGGAATGGGTTAGGTGCTGTGTTCGATTCATGTCTCATTAAGGACTTACCCACTGCCAGGAGGGAAAAAGCCACGTACCAGACTGCCCACATCCCGATATGTGACTGCCTGGGCTGGGGGCACTCCCCTGCTCTGCACATTTGGGTCCTCCCCTGAGTCTGGAGGAGGTGGTGGGCCCTGCCGAAATTGTCATCAGGCTCCTCCCCGTAGCACAGCCACAGCTCTGCCAGAGGGACCTGTGCCTCTGGGAAGGGCTTCACAGTTATCGTGTCTGAATCATCACTTCCACACAGAGCTTCAAGGTTGTGTGTGTGGGAAAAAGGACTTGGGGTCACCTGAAATGTTCAGCCAAGATGTGGCATGTCCAGCTCTGAGCCACGCCACGTAGGTGCCGTCCAGCCCCTGGTTGGAAACGTTCAGCCTCTAAGACTTCACCCCTACAAAGGCGAGCTGCTCCATCCTGCAGTTTGGGAGGATTTCCTGAAATGTGATCTAACTCTGCTTATCTCTGTTTAACTCATTGGCCTTTGTCCTCTTGGACAGGGAAAATAATTTGTCTCTGTGTCTTTTGCAGTACAGAATGCCCCATCTAAAAATAGCCTTCACATTCCTCAGTATCTTTCATCTCATTTTTTCCAGTTTTTCTTACCAGATTCCTTCTAACTTTCTTCATGCAACTTCTTCTCCAGCCTCTTCATCATCTTTGCCACTCATCTTTTGATCCTTTCCACCATCTCTGCATTCTTCTTAAAAGGCAATGCCCAGATATAGACAGGCTATTCCAGTGGTGCCCTAACCTGTGCTGAAAAGACTGATACGACCAAATCCTGTGTCTTACAGACAAGCTTCTGTATGTTTATCTGACACTTCTGTCCCTTGCTGGAGCCTCAGCTTCATGTTGCCGATTCCCACTGAATTTGTGATGCACCAGAAACCCCAGTTCTAGGCCAGCACTGCTACAGCTGAACAGGTTACCCTCCATTCTGCATTTCCTCTTTATGCCTTTCTCCTATTTATTTGCAACCAGACCCAGCTGTCTGCCGCCTGCAAAAATGGGTCAGGGTTGGTGGGGTAAGGGGTGGGGGGGCCTTGCTCCTCATACTATGACACAGCCTTCTGGTCCCTGACTTTCCCTGCTGATATGTGGCTTTCTCTCAGACAATTACCGTCTGGTCCAGCTCCTGGAGAGGGTCTTTACCGCTTCACAAGGGAAAAGGGTACATTCAAGAACAGAAAACATCAACGCCATCAGCTCTTCTTCAACAAACCAACATTTATTGGACAACAGCAATGGGTGGATCCAGGATATACTCAAGCAGGGCTATGGCACATCACTCCTCAGACCACATAAGGCAAGAACTTGCTGGAAGCCCCAGATTGGTAGGGGACACTGAGGAGTTGGGCAGGGAGCCCTGAATCAGCAGTGAAGCAAATATTTACCCACTAAATAGTTTATAATTCCTTCTAACAACTTCTAGCTCTACATTACCCAAGTCCTCCTTTTCCCACTTTTTAGTGATAGACACTAATTTACCTGATCTCCAGCTGTCTGGCTACCTCAGTTATCACTCATTGTTTTGCAAATATTCCTAGCAGTTGTTTCAAAATGTATTTTCCCCAGGTCTGTCCACACCTTGGACCGAATGTCATCAGGTCTGGCTGACTTCACCGCCTGCACATTTCTCAAAAATTTGCTCTCACTTCCTTTACTCCTCAGAATCTCCCATCCTTCCCCTTCTTTGTTTGCATTCCTCTGTAGCAGAGGCATGTTCCTCTCCCTTAGATCAGGGTCCTCAAACTCATGTGGCCTGGATCAGGACTACAGAGCTCCTTGCAGGCCACATGACCCATCACCAGATCTAGGTTGTGGGGTTTCCCATCATGGCTGCAAGAAACACTAAGTTGGTGCCTACAGCCAAAGAGTCAACATTGCTGCCACTGATGAACCCTGATGTGGGTCCTATAAATTGTGGTCCCTGTACAGTCTTTCTTTAGAATTGCCCTTCCTTCCATTGGCTCAATGTAGCTCCTTGTCGGTCTCTGCTTATTCCCCTTATATTTCCCCTGGTAGGGATCCCCTGACATTGAACTTCCAGTGGTCTGCCCTTTAGGAATGGCCAGCATTCTGGGACACTTCTTATTTCACTCTGTCTGTGAATCAGCCCTGAATTACCTTCTGTCTGCGCTGGCTGAAATTTATTCTGGGAAGTTTGGGCCCTGGCTGGGCCCTTGGCCTGCTTTCCTTTCCTAAGGGTCATCTGTGCTATCCTAACATGACTGCTTCCCCCAAGGACTCTTCATTACCTCCATGTCCATACCCTGTTCTGTCCCATTGGTTTGTACCTGGTTCAAGACAGAAGCTGCTCCACCACCCCCAGGTGGTCTACCCAGCTTTCTCCAATAGAACAAATCCCCTGACCTCATGGAGAGCTTGCTGCAGGAGGGAGTGACTGACAGTAGCATTGGGAATGAAGTAGGCACTTTGTCCCCTTGCAGGAGAATCATCAGTGGGGGGATGCTGGGTACTATGCACACAGAGCTACACCACTGCTTTCTGTTCTGTGCATGACACAGATCTGCCATTTCCTCCAAGGGTAAGAACTAGCTCCTTGTAGAGCAGAAGTAAATGGAGAAGTCTGCCCCTCCCCAGCAACTACAGCCTTGGCCACAACTGTTTTCAGTCTATTACATCCAAGGACCAAGAGCCCTCTGCTTCTGCTGTGACATGGGTCTCTGCTGGCAATTGTCCCAGGACGATGTCATGGTGGGAGTGAAGAGTTCTGTGTGCCCCTGAGTGGGAATATGCTGAGACACATGATTGTACAAGGGTAGTGTCTCTCCTTAAACTAGATCCTGCTTAGTTGCAGAAGCCTGCAGGGCATTCTTCTACTGCCCTTCACCAGGGTAAATTGGTGCTAAGCCTCCAGGACAGTTACTCCTAGCCCTTTGCCCAAAAATATAAATCTTAGGGAGACAGAAACTCAGCTCCACTTTTGCTGTACAGACTTTATTGTGACCGTGGCTGACTTGTGGAGGGAGGGAGGCAAGATGAACAGGGCTTGTTAGATTTTGTACAGCTGTGAGGCAGGAAAGGCACACTGTGCTTTGTTGCTGCACAGAAATACACTGCAGAGTCTTCAGCTACTCCAAGCATAATGTCCAGGGAGTACTTCAGAGTATTTGTTTCCTTCAATTTGAACCTTTCTTTGAATTTAGTTTCTGTCTCTGCTTCGTTTCCCTTTATCTGCCATGCTACAAGCTCCAGCTCCCCCCCTGCACCTTCCTGCTGCCGATACCACAGGATTGCATAGTTGTTACTGTCATTGTGTTCACAGGGGAGGCTTGCAGTGGTCCCCTTCTTGATGGCAATAAACTTCTTCTGAGTCACTGTCACCCCAGAGCACAGACCTATAAGGGAGATCCCAAGAGGCAGGGTGAGTGGAGATCACGGAGTGGAAAACAGCCCCCACTTTATCCCTCTGCCCTGCATTTTTACCCTGGGGCCTGGCACCAGGCTCTGCTCAGTGATTCAGGGCAGGCACTAGTGAGAAGAAAAGCCAGAGCAAGATCTGCACTGCCCGGGACTCCCCGGCACTCCCACAACACAGGCTTACCTGCCAGCAGCTGCAAGCCACAGGAGACCCCCAGCACCAGCCACATGGCATCTGCTGCAGACACCAGACCCACCCCAGAGTCTAGATCAGGCAGGAAGGGAGGCGGGGGCTTTCTTGGAGGTGGAGCCTTACAAGGGGCTGGTAGTGAAGGAGCTGGGGTAGGAGAGGCCCTGTTGGAAGGCAGAGCCAGAGGATGTGCAGTTGGACCCAGCCCTGGAACAGGGTCCTGCAGCTGCCTCTCCCAGGGTGATAGGAAGAAGGGCCATGTGAGGCTTTGGACAGAACTTCGGATCTGGAGAAGCTTTGGACACTTCAGGGGCTGAAGCAGCACATCCGGGTTGAAGTGTTGCCCCGTTCGGCTTCCCAAAGATCTTCAGAGCCACCTCGGAGATCTGGCCATAGGGTATAATGGGGAACCAATAAAATATCCATAACTTTGTTGTTTTTTGTCTGATTTGGATGAAATGTTCAGGGATAGTAGACTCTTCAGTGAGCATGAAACTTGCCAAGTTTCAAGAATATTGGTGCAGGGGTTTGGGGGGAACTGCACCCCAAATTCTTGAAAGCAAAACTCCTTTCATGTCTATGTATTACAACCGGGGGGGGGGTGCAAAACTGCAGGGCTGGTAGTTCTTGCTGAAGCCACAAAGCCTGCCAAGTTTCAAGAAGGTCGGTGCAAAGGCTTGGGGGTGAGAGGTTACCCCTGTCAGAGGCAGGTGATGGGAGAACTGCAGGGATCTGGGTTTTCCATTTCCCACAGAAAAACAGTGAAAAATGTGAATTTCCCCCTTTACCCAAGGAAATGGTGGATTTTTCATTTTAAGGAGAAACCCATGGATTTTGCACTTTTACAAAGAGCTCTCTGCAGGCTGGCCGAGTTCCAGCCTGCAAGGGGCTGGAGGGAGCAGGAGCAGTGGGGCCAGGTATGGGGCGCCATGTGCAAATATATGCACGTGAGGTGATGCTGAGGTTGCTCATGGGTTTGCAGGCAATGAGCCTCTGCAGCCAGGGGAGATTTGATCTGTACCCTCTCTTTTCTGCTTTTCACGTGATGTGTTTCTCTGGTACTGTAATAAGCAGGAGGTGACTAGAGACATAAGCCTCAGGCTCTAACATAAAGTCCATAGGCAACTAGTGCCTCCCAAGTCAGGGGGCCCCCCAGCAGCCAGAGGAAGCAGGATGTCTTCCAGCGGCCAGTTGATTGCCGAGCCAGCAGCAAAACCAGAAGTGCATTTCAAGTTTCACAACTGGCACTTCCAGGGGTGCAAGTACACCTGTGTGCACCCCCTAGGTGTCACCAGTTCTCAAGCAAGTGCCAGAATGGATGCTAAGGGTGTGGCGGGCCAGTAGGGGGCGCTCCTGTGTTAAGCCACCCACCTCACTGTGCCCCACCACCTTCCAGGCTTTGAGTGCCTCCCTAGGGGGGCCTCGCATCCGACTGAGCCCCTTCCTGGAACACACTTGCTAGCCAGGGGGTAACATAAGCTGCCACCGCCCCGAGAAGGGACTCTCTCGGCCCTGTGTCCTTGGGGAAACACAGGCCTAATAGTGCTACGGGTACTCGACCCAGTACAGGCACTTGGGGCACTTCCCCAAGTCGGGGGCCAAAGAGGAAAGTCCCTCTTAGTCCGCAGACCTAAGGGGCCTCTTAGGCATAATTTAGACCCACCCCTCAATAAGTCTCCCACGCTGGTCACAAAGGAGAACTTTATTGATTACAGGGGTAGGGTGAAAATAGGGTACAAGATAGAGCAATATCATAGAAATCCCATCAAGCAAAGCAGTCTGGCTGATGTAGCCTTTTGATCACTCATCTGAGTTACTGCCAGCTATATATCTAACCAGATCTTGAGTAGCTTACTCACAAGCATCATCCCGAGGCTGTTGGAGATTCCCTCTGGAGGCAGGTCATTCCTAGTTTGTGAGTTTTGGGAGAGAAAGCCAGTTTCAGATGGTAAAACTCCTCTCTAAGTCTAAGTCCCCTGCATGGTTGCTGCCCCCTCCTCCTGGGCAGCCTTAATTTATAAAGCCCCTGTGACCTCATTCACCTGGTCCAATGGGGGCCAGCACCTGTTGGCTGTCAGCCAACCAATTTGAAATACATCACTAGTTGCCAGGCAGACTCTAGCCCACCAGGTAGAAGCCCCTCACCCAGGTAGCTGATACCAGTCACGTAGGCAGAGGGAGCAGGTTTCCCCCCTCCCTCTGGATGTATCCATCTCAGGTTACCTAAAGAGACAGGGTAAAGGTGTGTCTCCTCTGCTGGGCCCATCCTAGTCAAATTGTCACAGCACAGAGATTTTGGGGAGACACAAAGGTGGCTTCCTGTCACAAAGGGCATGCTGCCTGGCTTTGACACCGAATTCAGGGCAGCCTCTTGCTGCTGGTGACTGGAATTGACAGCACTGCCCCTGTGGCAGTCGGGAGCGCATGGGGGTAAGCTGCCATGGGGCGGAGGGGGACGGCACTGCAGCAAGGGGCTGTAACAGGACATCCTGGACCTTTAAGAGTGATAGGTAACCCAGACCCACATGTCTGCTGTGAGCTTTTAGGGAATCCCACAAGGAGAGGGGAAGGCAATTATTTCGGGCAGAGGGCCACTTAACAAGGTTTGGTGAGCTTTGGTTGGCCACATGGGTAGCCGTGGCCCTTGACAGATGTCCTGCCCCCTGGTTGCCATCTTGGGACTAGAAGTCCCCCCCCTTAACCTGTGACCTTTGCAACTGGAAATACCTCCCCTTGCTGCCCCCCCCTCCCCAAAATACTCCTTTTGGACCCCCCACTCCTCTCATGGTGCAGCAGCAGCAACAAGTGCGGATACTTGGGGTGCTCATGCCTGGTTCAGGCGCTGGTGTCTGGAAGCATGTGGCTGCAGCCAGCACTACACATTGCAGCAAAGAGCACAGCACAGTTATGTTGCGTTTATCACCTGTGCTCCAAAGCACCAACTCATGGGATCATTATAAAATTCTAGTTTATTGGACGGATGCAAAAGTCAGACCATAAACCTTGGTGCTGATCCCTTCAAACACACACAAATTCACAGTAGCTAGCTATGACCACTAAGCACTGGTGTCAAGATATACCTATCCCCAAGTGCTGGAGTTCACTGTCAATGGCCAGCTGAGGCTTCTTTCAGTGCGATGTTGCTTCAGAAGGGGGTCGCCAGCTGGTCCTTCTGGCTGGACAGCCAGGGTGCTGGTCAGATCAAAGAGGGTGCCATTGGCGGTCATTTTTTACTGCCTTTTATTCCTCTCTGGCAGACTTTGGTGACTCCCCAATTCTCGGGCTTACCCAATCCAGGGGTCATTGACCTTGAGGGACATCCCTCTTGGTAGCTATTGGATGGCAGCTGTCAGCCCCAGGGGTCACGTCCGCAGGTACATGCAGTCTCAGGAGTCCATTGATGAATTTTGATTGATTCACTGCCATGATGAATAGAGCTCTGGAAGTGGTTGATCAGCAGGTATTTCAGCCCCAAGGGTCTGTTTCCAGCGTTGATTAGTTCAAAACAGGGCTTCCACACCGTTAACACTGACGTTTCAGGGTGTTCCTGGCTCTATATTGATTTCCTCTCCTTGGTCTGTAGTTTTGTAGGTGTTAATTGCTGCTCGTTAACTTGTGTATCCCGACTAGCTACCGTGTTACACAAACAACCATGATTCATTCAGGGACTCACTCCATACAGAGATTCCTGCTCTTGCAAACATCATAATGTGGTACAACTTACATTTAAACATAAAGTACATTTGTAAAAGCATCTACAATCTCTATTTTCACTACATGTACACCTTATATAAAAATAATAATAATATAATAAAAGAAAAAGAGAGAGGAAGGAAGAAAAGGTAGAAAACAGAAAGCATCCTCAAAAGGGGGCAAATACTGCAAAAGGGGCTTTTGCCATATGGACGAGCTTCACATTGCAGAGGGGGTGGGGTGGGGAGGAGGCAGGCAAAATGGTTTCTTGCTACACTTGCTGCCACCGCCTGTGCCAGGTGTGAACACACTGAGCACCCCTGCCTGCTGGTGTTGCTGCTGCTGCGGCCTGCCAGGGATGTGAGCAATGGGGGGAGTGTAGGGGAGTCCCCACACTCCCCACCTTTCCTCACACCCACACCCACACCCACACCCACACCGTGCCTACTGAAGCTCTGTACTGCCACCGACCCCTGGGCATGGGGTCTGCATTGCTGCCAGCCCCTACCTCTTCCTTCTGCCCAACTCTGCCCCTGCCCCCACCACTTCCCTACCTGCTGCCTGGAGACAGCAGGATGCCAGGGAAGTTGAGCAGATTCCCTGGTGGCTGCAGCAGCAGTAGCAGCAGCCCCACTCAGCAGCTGTGTGCTGGACCGGCCAGGCTCTTCCACCCCAAGGGTGGGAGTGAGGCAAAGTAGGGTATTTCGGGGAGGTGTTTATATGTGGGCAGATCACTCCCACCCTCATAGGTGGAAGAGCTGGGTGGGGTACAAGTAGTTGGTGGGCTGGATGAAAGCGCCTGAAGAGCCAAATGCATTCCCCCAGGCTGTATTCTGCCCGCCTCTGCACTAGGAGCTTCAAACTCCAGCAGGGAAAGCAGAGGGTAACGAACTGGGATAAGGAACAGTCTGGAGGCAGGAGGGGAGCTGAACCCACAAAGGATTGCTCCCAGAAAGAGGTCACACTTCTCTCCTGGCTCAGAGCAAAGGGCCTCCTCCTGCCCAGAGAAAAGCCAAGTACTTCTTTTAGTTTCTTTGATTGGTGCAACAATTGAGTCTTGTATTTTAAGGCCTCGCTGAGGAGCTCCACAATCATCAGGCTTGCTAACCCCTTGCAGGTCACTAACCCCTCGGGTGTTGGTGGTTCTGGCACCTCAATCCACAGCAGCTGTCCAGGGTGCTGCAGGCCTGTCCAGGTGTGTGTCTCAGTCACTTGTCCTGTCACCCCATGTTAATTGACACACTGACTGTGGCTGGTGTAACCCAAAAGAGTCACTGCTCTGAACTAAGAGGGAGAGGCCCAACTGTCTGTGTCTCATAGAAATTATAGAAAATTAAGATAAGAAGGGATCTCAGGAGGTCATCTAGTCCAACCCCCTGCTTAAAGTAGGACCTTCCTCAACTAGACCATCCTAGCCAAAGCTTTGTCTTGACAACCTCCAAGGATGGAGATTCCCCCACCTCTCTGGGTAACCTGTTCCAGTGTTTTATTACCCTCCTAGTGAGAAAATTCTTCCTAATATCTATCCTAAATTTTCCTTGCTGGACCCTGAGACTGTTGCTCCTGGTTCTGTCATGTTGCACCACTAGTTCCATCCTCTTTTGAACCAGTCTTCAGGTAGTTGAAGGTTGCTATTAAGACCTCTCTCCCAAGGCTGTGTGGGGCTGCTCAGTGTTTAGCCTGTGCCAGCTGATACAGATGAGCTTTCAGCTCTAGACCAGAGGAGACAAGCTCTGCTGCTAGATGCTGCTAATCCCTGAAAAGTCCATTTTCTTTGGGGGAGGTGTTCTGGTGGCCACTGGGCCAGCTCCAAGAGGCAGCTCTTATTGGGCTGGAGAATGTATTCTATGTTTGGGGTAGGAGAAGGAGAGGCTCATTTGGAGTGCCCCCTTACCCCACACTTCCTGTGACTCAGGAGAAAGTTGCTCAACCCTCTTACTGCCCTCAGCTCCTGCCCTGCTCACACACACAGTGATGCCCTCCCGTTCCCCTGCTGGGTGGGCTGGGGGGAGCTTTGTTCTCAGCAGGAAGCTACAGTCAAAAAGAAGGTTTTTGCCCAAGGACCAGGTGTCTCTGATTCACTGTGTCTGCACTGCTGGCACAGAAATACACTGCTGAGTCCTGAGGCTCCACAACAGAGATATTCAGGTGAAAGACATTTGCCCCCAGCATGTTTGCTGTGAATCGATCAGAAATGTTGCCTCTCTCACTTTCTTTTCCATAGTAGAAATAAAAGAGCAGGTGTGGGCCTTGGCCCAGATCCTGCTGGTACCAGAACATGGAATTGTGCCCATCGGTTTGTTCACATTTCAGCTGGGCTAAGTCCCCCTTTTTCAGCACCAGGCTCTGCGTTTGGCTGATCCGAGCATCCAGGAGTCCTGCGGGGAGACAGACAGACACATAGAACAGAGTCCAACAGACATGCAGCTCTAAGGCATTGAGTTAGGTGCCGTATTCTGCAGACACCAGGACAAGGATTCATGTCTCATTAAGGACTTACCTACTGCTAGGAGGCAACAAGCCACACACCAAACTGCCAACATCTCAAGCTGTGACTGACTGGGCTGGGGGCACTCCTCAACACAGGGTAATACACAGATCTGCTCTTTACACTTGGGTCCTCCCATGGTCCTGATGAATGGGGGTGGTCCCTGCCTAGTTTGTCATCACCAGGTTCCTCCCCCCAGAACAGTCACAGTTCTGCCAGAGGGGCTTGTACCTCTGGAGAAGGCTTCACAGCTATCATGTCTGAATCATCCCTTCCACACAATGTTTATGGGAGTTGTGAATGTGGAAGAGGCCTCAGGGGTCACCTGAAATGCTCGCAAAGATGTGGCATGTCCTGCTCCTGAACCACCCCAGACAGGTGCTATGCAGCCCCTGGTTGGAAACCTGTAGCTTCTGAGATTGCACCCCTGCAAAGGCAAGTTTGGGAGGATTTCCTGAAATGTGATCTAACTCTGCTTATCTGTACTTAAAAGCTTTTGTTTCTTGTCCTCTATGGCAGGGAAAACAATTTGTCTCTGTGTTCTATGCAGAATTTCCCAAATATGAAAAGTGCTCATATGTCCCCCATGTCTGTTATCTCCATTTCTCCAAGTTTCACCTATCAAATTCCCTCAACCTGTTCTCATACATCTTGCATTCCAATCTCTCTATAATTCTCATCACTCCCTTCTGGATCCTTTCAACCATCCCTGCATTCTTCTTAAAAAGTACTGCCCAGATATAGATTGTCTACCAGGATTTATTAGAAGTGGGTTATGGCACATCACTCCAGAGACCACAGTGGGATGGAAGTGAGATGTGGCTAAAGTGCCCAGATTGATAAGGGACACTGGGGAGCTGGGCAGAGAGAAATGAATCAGCAGTGAAGCAGATATTTATACACTAAGCATGTCTACGTGCAACGTTTACTGTGCAGTTGACTACTTAGCTGCGCAGTAAATGTCTCCATGTCTACACTGTTGGCATTGGGTTGATGACCCAGATACCTTGTTATGGGCAGACCCAAACTTTTAGGCCAACCACAACCTTCCCATTCAATAATGGGCACATGTTATCGATATACAGTGATAGCATATCAGAATAATGCAAACAATTCTATATTTACCATTCCTAGGGCTGTCATAGAGGGAAGGTACATCTGGCCAGGATGCAAGCTTCACCCTGAGGTTGGTTTTTGAATGTCAGATGTTAGCATCCTGGAAGTCAAGGACCAAGGCTAACCCCTGTTCCCCCAGCAGGGTGGGTGAGATGGGCTGGTGCCCCTTGCCGATTGTGGCCTCAGATTCCCCTCTCAGGGACCCCTTGTTGCTCTTAAATCTTTCCTTTTGTATGCTTTCTTCCCTCTGATAGCTCTTCATTCCCAGGTATCATTAATTGGTTTCCCTGTGGTCATTGTACTGTCCATGTGCTGTCCTTTCAGCATATTCCTGTGTTCTAACAAAACCATCATATGCACACATCTTAATTTTCTTATTTACCCATCCTCTTAATTTGGTCTGTTCACCAGAGTTGGAAATCTCAAGGGCTCTGCAGTTTGGTGCTGTGACTTAATGCCACCTTATCTCATATTATGGAACAGTGTGGTACATGTCAATTTCCCAGCCTGTGTGTCTGCTGGCTTCAGACAGAGTGGGTCTTGAAGGAAACTTTGTCACAAACAGGCTTTAGAAACCAATTAACCCTTGCTGTTTCTCTGGATCATTGTTCTAATCCAATGCCTACTTTACTCACAAGCCAATTCCCAAAAGCAAACCTCTAAATACCATTTTGTAGCCATCATACACATGCAGGGCTATTAGGCTAGAGTCACAAATTTACTCTGCATCAGGATAGTACTTGTAAATGCAAGTATTATCCTGCTGTGGAGTAAAAAAATTCCATAGCAGTGCACGTTGGATGGGCTGGCTAGGGCACAAGAGTGCTTCAGTGTGGAGGCTGCATGTTGGCTACCCCCATGCTGAAGTAGCCCTGTGTCCCAGACAGCCCCTTTGCAGCATGTTGAGCCAGGGGGAGCAGCCCCAGGGTGGCAGACTGACACCGAGAGCACCCTACCATCTGGGATTGTTCTGACCCGGTTCCACATGTTGCGTATTAATACACATTACAGTATATTGCTCCAGAGTTAATTGTTCCTGGGTGCACGTTCAAATAGCACACCTGGGTGCAATACACTCCAAAGCAATAAGCCCTGGAGTTTAGTCATGTGCAGTAATAGCACATGTAGACATTTCCACTATGTACTTTATAGTTCCTGCTGAGAGTTTCCCAGTTCTACACTTCCCCAAGTCCTCCTCTTCCTGCTTTTTAGTAGTAGACACTTATTTAACTTGTCTCCAGTCCTCTAGCACCCCAAGTTATCTTACATGGGCGTGCAAATATTCCTGATAGTGGATCCAGCATTTTCTCAGGTCCATCCACACCTTGAACTGATTTCATCGAGTCTGGCTGACTTCATTTCTTGCACATTTCTCAAAATGTTGCTAATACTTTCCTTACTTCTCAAAATCTCATGCCCTTTCCCTTCTTTGTTTACATTCCTCTTTGGTGTGGGCACATTCCTCTCCCTTAGATCAGGGAACTCAAACTAATTTTGCCCTATGAGATGGATCTGCAGCACAGGGTTCCACCTAGGCCAGACCACCCATCCCCAGATCCAGACTATGGGGCTTCACATATCAGCACTATCGCTGAAAAACCCTCATGTGGACCCTGGAAACTGTGGTCCCTTTGCAACCTGCCTTTAGAAATGCCCTTCCTTCAGCTGGCCATATGGATCTCTTTGATGAATGAAAAAGGTCCTTATCCATTTCTGCTTTTTCCTTGTATGTTCTCATATGATAGGATACCTTGAGCCTCCACTGTTCTGACCTTCAAGGACTTCTGGGACTCTTCTCATTTTACTCCACCTGTCCGTTACCCCTGAGCTACTGTCTTTTTGCACTGGCTGAAATCTGCTTAGGGAAGTCTGGGTCCTGGCTTGGCTCTTGCCTGACTTTCCTTTCCTAAGGCTTGTCCATGCTATCCTACCATGCCTATCCATGCATGAACTTTGACCCCATGGACACTGTGCTGGACAAGGAAGAAAAAAGGTGAGAGTGGGGTATAGTTATGAGTAGGGGTCATGATGAGCTCGTAGGTCTGGGCCTGAGGAGGTGGACTCTGCTGCTGGATGCTGACAATTTCTGCTGGAGAAGAAAGAAACAGGTGTGAGAGGGAGATTGGGAATGGGCCGGGCACTCATTCCACTTTGGGAAGAGTTGTCAGTGAGGGATGGGGTAAAGGGCGCTGGCCACTGTGCACAGGAAGTTGCCTCAGTGCTTCTTATTCCATGCATGGTACAGGTCTGCTGTTTCCCACAAGGCTAAAAGCTCCCTGTGAGGACCAAAGTAAACAGAGATGTCTGCTTCTCCCCAGTTACCACAGCCTTCGCCATCATTGTTTTTTTAGTTTATTAGACCCAGTAGGCCCTGATCCCTCTGCCTCTGCTATGATAGTTGTCTCTCTGCTGGCAATTGTCCCAGGGTGGTGTCATGGTGGGAGTGAAGAGTTCTGCCTGCTCCTGAGGAGGAATACCCTAAGACACATGATTGCATCAGGGCTGTGTCTCTCCCTAAATTAGTCTTGTATAGTTGCAGAAGCCAGCAGGATCTCCTTTTTCTGCTGCCACTCACCAGCCCTCAGCCCAGGGGTATGGATCCTAGTGAGACAGAAACTCACCATACAGTCTTTCACCATACAGTCTTTATTGTGACTGTGACTGACTCATGTGCATAGGAGGCAAGGTGAGCAGGGCTTGTTAGATTTTGCACAGCTGTGAGGCAGGAAGGGTGCACTGTGCTTTGCTGGCTGCACAGAAATACACTGCAGAGTCTTCAGCTGTTCCCCCCGTGATTTCCAGGGAGCCCTTCAGAGTATTCATTCGGGTCAATTTGAACCTTTTTTTGAATTTAGTTTCTATCTCTGCTTCATTGCTATCTACATGCAGGGCTACGAACTCCAGCTGCCCTCTTGCAGCTTCCTGCTGCCGATACCACAGGATAGTAATGTAGCTGCTGTCATTGTGCTCACAGTGGAGGCTGGCATTGGTCCCGGTCTTGATGGAGACAAACTTCTCCTGAGTAACTGTCACCCCAGTGCACACACCTACAAAGGAGATGGGCAGGGTGAGTAGGGGTCAGGGAGTGGATGCCACTTCTCAGCTGCTGTGTGTGCATATCAGGATCCAGTCCCAAATCACTGTATGTTTGCAAACTTCCTTCACCCTGCCCACCCCTCAACACCATCTTGTGTCCATGCCCCTTTCCTGCTTGGCACAGATCTCAGGGCCTTGATCCCTGGGTCCCTAAGTATTCATGACCTAACTAATGGGTCAGAGCCCTTCCCCACAGTCTCCCCTTTGGCAGGGCTGGTTCCTGCCTCTTTCCTACACTCACTCCATCCCCTTTCTCCCCAGCTCCAGCACATTTCTACCCCAAATGAAAATATCTTTTGTCTTTACCTTGGATTCTCCCTTGGGGGTTGTTACCAGGCTCTGCTCAGCAGTTCAGGGCAGGCAGTGATAAGGGGAGATGCCACAGCAAGAAGATCTGCACTGCCCTGGACCCCCCAGGACTCCCCCAGACCTACCTGCCAGCAGCTGCAAACCACAAGAGACCCCCAGCACTAGCCACATGGTGCCTGCTGCATAGAAGGGCCCCAGGCAGGAAGCTGTGCCAGGCAGCAAAGGGACTGGGGGCTTTCCAGCAGGTAAAGCTTTGCAAGGAACTGAGTGGGAGGAGCTGAGGCAAGAGCAGCCCTTCTGGGGAGGTGGAGCAGAGGATGAATGGCCTGGGTCCAGCTCCCCATGCCCACAGCCTGTTCTGCTGAAGAAACTTGGCCCTTGCCAGGCGTTATGTGGTCATGAGAATATGGCTTTTAGCGAGTTGGGTGCTTCTGTTCAGTCAACACACTGGCCAAGATATGATATGTTCCTGCACCTCAGCCCTCTCCTCCTCTCGCCTTTCCCATGGGAGATGCTGGCTTTTCCTCTTACTCTCAGGACAGAGCTTGGTAGCAGAGAGCAGTCGTCTCCATCCAGTGCAGCCCCAGCTGCCTTCTAGTGCTGGGTGAGAGGTGTCCTCTGCCAGAGGCAGGTGATGGGAGATCTATCATGAACACTGGCAGCAACAAGATAAGGGACCTTAACCCATTTGCAATTAGAAGCACAATGCCACCCAGTGCATTTCCTACTTCTGCTCTGCCGCTCCAGGTCTGGTCAGTGGCTGGGTGCAGCCTCGCTCCCTGCCCTTCCATACCAAAGCTCAGTCTTGGGGATGTTGCTGAATCCTTGCTTGTTTTCATCTCTGGTTGTTCCCTTGTCTTAGGGCTCCATCGCCTCCCAGTGGTCTTGACTAGCATGGCTGACAGGGCACTGCTCTGGGGTTGCAGAGATCTACCTTCACTTCTCCTGAGAGATTTGAAGCCCTGGGCATAGTGGGCTTTGGCTGTGGAGGCAGACAGAGGGCTGGAGGGTCTGACCAGTGCTTAGTAAGGAAGTGTAAGCAAAGCTCATAGCACCAAGCTAAGTGTGTGTGCTTGTGTGCATGGGTGTGCATACACACGCATACCCGTGCATGACTGGGTTGTATTGTTTATACACTGAATATCTCTTCTACTTTGTATCAGTGGACAAATACCACAGGAAGGCAGATGATGGATGGCCCACTGTCCTTTCTTTGTGCTCCCATGATGACAGCCATTGCAGCTCGGGATGACCACACAGTAAACCCTCCTCTCAGGGATCTCCCACAAGTTTTTACTCCACCACCAATGACCTCTAATGCCTGAATGCTGGTCCCAGCAGTGATGCTGTGGTTACTCATGGATTTGCAGGCCTTGAGTCTCTGCGGCCAGGTGAGCTTTGATCTTTACCCTTTCTCTTTCCTGTTTGCCATATGTTGTGTTTCTCTGGCATGAGGCAGTGTAATTAGTGGGCAGCGGTTGAAGGCATGGCACCCAGGTTCTGACATAAAGGGGGCACCCGAATGGATTTTAAGGGGGTGCTCCCCTGGTGACACTGAATCCAGCGAAGCCCCTTGCTACTGGTGACTGGAATTGGCAGCACTGTCTCGGAGGCAGTCTGGGGCTCATGTACGCTCATCAGCGCTATGCTACTGAGACAACACTGCTGCTACAGAGGATGGTGCCAGCACAGCCAACAGCCAGGGGTTTAACGCAGCCTCCCCCCACCTCCCCCCATACTGCAGATGCTATCTTGGTTGCAAGGGCCATGGGAGTGAGTTGCAGGTGCAGGGGGAGGGGGCAGTCAGGGCCCATAGAGGATAGCCTGGCCCTTTAAGGGGGGAAGGCAGACCTGGTGCAGGAGTCTGTGAGCATTTAGGTAATAAGCAGGTATCTCTAGCAGCTTCAAACTCCAGCAGGGAGAGCAGAGGGCAACAAACTGGGAGAGGGAGTCTCAAGGCAGGAGGGGGACTGGAATCCAGATAAACTTGTTCCCAGGAAGGGGCCACACAGCTGTCGTGGGCCAGAACCCCAGGCCCCCTACTGCCGGGACAAAGGCCATAGGCTTGACTTTGTTTGTTGGCTTGGTGCAAAGAGTCTTGCCTTCTAAGGACTGGCTGAGGAGGTCCACAGGGAGCAAAGGCAGCTTGCAAGGCTGCAGGCTCAGTAACCCTCTTAGTTATGTTAATCCATGTCAGGCATCCTACATGCAGGCCCCAAGCTTGGATGCCGTGGAGTTCAGATGCCCTTGAGTCTTGCTTGCCCTTAGCCAAAAGGTCAAAGAGCAAGCTAGGGAGAAATCCTCTATCTTCCTAAAAATAAAGTGTGTAGCTGAGATCCTCTCATTGGGAGGTTATAGTAGACTCTTGTAAGTGGGGTCTGCCCCCAGTGCATTGGATTTACCTCCACCCTTAACTACACAACACCGTTTCAAGGTGATCTTGGCCTGGTGACCATGGTGTCTTCCGTGCCAGGTAAGAACAGGGACTACACTTGATCTGAGCCAAAAGGCAGGGGTGTATAGGGCTGCTCAGTGCTTGACTGAGCTCAGCAGTTACTGGGCTGGAAAACGTCTCGTGTGTAGAGGGGTGCTCAACTGGTCTGTCCCTCCACACTTCCTGTGACTCAAGAGGGTGGCACTCACCCCTCACTGCCCTTAGCTCCTGCCCTGCCCACAAACCAGCGATGCTCTCCCCTACTGGGTGGGCTGGAGGAGCCTGGCTTTCAGCAGGAAGCTGCAGTCAAAGGGAAAGCCCAGGGTTTCTGCCCAGGGAGCAGGTGTCGGTGACTCACTGTGTCTGCACTGCTGGCACAGAAATACACTGCCGAGTCCTGGGGCTCCACCAAAGTGATTTTCAGGTGAAAGACATTTGCCCCCGACATGTCTGCTGTGAATCGATCAGAAATGTTGCCTCTCTCTCTTTCTTTTTCATAGTTGAAATTAAAGAGCAGCTGTGGGCCTTGGCCCAGATCCTGCCGGTACCAGAACATGGAATTGTGCCCATCGGTTTGTTCACATTTTAGCTGGGCTGAATCCCCCTTCTTCAGCACCAGGCTCTGCGTTTGGCTGATCCGAGCATCCAGGAGTCCTGTGGGAAGACAGACAGACACCTGGGACAGAGTCCAACAGACATGCAGCTCCAAGGCATTGGGTTAGGCACTGTGTTCTGCAGACACCAGAGCAGGGATTCATGTCTGAGCATGGACTTACTCACTGCCAGGAGGCAACAGGCCACGCAGGCGAATGCCCATGTCCCCATCTGTCACTGACTGTGCTGGCGATGTTCCCCCAGAATGGAGTAATATGCAGCTCTGCTCTGCACGCTTGGGTCCTCCCTGGAAAATGGAAGTGGGTGCTGCCTAGTTTGTCATCATCAGGCTCCTCCCTGCAGGACAGCCACAGTTCTGCCAGAGAGGCCTTTGCCTCTGTAGAGGGATTCACAACTATCACATCTAAATAATCCCTTCCACACAGAGCTTCTGGGAGTCATGCATGTGGAAGAGGCCTCAGGTGTCACTGAAATGTTCTGCAAAGATGTGGCATGTCTTGCTCCTGAACCATCCCAGATTGGAGTCTGTCTGCCCCTGTGTGAAACCCTCCAGCCTCTGAGAGTACACCCCTGCAAAGTCCATCATACAGTTTTGGAGGATTTCTTGAAATGTGATCTAACTCTCCTTAGCTTTTTTAAAACTCATCAGGCACATACACACATACAGGGAGGCTGCTCTGACGTGCTGATATTCTGCATTGAAGCACACTCAATGAATCGAGTCTGTTGAAGTGTGGAAATTACCAAACTCCAGCAGGCTCCAGCATCATGTGTATCAGCATTCCCACACTAAAAAATGGTGATGGGGCACTTTAAAGCTTGTTTGATGAGCTTTCAAAGCCGCCTGCCACCATTTTTCAGTGCAGGGATGCTAATACATGCAACGCTCCAGATGCTTTTAATTAGCATGGCTTTTGGAGCTGTGCTAATTAAAGTGCCCCCCCACCACACACCTCCCAAAGCCTGTCTATAAACACCCACTGGCTCTTGTCCTGTATGGCAGAGAAAGCAATTTGTCTTTGTGTCTTATAGACTAGGGCTCCCCTATATAAAAACAGCCTTCATGTTCCCCACTGTTCTTTATCTCCATTTTCCTAAGTTTAACCTTACAAATTCCTTGCATCTCTCCTCATGCAACTTGTTCCCTAGCCTCTCTATGATCTTCATCACTCACCTCCGGATCCTTTCCACCATCTCGGCATTCTTCTTTGAAAGGCAATGCCCAGAAATAGATGGGCTACCCCAGCAGTTTTCTAACCTTTACATAAAAGACTGATACTACCCGATCCTGTGTCTTACAGACAATGCTTGTGTTTATTTATCCAACACTTCTGTTCACTGCTTGAGTGACATCTTCATGTTGCTGATTCCCACTGAATTTGTGATGCACCAGAACCCCCAGTTCCAGGCCAGCACTGCTACAGCTGAACAAGTTATCCCCCATTCTGTATTCCCTCTTTAAACCGTGCTCTTTATTTGAATCAGTCCCAGCTTTCTTCTGTCTGCAAAAATAGATTAGGGTTGGTGGGGTAAGGGAGAGCCCCTGGCTCCTCATACTATGACACACAGCTTTCTGGTCCCTGACTCTCCTGCTGATCTGTGGCTTTCTTTCAGACAGTTACCTTCTGGTCCAGCTCCTGGAGAGGGTCTTTACCTCTTCACATGGGAAAAGGGTGCACTCGAGGATGGCAAATAGCAAAGCCATCAGCTCTTCCTGCATAAAACAGTATTTATTGGAGAACAGCCATGGGCAGATCCAGGATTTACTCAAGTGGGCTTATGGCATGTCACCCTTCAGACCATGGAGGCAAGGTGTTGCTGGAGCCCCCAGACTGGTGGGGGATACTGAGGAGCTGGACAGAGAGCACTGAATCAGCAAATATTTATATATTGAATACTTTATAATTCCTTCTAACAACTTCTATCTCTACACTTCCCCGGGTCCTCCTTTTCCCACTTTTTAGTGATAGACACTAATTTACCCTTCTTTCACTGCTCTGACACTCTCAGTTTATAATCTAGGAGTCTTCAAATATTCCTGAAAGTGGATCCATCCACATCTTGAACTGAGTTTCATCAAGTGTGGCTTACTTCACTGAATGCACGTTTCTCAAAACTTTGCTGACACTTACTTACATCTCAGAATTTCCCATCCTTCCCTTTCTTTGTTGACATTCCTCTGTAGCAGGGGCATGTTCCTCTCCCTTAGATCTGGGGCCTGAAACTCAGTCCTATGGGTGGATCTGAACCACAGGACTCCTTGCAGGCCAAAAGACCCATCCCAAGATCCAGACTGCAGGGCTTCCTACCGTGGCTGCACTGGAAACATCTGGAAACATCTACATGTGTGCCAGACTGCACAGCTGTTACTGTATACTTATTTAGCACATACTTATTATATTAAATCACTATGGTAACCATCATTACTGTGCAGTTCCAGCACCACACAGGTTTTTCCAATGCTACCACACAGTAGCAACAAGCTACTGCGCAGTCGTGTCGGAATCACACTTCGTACCCACGGATGCTACATCACCATAGCAAAGAGCTACAGCAACTTAGCTTGTTGCTACAGTGACATAGCATCTTGTGTAGATACTCCCATTGTGTTGTCACCCACAGCCAAAGAGTCAACATCACAGCTGCTACTAAACCCTGGTGTGGTCTGCACAAATCATGGTCCCTGTACAACCTCCCTTTAGAAATACCCTTCCTTCCACTGGCTGTATGCCTTTTCTTTAGCTTCTCCAGGAAGGAGAAAGCTCCTTATCAGTCTCTGCTGTTTTCTTATATGTTCCCTCATGATAGGACAATTTGACATTAAGCCTCCAGTGTTCTGTCCTTCAGGAACTGCCCTGGGACTCTTCTTGTTTTATGCCATCTGTGCATCAACCCTGAACTATGATTTGTCTGGGCTGGCTGACATCTGCTTGGTGAAGTCCAGTCCATGGCTTGGTCCTTTCTCTGTGTTCCTTTTCTATGGTTCATAAGTGATATCCTACCATGACTGCTTCTCCTCACCACCTCCATGTTCCTTCCTAGAGGTTGTCACCAGACCCAAGACAGAAGCCCTCTTCCAGTCCTTCAGCTTTCTGCAATGGAACAAGTCCCCTGTCCCCATGGAGATCTTGCTGGATAAGGAAGGAAATGGAAATGGATGTTGGTGAAAAAAATTGAAACAATTCAAACAAGACAGAGATGACAGTGGTGGGCAGACCCCATGTGTTGGTGGAGATTGGGACACCTATCATTGATGAGGTTTGGCCTCCCCTTGTCACTCAATCCACAGCCTTGAGGTGCTCCTGGATCCTCTGTTGCACCTAGAACTTCAGATGGCAGGAGTAGCTAGGAGTACCTTTCACGAACTCCACCTGGTGCACAGAACATGACCCTTTCTATCAGTGAGTCCACTAGCACCTGTGCCTTTGTATCCTCAAGGCTAGACTACTGCAGTATGCTCGAAGTGGTCCTGCCCTTGATTGCTGCCTGGAAGCTGCAGTTGGTAGAGAGTGTGGAGGCCTGCTTCCTGATAAGGGTGAAGTTGCTGGGCATGCATAAACCCAGTGTTCCAGTTAGCGCTGGCTTCCAATAGCTCCCTGGAAGCAATTCAAGGGCTGGTTTGACTTGTAAAGTCCTAAGTAGTCTGGATCCTGTGTCCCTAAGGGACTGCCTTCTATGTCCCACAGGAATCCTAACAATCAGCCAAGAGCAACCTCCTGCAAGTCCTTTTGGTGAAAAAGTGGGTGGTCAGTCTCAGCAGTTGCTCATCAGCTCTAGGACCTGTTCCCTTCTGAGTTCTGCCAGAGCCCGAGCCTGGACACATTTTGGAAGTGCGATAAGCCCTTTGTATTTGGACACATATTTCACAACTAAACCTAAGCTGGGTTATTGTTTAGGCAGGAGGTTCTATGTCATGCTGATAATCTAGTTGTCTATCGCGTTGTTGTGTTCTCTTGTTCTTACCCTTTTTTAATAAGTTATTTTGTTCTCTCATTATTCCCTTATTAGGAAGGGCAGAGTTTAAATCAAATAAATGAATTATTTCTAGAAATATGTCAAACCCTTGTGTTTTTACACTCCTTCTTTTGGGGCTCCATCACCCTCTAGTGGCCCAGCTCAGCATGGACCTAGTGCAGGTGTTACAAGTTCTACCTTCCCCTGCCTCTAAAAGCCCTGTTACACATTCATATTAAGCAGCTCCTGGAGTGCTTAATCCCTGGATTGTCCACACATTAACCCTGAAAATAGTTTTAAGGACACTTTAGTTGGCTTACAGTTATGCCACTCCAAGGCAGGATCATCTCGATATGTATTACCTAGCTTGTGTTCCATTAATGTATGGCCATTCCACACAGTTGAACCATTCTAGTTGTAGTTCTCCAGTATCCCAGGATGACATGTTGCTCCTTGACCCTCCTGTTCAGTGTGGACAAACTTTCCACACCCCTGAACTCTACTGTCCAGGGTGAGGGTTCTGGCACCAAGTCAATTCCTCCTTCCACCCCTGAGAGTCTGATCTTCCTATCTCCAGGGGTGCAAATGGCCTGCAGAACACATGCTAGCTAGGCAGGTTGCAGGGCACAGACAGGTCCAGAAGTGAGGTTTTGGGGGGATGTGGCGGAAGGTAGGGGACCAGATCAGGTCCCCATTAGTTGGGGCTTCATTCCCACAGCAGGGGCAGTAGCTTCCCAAAAAGGTTTTTCCCTCAGCACTCCCAGCCACCCCAGGAAGCATGACCAGCACTCCCCATGGCCCAATCCCAAATCCAAATGTATTAAAACACGAGACCTTCTTTAATTTACTTCCTCTTTATTTCTTTTACTTTGTTTTATTTTATCCTTCAGTGGCTGACTTAATTTCCCCACCCTTTCCCCACCTCCATTTCCTTTCCACCTCCCATTTCATTACTCACCCCCATCCCAGTAACTTCCACCTCTATGCTACATGTTCCTGCCCTCCCAACCCATTTCTCTCACACCCCCACTTAGAGTAGAGCTAGAAGTCTATTCTGGTTCACTAGCCCTATGCTGGCAATTCACAGCTGTTGCTCTTAGTGCAGCCTCTGCTCACCACCCTTCTAGTGACACGTCACAGCTATGCAGGTGGGGGACAGTCAGAGAAGGTTTTTAGCCTTGAGGTGCAACTGCACCAAACACAAGGTAGCACTAACACTGATTAATATTTATGTAGCTTAAAGGGCAATATGTAACAAGGCTCTAAGAGGTTCTCAGCCATTTTTAGACTCAAAGCTCCCCTCATTAGACTGAAGGCACCCACTCAGAAAATGCCAGGTTTTACTTTTCACTATTTTTTTTTTCATTTGACTATGGGCAAATAATGGAGCGATTCTTTTGTTGCAAAGGCCTCAGAAAGACTCCAGCATGTCACAGTGATCTTGACATTATGGTGTCCTACTTGAAGTCCCTAGGTTTACCTTGTTAGTCATGTGTAGGCCTTTGCAGAACTGGCAGCAATGATATTGCCCTGCACCCTTAAAGGCATCTCATGGCACCAAGGTTGCTGCTGCACCCTAGTTGAGAGTCACTGCTCGAGAGACTAGTGATATCAGATTCACCCAAAGAACCTTACCTGCCTATGGCCTTAGACCAACATGGCTACAACCTACATCCCTGAGTACAACAGTGCATTCCTGGATTCTGGCAGCACAGGCAGACATGGGGAAGGAGGGTCTGTGCTTAGAAGGAAAGTTTAAATAAAACTCACTGCATGAAGCAGAGTTTTGTAAGTATGCTCAGTACATCTAGCCGCTGGTGTCGGCAACCCGCCTGGTGCCATTCACTGGATCCAGGGGCAGTAAGTGTGTCTGTGAGACTGCAGAATCATAGAAAATTTGGGTTGGAAGGGACCTCAGGAGGTCATGTAGTCCAACCCCCCACTCAAAGCAGGGTCATTCGCAACTATCATCCGAGCCAAGGCTTTGTCTTTTAAAAACCTCCAAGGGCAAAGTTTCCACCACCTCTCTGGGTAGCCTGTCCTGGTGCTTTACTACTCTCCTTGTGAGAAAGTTTTTTCCTAATATCTAACCTAAACTTCCCTTGCTGCAACTTGAAACTGTTGCTCCTTGTTCTGTTATCTGCCACCACTGAAAACAGTCTGGGTCCATCCTCTTTGGAACCACCCTTCTGTTAGTTGGAGGCTGCTATTAAATCCCCCTTCAGTCTTTTTGTCACACTAAATATGCCTAGTTCTCTCATCCTCTCCTTAAACGTCATGTGCCCAGCTCCATAACAATTTTCATTGCCCTTTGCTGGAATCCCTCCACAGCCACAACTTTTCTATAGCACCAAACTGGACACAATACTCCTTGGTGAAGACAAACTGCAATACTCTATACGGGGATTCACCTGCAGGTTACATCTATACAGAGGAGCTATTATCCCCCAGCCCAAAGTTGGGAGTAGGGAACAGGGCAGCAAGTACAGTTCCAGCTCCAGTCCTGAGTTTGCAGGGCCAAGGGCAGGGGCTATTCCCATAGTGCCAGCACCTCCCAGCAGCCTTGGGATCTACAGCCTGGGTTTGTGATAAGAAGAAGGTGGGGGGAAGCTGCCACTGTCACAGTCCTGCCCCTGCTCTATTAGGAAGACTCAAGGGAGATGTAAGTGCTGCCTATGCAGCCTCCCCGAGCCAGGGGGTCAGGAGGAGGAGGGGGTGTAGGAAGATGGCAAGGTTGAGGGGGGATGCAAGGTGCTGCCTGTCTGGAGAGGAAGAATGGGAGAGAAGAGGGGGCTTTGCCTAGCTCCTGCCAGGCAGAGATGCCTCTGCCTGCAGCACAGATGTGGAGTGCAGGGTCCTAACTCTGTCTGGCTATTTGTTTGGGAGCCACCGGTGTCCCCAGAAAACAAGCCTCTAGAGCTGGCTGATGCCTCTCAAGTGCCAATCCTATGTGTCAGGGAGTCTGTGCATCACAGGCACTTCAGTGCTCCACAGCACCTGCCTTCAAGCACAAAACCTACAGCAGGAGAGGACCTCATAGGAAACCTGTTCCTGTTATGGCAGCTCCCAGTGTGGTACACCTGGCAGGAAACATCACAAGGAAGGCCTGGGGCTGCAGGGGCTCCCACAAGGCCTTAGCCATGCACCCTCTGTCGACCTCCCAGGAACCGATCTCATTAGTGAGGCTGAGGTGGCCCATTGGTTTGAACAGCTTGCTTCCCTGCAGCCAGGTGTGCATTGGTCTCTCTTTCCTGTTTCCCTGATTTTCTGTTTCCATCCAGGGAGGATTTTGCCCCAGGTACTCATAACTTCACTCCATTGTGCGACACTGGCATCACAGAAATATGTAGCTGAATTTCCAGACATGATGGTCCTGACTGTTATGACTGACAGCTTTATTTTATTCTTAGTTATGGGGAATGTGGCATGGTAGCATTTTACATAAAAGGGTCATGCACTGGTGTAGGCAGCAGCTATTATCATAAGCCCATGTCCCTGGGGCTGCAGGAACCAAAACACGTAGGGGTGAGTTGGGTGTATTTGGTAACAGCTCATGGTCCTGGTCTCCCCTGACTCCAGATTGTTCCTCTTGGCCACTGTGAGATTAGGCCTCTGGTCCCAAAAGGACAGAAGCAGGAAAAGAAACAGGGCTCCATGAGACAGAGAGACATGCTGCCCCCTTCCCAGTGCAGGGCAGGAGCTCTAGGCACTTCCTGGACACCAGCAAATTCAGGATGTGCAGCATGTCTAGCAGTCAGTATCTTGGGGCCCTCTGGTGCATTTACTGAATATGTTGGGCACCTGGTGTGCCTCCCACAGCTCTGAGTTTGTCTGTGAGACTTGGCAGAGAAGACAGAAACTGCAGCTCTCCAAACAGGAGATCACTTGCAGTGGTATCTGTCCAGAGGACCCCTTAGCCCCCAACCTGCAGATCCAACTCATGGTGTGATAGGGTCTGAGTAGGGTCACATTTTCAGCTCTTCACACTACCCCAGCACTTCCCATCCAGGGACTAGCGGTTCCTGGTGAGAGGTCACCTTGCTCCTTCCCAGAAGTGGGTGAATGAATGCCCCTGTCCTAAGGGTCTGCTTAGTCCTCTGACACTGCTTGGGATATGCTCACAGATGTCAGACCTGAACACGTAACGCGTGTGTGTGCACACTGCCTCCCTGTGAGTCTGCAAGCATCTGGGTGGGTGAGATCCTGTGCAGCTGGACTGATCCCAGAGAGCACAGGAATGGGCATCCAGGGTCCTTCTCCCTTTGCAGACTCCCCCCAGATGCTGTGTAGGCAACTCCAGACCCTTCATCTGGGTGACTGGTTGTGCGTCATGAAGCCCTTGCCACAGCAACAGCATAATCTGTCCTCATTATCAAAGCTGCCTTGATGGCTCCACCTACACTGGACATGTCATGCACCTGGCAACCCTGCTCAGGCAGGAGAACATTGTAGTAGGAGCTGTATTTCCAACTGTATCCCGAGACTCTGGCAGGGAACAAGGACAGGGTCTCTACAAAATCTGCAAAATGAGAGTCCACACAGCACATCTTCCCTAACCCCTCCCTCTTCTGTCTCTGGGCAGCAGATAATAAAGGGCCAGGGCTCCAGGCTGCTGATCAGGCTCCTTCCTCAGGGTCGTGAGTCTTGGCTACATTAATGAACATCTGTCCTCCTCTCACATCACACTTCAGACCACGGCTGTGGTTGAGTCCTGTGTGCTGAGAGGTGAGAAGGGCTCTGGGGATTTTGTACAGCTGTGAGGCAGCAAGGACTCACTGTGCTTTACTGGCTGCACAGAAATATACCGCAGAGACTTCAGCTGTTCCACTGATGATGTACAGGGAGGCCTTCGTCCTGCTTTCAGGCAGCAAATGATACTTCTCTTTGAATTTGGCCTCTGTCTCTGGTGTACTCCCTTCTGTATGTCTGACTACAAGCTCCAGTTTGTTTCCTGCAGCTCTGTCCTGCCGGTACCACAAGATAGTATTGTAGTCAACATTGCCATCGTGCTCACAGGGGAGACTCGCATTGGCCCCATTCCGGACGGTGACAAACTTCGTTTGAGTCACGGTCACCCCAGTGCACAGACCTACAAGACATACCAAGCGGCTGAGTGAGCAGGAACAACACGCAGAGGGACACAGCCCCAGCAGCCCTGTGCATATATCAGGATCCAGTCCCCAGGCAACTTCTGAGTTACAAATTCCCCTTGGCTGATTTTAATCCCAACTTAACCATATGTTTGAGCCTGTCCCCAGACCCACAGCTTGCCTCTGTTAGCCCTCATCCGAGCGTCTCTGAATGATGTACAACAGGAGCTGGTCAAAGCCATTCCTTTCAGGTTCTTCCCCGGGCAGGCCTTGTCTCCGTCCTCCTGCCCCCCACTCTTCCTCTGCCAGCAGAGATCTGATACACTTATTACCATCCCCTCCCCCGCAAGCTGTACCCCATCCCTACCCCAGCTGAAAACAGCCCTTTTCTCTGCCTGGCTCCCATTCTCTCTGCAGGGGCTGGTACCAGGATCTAGCTCATGATTAGAGGCAGAGGCTGGCAGCAGTGAGGGAAGATGCCACAGGATGGAAATATGCACTGCCCTCGGTCCCCCGGCACTCCCCCAGGGACAGGCCTACCTGCCAGCAGCTGCAAGCCACAGGAGACCCCCAGCACCAGCCACATGGTCTCCGCTACACAGACTGGCCAGAAGCAGGACTTTGTGCTGGGGCTTTCCTGGAGGTGGGGCTCTGCAAGGGCCTGGGAGTGGGAGGAGCAACCCAGGTAGGGACCCTGGTAAGGATGCAGAGCTGTAACAATAGGAGATGCAGCTGGACCCAGACCCTTACCCTGCTGCTGCCTCTCTGAGAGCAACAGGCAAAGCCCACACCTGGATACAGACACCTCTGGAATGGGGCAATCCACCATGCTGATGCTTTGGGTGTGGCCTGGGTCCAGCTTCCCATGCACAAATCTTCTGGCTGCCTGTTGTGCACTGGTCCATGTAGAAATCTGACATCAGGATTGTACAGTCTTGAAAGGGAGTCCAAAAGATACCTCACTGCTCTCTGCAGTCTGGTTCCTGGCCTCCTGCTTCATAGCAAAGACTAGCCACCTCTGACAAGCACATCTGGCAGCAATTCAGCAAAAAGCAAGATGTCTACTCAGTTAGAAGCAGGTGTTGGGGATCTGAACGGTAGAACACAGTTTTCAGGCAGCTCTGGGAGATTTCCTAATATTTGTATCTGCAAGCCATTCAGCTCTTGCAAACACCAGTCTATGCACCTCTCCTTCTCTCCTGGGTCCAGATATACTCTCTGTAGTGGCCCAGTAGGGGGCACTTCTGCGCTGAGCCATCCACCTTAATGTGCCCGACCACCTTCCAAGCTTCAAGTGTCTGCCTTGGGGCACCTATGACTGGCTGACCTCCTTCCTGGAGCACACCTATGAGCCTGGGGTAACCGCTGCCACAACGCAGAGGTCTGATCTTTATTTGGGCCCTGTGCTTTCTGGGGTACACAGGCTTTGTAGACCTTGAGGGTGCTTGACCCACTGTGAGAATTTGGGGTGTTTCCTTAAGCTTGAAGCACAGATAGTAGCCTCCCTTAGTCAGTCAAGCATAGGGAACATAAGGTATGTCCCAATCCCTCTCCGAGCAAATCAACCAAGCTTGTTATAGTAGAGAGCTTTATTGGTTAAAGAGAGTAGGCCTGGGGAAGAGTACAGGTTAGAGTAGTATCACAAAATATCCCAGAGCAAACAATACCGACTTAGTTACCTTTCTACATTACAGTAATCTATATTTCTAGATAAGTTTCAGGTAAGTTGTTCACATGTTCATCTGGAGTCCAGGAGAGCTCCAGAGGCCGTGTGTTTACTCCATGTTCCCTAATATGGGTCCCCTCAGCCCCCCTTTCAGGAAGAAAGGACCCTTAAATAACCTTTTTGACCTCATCTTCCAGACCCAATTAGGGCAGGTGTTGTTTGAGGCTGACCAACCAGTGTAAAAAGCATCACTGGTCACCTACAGGAGTGACATGACTCAAATCCTTGCCCCCATGCCATGAGGTCACTGCTTAAAACAATAGAGGGGTTAAGCTCCCACTCTCTTACCTGTACTAAGGCAGGTAGGCAGAGTGGGTTGCTTAGTAACTGGAGTGATAGACATGACTGAAAGAAACGGGGTGGGGGCACAGATTAGCCCCAGGGTGAGAAGTAGGCTGGAACAAGATTTGATCACACTTTCCCCCCTTGGGCAATAGCTGTAGAAGTTACTGCTCCTCCTCAGGGAATCTACTGTCCCTCTGTGCAATAAAGTTGAATCTTCCCTGAGTTTGCCTCCTTGCTGTTTCCTCCTCTGGAGGCTCCATCACATCCCAGGGGAACAGCATAGTTTGGGTGCTCCCGGTCCACCTTCTCTCCTTCTCTTCTTTGGAGACCACAGAGCCATGGGGACAGTGGTGTGTTCACTGGTTGTATCATGTAGGAAGACACAGGGATGGATGGTCTGTGACAATGATCATGTAATGTGGAATCCTAACCTTCTCGTAAGGGAAAAGAGGGGCAGGGCAGAAAAATCTTCAAGGCCCCTTTAAAGTCTAAATATTTGTAGCTGAAGTGGGAGTGGGGAGCACCTTCAGCAGGAAAAGCCCAGCCAGAGCAGGCATGAGGATAAAGGTCCTGCCTGCCAGGAAAGACACCGAGATGAGCAGGAGAAGGTAAACTGTGAAGCCTTCCTCTTGAGAAATCAACTCCGATGGGTGGGCCAGATGTCCGAGAACCGCCTCCCTCACCAGATTCTCTTTTCCCAGCTTTCCGTTGGCCAACGCTCAAAGGGCAGCCAAAGGAAATGGTACAAAGACACACTCAAGGTCACCCTCAAGTACAGAGGCATTGACACCAACACCTGGGAGGAGCAAGCTGCTGACTGTTTGGTGTGGAGCCACCTGGTCCACCAAGGTGTATACCTCTTCAAGGCCCAACAACTCAATACTGAGGCAGAACAGCGGCAGTGGAGGAAGGAGGAGACCAACCCAGGGCTGTGAATCCCACTCTCCCATGCAACAACATGCCCCCATTGCCAAAGAACATGTGTATCCAGAATCAGGCTCCTCAGTCACCTGGGGACCCATCAAGCCTGACAGATATCACCCACAACTCTGAGGGACTGCCAATGGATGGACAGATGATGGCACATGACACCAGAAAGCTCTTGAGGCAAGATGACTGATACTGGGCTAGGGACTCACCTGAGCAGACTTTGTGAACAGCTGTCTGCAAAATACAGCAGTGAGAGGGAAGGGGAGATTAGTTAGACATGGGCCAGATGAATGGGCAGCCTGGCCAGGCAAGCTGACCAAGGAGGCAGGGCTGACTGGGATATAAACTCTGCTCCAGAGCAAGGGCAGGTGAGAGGTGGAGAGGATGGAGATCTTTGGTCCCTGGGGCTGAGAAGGATGGGGACCTCCAGAGGGACAGGAATTAATACAAGCCTGGCAAGAGGAGCTGCTGCCTGAGAGGAAGAGCCTCTGTCAGGGAAGAACCAGTGAGCATGTGCATGGGAAGCACTTGGGGACTCTTGGTGTTAATTCAGGAAGGATCCTGGAGAAATGGGCAGCCCAGAGGACTGGGAACTGTCTGTGTGAACCCAGGAGGAGCCCTGGTGAGTCAGTGAAGCCAAGGAAGTGAGGGCTATTTATGTTGACCCAAGAGAGCCTGGGGGAGTGTGTGCACCCCAAACACCATCTTTGTTAACACAATTGGGGGTCTACTTTTGTCTTATGTCTGGTCATGTTGTTAGTACCACCCAGGGCACCAGAACAGCTGAGGGGAGTTAAAGAGGCAAGAGAGCAGAGTGCCTAGCACCCTTTGAATTTTTCCCTGTGTTTTGTTTTTTTCTTTATTTATTCTTTCCTATATTCTTGTTTGATGCCAGCCTCTACCAAGTGGAGGCCCAGGAGGGTATTGAGCCCCAGACATGCTGGGGACCCTGACTCAGGTCAAGCGGGCTGGAGCACAACAGGGCTGAGGTCCCAGTCATAGATAAGGGGAGACTGTGAGAGAAAGGGAGAGAAGGGCAGATCCCTGTACTTTCCAGTCGGAATAGTAGTCATGGAAGGAGAAGGGGGAAGGAAGAACCCACAGCTAGATTTTGGTTACCTAACGGAGCCTCCTAAACAAAAAATGAATTTAGAACAGCAAGGCAGGCAGGAGATAAGAGCTAGATTAAGGAGTCACACTAAGCAGACAGGTGACATGGTCACTCCTGGGGCACACCCTGTTACAGGGAAGTATGTAAAAACTGTAGTTTAAAAAAAGTTTGTTGCAGTGCTCTGTACACTAGGGTTGGCCTGTGTGCCTCTGGCATGTGTATGTTTTTGTGTATGGCTGCCCTTTATTCTTTACCCAGTAAAAGCCAGATTCTACCCCAGCTACTGGGCAAGCAGGGATGGCTGCTGTGGCATTTCTGGGGACGCGTTGTTACTGGACTGAAATATTGAAGTACAATCCTATTTTACCCTGGTGAAGTCCTAAAATTTTGTCAATATCTCTGATTCTGTAGTGCACCATCATTTCTGAAGTCACTAAAAAGAAGGCAGGAAGAGGACCTACTACCGTCCTGTATCAGCTTCATCAAGAACTTGAGCAGAGTATAATACAATCAAATGTAAGTGCTTTAGGCTGGTTGTACAGGTGGTGAGGGAACTAGAATCTCTCCCCAGAATATGACTTGGCTTTTATAGTGGTGAAAAGATTATAGGAGCAGGAACCATGGCAGATGGCCTTCTGGTCCAATTACTTCTCTCTTCAGCATGCATCTAAGCGATGTCTAGGCACTCAGGTGTAGGCATATACAACCTAGCTAATATCTGCAGAGAGATGATGGGGCCATACCATTGGATGGCTCTTTGTTTGGGAGCCTTGAGAAGCCCTGAAGCAGGATGGTGCCCTGAGATCATAGGATACTTCCCTGGAGAAGGATACCTTTTATTCTGCACAAAATCCAGAGCAGGGAGCAGATGCGTAACAAATATCCCAGTGCTATTGCAGGTGCTGGCAAGCGAAGGCTACAAGAAGGATCTGGGCTTTGGGGGCACCCAGAAAGTCTGACCCAACCCCAAGAACCCTCTGTCAACATTTCTTGAATGGGTTTCATTTGTGAGTCTGAGGTTTGAAAGGCCTGTGATTCTGCAGACAGGTGAGCTTTGATCTCTCTCTCTCTCTCTTCTGTTTTTCAGATGTTGTTTCCCTCCAGGGAGGTTTTTGCCCAAGACCCTCATCCCTTCACCCCACTGTGTATTCACTGGCAGCACAGAAATAGGTAGCTGTATCCCCAGCCGTGATGCTCGTGACTGTCATGACTGACAGCTTTGTGTCATCCCTGGAGATAGGGAACTTAGTTTTCTTGTAGCCTTTCTCATATGAGGCTTCTGCGTTGGTATTGGCAGAAGCTATTAACATCAGACCATGTCCCCGGGGCTGCAGGTACCAGAACATGTAGATGTGATCGGTGTGATTTTGGTAACAGCTCATGGTCACGGTGTCTCCTGGGCTCTGGATGGCTGCTCTTGGCCACTGTGAAATGAGGTCTCCGGCCCCAGCAGCTGTGGGAGGGAGAAGGGAGGGAAAGATGGTAAGAAACAGGGCTCCACGATCCAAGCTCGAGGCTCCAGAGAAATCATGCTGCGCTCCTCCAAGTGCAGCACAGGATTTCTGGCACTTACCAGGCATCAGCAAGAGCAGGATGAGCCGCATGTCTAGCAGCCGGTGTCCCGGGGCCCTCTGGTGCCTTTCACAGGGTCAAGGGCAGCGTTAGGTGCCTGGTGCCCCTCCCACAGCTCTGCCTGAGTCTGAGACCTTGCAGAGAAGACAGGAAGCACAGCTCTCCAAAGAGGGATTCACCTGCAGGTGCCTTCTGTCCAGAGAGCTCCTCTGTCTAGCCTGCAGCTCCACCTCATGGTGTGATAGTGGCACAGAAGGGCCACGTTTCATCCTGGGGCTGTCCTGCCTCCTCACACTACCTCTGCATGCCCCATCCATGGACCAGGGCATGTGCTGTCCCTCACACTGTGCACCTGGAGTCCCTCCTGGGCCCTGGGAGATGAGGCCCGAGACTGGGAGGAGCAGGTGCCTATGCGGGGAGCCCAGTGCTTGTTGCAGCCCCGAGTCTGCAGGTACAAGGGCCTGGACCATTCCCATGGTGCTGGCACCTACCAGAAATCTGGGGCTGTGCAGGATGGGTGAGTGGTGAAGGGGGTGTTGTTTCTGCCCAAGGTCCTGCCCCTGCTCTGTCAGGAGAGATGAGGGGAGCTGTAAGTGCCATGGGGCGAGGTGGGGGTGGGTATGTAGAAAAATGGCAAGGGGGAAGGGGAATGAAAGGAGCTGCCAGGCCCGGAGAGGAGCAGAGGGTGGGAAGGGAGAGACTGTGGCTGCAGCAGCCTGTGGCTGTTCTCGCACCCCTTCCCTCTCGGGAACTGTCTGCCCTGCTGGGTGCGAGGGACAGTGGCCAGGGTGTGGGCCATCTCCATCCCCCGCCTGAGGGGCAGGGTTGCAGCCGGAAGCCGGGTGCCCAGGGGATGCTGTTCCCTGGAGTGCCACCACCCCCTGCTGGAGGGACTGGGCCCCAATGCCCGTGGCATCCAGGGCCCTGTGGGGAGTGATCACGCTGTGTCAGGGGTCCGGCCATGTCCCCGGCAAGGCGAGTGCCCCCTGCACGGGGTGTGGCACAGCTCCGCTCTGCCTGCTTGGTTCCTCCCTTGCACCTGGAGGAAGGAGGTGGGATTTGCTTGGGGGCTGCCACTGGCCTCCTTCTCCTTGATAGGCAGCAATATTATAAGGGGCTGTACATAAGCCCTGGTGCCTGTGAGGGGGAGCATCAAATTATGTGCAGCTCCAGTAGCCAGGACCCTCTCCATGACAACAGTGTTATCTGTTCGCCATATCACAACTGCCAGGACTGCTCCATCCCCACTGCTCCTCCCCCTCTATGTGACACTGGTCGGGCCGCTGCTGGAGTACTGCGTCCAGTTCTGGGTGCCACAGTGCAGGAGGGATGTGGACAGCATGGAGAGGGTCCAGAGGAGGCCACTCACATGATCGGGGGCAGCAGGGCAGGCCCTATCAGGAGAGGCTCAGGGACCTGAACCTGTTCAGCCTCCACAAGAGAAGGCTGAAGGGGATCTAGTGGCCTGTTACGAGCAGTCTGTCAGGGAACAAAGGTGACAGCTTTGCAAGGACCTGGGAGTGGGGGGAGCTGTGCTGCAGAGGCAGGGCAAAAACGGAGCAGGTGCAGACAGACACCCAGTGTAATAATGGGCAGTCCTACACCCCAAGGCAAAAACTCTGCATTATGCTGTTTTGAGATGCTGGAGCATTGTCTATGGCCTGTGTCCAGCTCCCCATGCATATGGCCTTCTGCACTGAGAGTGGTGACCCTACTAGTAGATTTGTATAGACTTGGGGATGGGGCTTTCAACCAACAGTGCGGGTCTACGGCATATGGAGTCAGTGCCTCGGGGAAGCTGAGGTGCGTTTCTCCCCCTTTGCCTTTCCCATGGGGATCTTGCTCTTTCCCCGTCTTTTCACAACAGTGAATGGTAGCAGAAAATAGCTCTCACTTTTCAGTGCAGCCCCATGTGAGCAACCCCCAGTCAAAAGACAGTGCTGAAAGGGAAAAGGACAGGCACCACAGAGAGGAGGAAGCTGTCTGCCCACCTCCCCTGGGTCTACCTGTGCTTCTCCAGGTCTTGCCCTGGCCGGGTGTGACCCCATTCCCTGCCCTTCAGAATCAAAGGTCCCACTTTCTGTCCCCTCCTCTTATTGTGCAGTCAAACAGGAGGAGGTTTCTGCCCAGGGAGCAGGTGTCTCTGACTCACTGTGTCTAAACTGCTGGCACAGAAATACACTGCTGAGTCCTGGGGCTCCATGGTATGGATGTTCAGGTGAAAGACGTTTGGCCCTGACTTGACTCCTTTAAATCGAGCAGGAATGCTGCCTCTTTCTCTTTCTTCTTTATCATAGAAATATAAGAGCAGCTGTAGGCCCTGGCCTGGTTCCTGCCGGTACCAGAACATGATTTGAATTGTGCCCATCGGTTTGTTCACATCGCAGCTTAGCTGAGCCCCCCTTCTCCACCACCGTGCTCTCCGTTTGGCTGATCCGAGGATCCAGGAGACCTGTAGACACATGGAACAGAGCCCGTCAGGCACGCAGCTCCGAGGCGACGGTTTGGCGTTCTGTCCTGCAGACATCGGGATGGGGCTTTGCATCTCAACAACCACTTACTCACTGCCAGGAGGCAAAAGGCCACGCACCAGACTGCCGGTGTCCCCATCTCTGTGGCACTGGCATTCCCCCAGCACCAGATGTTGTATAGCTCTGCTCTGCATGCCTGGGTCCTGCCCGGGGCCTGGAGGAAGGAAATGAGATGTGCCTGTGGCTTGTCCCCAGGCTGCTTCCCACAGAGAGCAGCTGTGATGCCAGAAGGGCTTGTGCATTTCCCTCGTGCCTTTTTGGTGGTGAGCTGGGTTCCCAGTTGAGACAGAGAGCCTGTGCACATCAACAGGTTGTGTCCTGTGAACTCCATGAGGGCTTTCAAGTCAGCACCCTGGGATGATCCTCTGTGCTGAGAGGACAGGGCCAGTACTGGAGACTTACAATGTGGCTGAGACTCGGTCCACTTGAAAAGGGGGTGCCAGTGAACAAGTAGGGGGGGTGCTGTGTAGCATGTGAGACAACTCTTCTGAGGCTACTGTGGCTGGTGAACAGAAGTCTGGCCAGGATCTGAATTTGCAGATGCCTCATTGTCTATGATGGGAAGAGTCCCAGGTGAGACCCAAGCAGCGCCTGGTGTGCGATGGGCAGTGTGACCCAAGAGGCCAAGTGGACCGAGTTACAACTTTGAGTTCCTTTAGGGAACGCTCTAGAGGGTTCAGTGTGAGCACTGCTGTAAATAATTTACTAATTAGGCCACCTGGATGCCCTTTTTGCCTCAAGAGAAGGTGGCCATCTGGCAGGCTGGGCCTGGCAGCATGACCCATAGGTTAAATATAGACAGCCAAAAAGCCTGAGGCTGAATTGAATCAGTCTTTGCAGGTTAGTCTAAGCCGCGGAGATTAAGTTGAGAAGTAACTGGACACACATTTACTTTTGATTCAGGAAATGCGACCACGTGTCTGCAGTGGCTCAGGCCAGAAGCTGGGGGGCACTAGAGCACCCCTCTCTGGCACACAGCCAGAATTGCTGTGTTTGCTTCCTGCTCCTGCTGCCCCTGAGGTTTCCGGGATTTGCAGTCCACAATTACAGCAGCAGGACTCTCCAGGGTTGCTCCTCACTTCCTCTTCCTGCTTCCAGGTTCCTTTGGGATTTGTAGTCCACAGTTGCAGCCAGGAGTAAGTTTAGCAGCAAGGCAGCTCTGTACTCAGGGGAAGGTGGATTTAACCAGCTTCCTTGGCCTCAGACCCCAGCCAGGGTTTGCCTGGCAGGGGCAGTCCCTGCCTGCTGGAGCAGACAACACAGCCCAGCCCAGGATTTCAAAGCATTCTGGGGTGCTGGAGGACTGTGATTTAACTTGAACCAGGAAGGGGTCTGGGACAGAAGCTGCATAAACCAGGTTAACCCAAATCCAGGAAGGGGTCTGGGACAGAAGCTGCATAAATCAGTTTAACCCAAATCAGTTAAGTCTTATATTACATTCAACCAGATTTATCTTAAACCAGTTTCAGTCATTTTGAAACTGGTTTATGTGCACTGAACTTCTGTTCTGTTACAGCAGGGGTAGGCAACGATTTTTGGCCAGAGTGCTGAAAAACACCATAATGCCTACCTTGGAAAGTGCCAGAGTGCCGGCATGGCAGAAAAACAAAATGAGGGCAAGGGGCACATGGCAGGATGCCCTGTTTGTGCCCCTTGCCCCCCACCCAAAGCCCCTTCCCCCCAGCCCGGGCTCTGTGGCTGACAGCAGCTACCTCGGCCAGTAGCTGCTGGAGCCCGGACTGCTCCCAGCAGGGCTTGCAGTGTCCCAGCTGCCTGCTCGGAGCAGCCCAGGATCTCATTCAGGGTGCTGCAGGGTGCCACACAACGTTAGCATTGTTAGGTGTGCAAATGTGATTCAAAAGATGATGAACCTAGAGATTTCAAATGGGATAGTTATGGTCTTTCTTAATTCTTTGCAATGGAAAGATTATTCTTTCTCTGTGGCTAAAAAGAGGGAAAACTAAGAACTCACTTCTTCCATGCCTTAAATCTGTCCAGGGGTGCCTTGGGTCTAAACAGTTGAGAACCTCTGCACTACAGGAAATATTATCGGCTCCTTCTGGAGTTTGCCTGCTGCCTCCTTCTGTAGGGGCTGCATCGCCCTCCAGCGGCCTTGGCCAGCGTGGCTGATAGAAAAGAGTTTAGGGATCCTGGCTTCTCTCCCAGAAGAGCCGTGGTTGGTTCTGGCAGTGCAATCAGGCACAGGGATAGACTGTGGCCAGGGCAGAGGTGAAGTTTTCAGCTTGTGCACAATGAACAGTGCATCAGGGAGACAGGTGCCCCATTTTATGTTGTGGGATATGGTACTTGAGGCCTTCCTAGTGGTTACTCTGAGTGTGTGCATGTGTCCAGCCCCAGGCTCAACAGTATCTCATCTTCCTCATTCTTTTTGGCAGCTTTGACTGTTGCAACCCCCTTGCTTTCTTTCTCTTTCTCCACTTCTCTTTCTCCTGCTTTTCAGATGTCCTGTCTCCCTCCTGAGTCCCTTGTCCTGTTACCCCGCTGTGTGTTCACTGATAGCCCAGATCTAGGGCCTGCATCTCCAGGTGTCATACTCTTCATGGTCATGAAAGACTACATTGTTTCATTTCTGCTTCTGGGAATCTGGTCTCATCAAAACCGTTCTTAAATGAAGATGACCTTCTTTCTGGTGATGTTGATACCAGAATAGAGATGAGGACCAAGTGGAAATGGAGGGCTGTCATGTACGTCCAGGAAATGTACACCTACTGCACAGAAATCATAGCCCTTGGTTGCAGCATCCACAAGCGTCAGAGGACAACAACTCCCAAGACGAACTCACTCCGGAAACTGAGTCGTCTTCGGGACAAGAAGCCAGCAAGTGGAGGTGTGAACCTACTGGTGATCTCCAAGCGCACCTGAGACGGCTTAATCAGAGCAGAAAATTAGTCAAAAATGGGATGAGAACCACAGTTGGGAACTTTCCCAAGTGGCATTGGGAGAGTATTGCATCAGTAATAATGGTACAGGAAAAAGGTTGGGACACAGCGGTTGCATATGGACTTTAAAAGTAAGGTGAATGAACCTTACAAAATTAGAACGGCTTTATTATCCTAATAGCCCAGGGTATAATCGGCTTGTGTGGCAGCATCCCAATGGAACAATTGTGTGGTTTAATAAGTATTGGAGTGCCACAAATCGAAGTGATGATCGGACAGATTGTACAGACAAGAACCAGGATGAGCTATGGGAATGTTCCATGAAAGGAGGCCACGCAGTTGCTGGTCCTTTGGGTCCAGAAGGAGGCTTGGGGTTTCCCGAGATGCCCTATGGTTGGGCTGTCACCAATAGAGAAAACAGGGCCTTAAGAGGATACTATTGGATTTGTGGATCTATACAATACTACCACAAGGGTGGACAGGAACTTGCTATATGGGAGTAATCGTACCAGCTTTCTTTTTGTTACCGTCTGAGGTTGGAAATAAGCTGGGAGTCTCTTTGTATGATGATTGGAAAAGGGCCAAGAGAAGTATTGATGTAAGTTTGACACAGGGTGGCTCCCAAAAGTAGGAGGAGGATGAGTGCTTCCTCAGAGGATTATTGAGTATTATGGACCGGTTACATGGGCTAAAGATGGGAGTTGGGGGTACCGGACACCAATATATATGCTAAATAGAATCATCAGGTTGCAGGCAGTCTTGGAAATACTTACTAACCAGACTGCCACTGCTCTCGAGTTATTGGCCCGACAGAGTTCTCAGATGAGAGCAGCCATATACCAAAATCGGATGGCCTTAGACTATTTACTTAGGATGACTGAGTCTGCTCAACCTTTCTAATTGTTGCCTCCAAATAGATGACAACGGAAAAAGGTCTTAGAGATTGCCAAAGAGATTAGGAAAATAGCCCTCAATACAAACGTGGGAAACCACACTGGTGGTTTCAATTATTTGGAGGACCCTGGTGGAAAAAAAGTAGGATTTGTGCTTTTGTGTGCTCTGACTGGTTTGATTTTTATTCCTTGCCTTATTCCTTGTCTCACTAGATTGATAACCACCACAGTAGAAGGAATGCAGGTCAGTCCCTTTAAAAGCAAAGACTGTAGCAAAAGTCATTCCTCAGAAAAATTCCTCGTAATTATCTTGATATGCCCAAATGAAATAAAGAGCATAAAGCATCTTGAGGGGGGATATTGTTAGAAATATTATTAAAAATGCATTATCAATAGTGTTGTTAGAAGCACAGCTGCTTAGCTCTCCTTGTCTCCTTGGTGGGAGAGTGGGCGGTTGGAGATTGAAGGGAAAAAAAAAAAAGCTACTAAGGGCTCTTTGTACTAAGGTATCACTCTCTCTTTGTTCTGCAAATTTACTATCTCTTTGTTACACTAAATCACACTTTCTTTCCTGGCTCCCACATTTCTTAGGCTAAATAAAAATAATTGCAATTTTCTTGGTGATGTTGATACCAGAATAGAGATGAGGATCAAGTGGAAATGGAGGGCTGTCATGTACGTCCAGGAAATGTACACCTACTGCACAGAAATCATAGCCCTTGGTTGCAGCCCTTGGTTGCAGTTTAGGATCCAGAAGTTCTTGTGGAATTTCAGGGACTGTGGGTGAACTCCAGCTAGCTAACTACCAGGTCTGCAGGTATATACGGTGCATCAGAAGGGACCAGGGGCTCTTGGACCTCAGGTGCAGAGGAGAGAAGCGCAAGTATTTTGTTCCCATGCAAGGTAGCAGGAATCTTAAGGGTAAACCGAGGGGCTAAGGCCTTGGGAATGAGGCAGGAAAATAGAGGGGGAGGCCTTCACGACTGCAAGAGGGGAGTTCCCCAACCTGTAAGTGTGGTGCCGGTTCTTCCTCCCCAGAGAATGGGAAACCAGAAATGCAATTTTAATCAGCTCCATTGGGAAATTTCCCGGGTCCTCTTTTTTTCCCATGAAATGAATAACTTTTTTTTTTAACTTAGGAAGACAGAGGGAATAAGTTCTTGTTTTTTTCCTCAGTGCCAGCTGGGGACTAGTCCAAAGAGGTTAATGTCATTCTGACGCTCCTTATGTGCTGGATTGTTGAATTTGCAGGATTTGTATAAAGCTGTTCCCATGTAGGGCAATTTGTATGTGTGTATGATGTGGGGGATAGAGAGTGTCTGAGAGGGCACAGGCAGTTTTGTATTTTTCCAGTGCCCAGATACTGTGGAGAGAGAGCAAAAGGGAAGGAGAGAGAAAGCAATTTAGGAATTGCAGAAAAGGGAAAGATTTCAGGACAATCTGCTGGGTGGATATGATAGGTAAAAGCTGTAAGGTGAAACTGAGAAAGCGGGGAATTTCATAATGGCTATAGGAACATCCTTTAAGTCCATAGGAATTGGGGAATTGTAGAACAGAGTTCCCAAGGAAAGTGGGAGAAGGATCATCTATTCAGTGATATAAAATGAGACAGCAGCAAATCCCAGAGTATATCCCATAGGAAGTTGGGATGAGGTATGAGAACGATATGGAAAAGCTAGTCTGCCATGTGTTCTCTTCTTCTGCCTTTATTGATACTTCTCTCTCATATTGGAAGGCCATTTCTCTGACAAATTCCTTTATAGGTCTGCATGAAAAATGGCAGCCCAGACACCCTTGTCTCTCTTTACCTCTATTCATAAGACAGCAATGATATTTCAGATTAGTAATAGGCAGGAGGGAAAACTTCTGTATCTCCAGTTACTAAATTCAGACTCTCTTCTTGGATAAGCTGGTGGTTGTCTTAGCATACAGATACCCTTCAGGAAGTAACTGATCCTTGTGTTTCCATTTTAGGTTTTGGGGCTGATGTCCTTTGCCCCTGAGACAAGTGTATTTTGAGTCCAGAACCTGTATGAATGAGATGTGAAGCTGTGACAATCTGACAAATCAGACCTGCAAGTTTAGTAGTGGTGCCTCGTCACCACCCCTCAAGCCCCAAGGCCCCTTACACAGCTATACATAATTAGTCATAGACCATGCTCCTCTAACGTCCGCTAGCTGTGAACCTCTCCAAACATTTTTATAGTTCTCCTCCCTGATGGTTTCCAATGTGTTTCCATCTTTCTGGTCCTGGGTGCCCAGACTTTCATAAACTTCCTTTCATTTAATTCGTGTCCCCATGTATCCTTGGGGCTCTGCCTATGGATTTTGCTTAATTCTGTGTGTCAAAGCACCCTGCTTGGGATGACAGGGCTCTTCCCAGGAGCAAGCAGAAGGGGAAATCCCAGGCTCTTTAGCCTTAGAGGGTTACATTCTCTCTGTGGCTTCTTCTGTTTTTATGAGGGTGATGGGAAATGAGTGGAAGGCCAATCATTTTGCTGTTGTCGACTAAATTCTTGGGATAAACCTGAGCGAAGATGCTGTCAGGTTCTGTGGAGCTCTCGCCTATATTTTGGGGTCATGCTTGTAATCTTGCAAGATCATTTTAAAGGATCTGGGGGTTGGGGTGGGGTTGTTTAATTTTTGTACTTGGGAACATGAGACCCCTTTCATTTAGAAGAGTCTGGTCTTGCAATAAGATTTTTCCCATGCAAGTAACTGAAAAAGTGCCATGGTAAAGATCTTGTGGTCTTGCGGTTTGGGATCTTTGGAGGCAAGTGTGTTGTGGCCCTTCTGTGTCCCTGTCTCTCTTTCCCTCCTGATATCGTCATGTTTGAGGATGGTGGGAGGAGGAAGTTTTTGATTAAGTAACACATCTCCTTCAGCAGCACAGAAGTAGCTGGCTGAATCCTGTGCTTCAAGCTTTGTGAATTGACGGTGAAAGCCTTGGAGCTGGTTCTCTCAGCTGTCAACATCATCTCCTTATAGCCCTCCTCATAATTGGCTTTTGTCCCATCTGAACTCCAGGCCTTTAAGCTCAGACCTTCTCCCTGGCGTTGTTTGCACCAGTACATGTAGGTGTAGCTGGTGTCGTTCTGGTAGCAGGTAAACTTCACGGTTCCTCCCAGTCTCTGGGTTGCTGATTTTGGTACCTGAGTGATGAGGACTCCCAGCCCAGAACCTGTGTGAGTGAGAAAAGCAGAAACAACAAAGCTCAATATCCAACCAAGTTCCCTGGAGTGCTCTCTAGGTAGCATAGTTACGTCCTGTACCGACTAGGAAAGAAGCCCAGTCCTTCATGTAACAGCATTTTCATAATCGCTACAGGAACAAGCTAGATGCATGTTTTGGGATCTTGGGGCTTGGAGAGACTGTCCTTTTCTTATATTTATTAGTATTTATCATTCATTCTCTGATACAGCAAGTGGGTGAGTGCTGGTGTCGGCTTGTGTACCCATCTCTCTTCTTTGTTCAGAGAGAGCAAAGGGATGAGGAAAGAAAACTAATTCTCTCCAGAAAAGCAGCCCTACTTTCAGCTAACTACCAACCACATGCCGACCACAGCTAAGTACCTAAGGGCTTGGGCCCTAAGAAGGAGGTGAGGGGTGTGGGTGTAACACAGGGTCAGTGGGCGTGAACTGGTCTCCCTCTTCCCACTGTCTGCAGAGCTGATGAGAGAGGGCAGGGAAAGGGAGGTAAGGAGGCTGCAGGTGTGTCCCGTGGTCAAGGGGAAGCCCTGAGATGAGAGAATTAGGTGGGTATAAACTAGGCAGGGGGAGGATGGTTCAGATATTCCATGCAATAGATAGCGTGGGGTGACAGTGAGGCCAGGGGTTTGGGAGGCAGGACTATAGTGGTGGCAATGGGCAAAGCAGCTGGAGGATGACGGGGGTTTATCAGCCCTCATTTGCCTTCCTGCTGATGATCACCATATCTCCCTGGGACCAAGGGCCCCAGATTCTGCAGCAGGCCAGTCCCCCTGACCATGCCCTGCTACTTCCAGTTGCACAGTGGATCCAGCTTGCAGCCCATATGTTTGACACACCTGTCCTGAAGATCAATATCCCCATCGCCTTGCTGGAAAAGCAGCTGTAGTACACTCAGGTGCCCATGTCCCTTCCTCCTGCCCACCCCCCAGCAAGTGGCAGGAAGGCTGGGTTGGGCTGGGGTACAAGCAAGCAAGGATGTGACCTTTGTCATGGGGATGCAGGTTAGAGAGGATGAGGTCCTAGAGAGAAGCACTGAGGGGAGACTTTCACCTGCCAGTTTCTATAAGTGTGTGTGCTTGTGGCTCTTCTCCATTGTACCCCTGCTTAAGTGGTACACTAGAAGGGAGGAATTTGCTGATGACACAAAGATGTGGGGGGATGTGGGCACGCTAACCGGGAGGAATAGGCTGCAATTAGACCTAGACAGGTTAGAGGGGTGGGTGGATGAGAACAGGATGGGTTTCAACACTGACAAGTGCAAGGTGCTGCACTTGGGGAGGAAGAACCAGCACCATACCTACAGGCTGCAGAGCTCCCTTCTTGTTAGTGCAGAGGCAGAAAAGGATCTTGGAATCACTATTGATGCCAAAATGAACATGGGCCGACAGTGTGGGGATGCAGTCAGGAAAGCCAGCCATATGTTGTCATGCATCCACAGATGCATCTCGAGCAGGCCAAGGAGGTGATCCTCCCCTTCTATGCGACACTGGTCAGGCCGCAGCTGGAGTAGTGCATCCAGTTCTGGGCATTGCACTTCAGGAGGGATGTGGCCAACATGGAGAGGGTCCAGAGGAGGGCCACTCACATAATCAGGGGGTAGCAGGGAAGGCCCTACGAGGAGAGGCTAAGGGACCTGAACCTGTTCAGCCTCCACAAGAGAAGGCTGAGGGGGGATCTAGTGGCCTGTTACAAACTAGTCAGAGGGGACCAGCAGGCATTGGGGGAGTCCCTGTCCCAGCTGCCTGTGGAGGGTTTGGGATTGAGAGTATGGTAGGGGATAGAAAGTTAAGAAAGATGTATTGACTTAACAAAAACACAACTACGCGTAGTAACAAGACAAACGATGACAGACAAAAGCAATTTGTGTTGGCAATTTATCGGCAGTCCCCTCTGATGCCTGAAATACAGCAAGTTCTTCTTTCCACAAAGTTCAGCAAAGTCAGGCGTCTCCGATCAGTGCTGTCCGAGGGGTACCGGGAAGGACCTTGGAATGCAGTTCTTGGGCTCTCCGAGGTCCACGGGCCCACTGATCCAGCTAACAGTTAACTAATTCTTTTCACAGAGCTGCATCTTCCTTCTGAATGGTTTCTAGATATTCCAGCTCATTTATAGCTTTTGAACTGTACTGATAACGTACAACTACTCAGATTCTTTTTACTTCAACTGTCTTTAGATTGACTAATAGTAGTACAAGCTTTGCATTCTTTTGATAAGGTAATTTTAACTGTGCCACAGGGGTTTACTACTTCCAGGCTTTGCTAAATTTACTAGGCCTTACTTTATACAAGGCCTTACTACATCTTAAACTTTAATTAGGCTTTTAGCTACAACACATAGCTTAATATCTAAACAAACACAGAAAAACCCTTGGTCTAATCTTCATAGAGCTTTCAACAAGCACCATTTTCACACAGGCATACTTTTCAGCTGTCACAGTCCCTGTTCCCCTGAGCACTACCAGGAGTGGCTAGAAGTAACGGTCACAAGCTGGCAGAGGGTAGATTCAGTCTAGACATCAGGAGGCGCCAGTTCACTGTCAGGGCGGCTAGGATCTGGAACCAACTTCCAAGCAAAGTGGTGCTGGCTCCTACCCTGGGGAACTTTAAGAGGAGGCTGGATGAACACTTTGCCGAGATCGTTTGACCCCAGCGCTCTTTCCTGCCATGGCAGGGGGTCAGACTAGATGATCTGCTCAGGTCCCTTCTGACCCTACCAACTGTGAAACTATGAAAATGAAGTACCCAGGCTGCTCCAGCTTTTAGCACATCCCAGTGCTGTTTGAAGTCAGCCACAGCTCCTCTGTCTCCTTCCTGTCCCTATCTGGTTTTGTGCTGGCTGGCTCAGGGCTCTGTGTCACTGTGCTTTACTGCAGGCACAATAATACATGGCTGAGTCTGTCTATGAAGGGCTGTTCAATGTCAGAGTCCAGGTGTTTCCTTCTCTGTGAGCAGTCATGGGCTTAGTTGTGTAGTTGGTCACTGGTCCACTTCTAGAGTAGAAGAGTGCCTCCAGCTCCTTGCTGCCCAACTGTTGGTACCAATACAGATAAGGGAATGCTTCATCCTTTAGTGTGCAATGCAGAGTAGGTAACTCTCCTAGCACCCCGATGAGGAAGGGTGGCTGCTCCACCTTGTCTGAGTCCACATCTGGGGGACAAAAAACAATATGACAGACTCACACTGTGCTGATATATTTATAGTAAGAGAGAGAGACAGAGAGAAATGGAGTGGGGGTAGGAATGGAATGGAAGAAAAGATGTTGGCTATGGGAAGGAAGAGGAAAAATAGGCAGTGGCCTTCCCCTTGTGAAAAAAAATGAATCTCAATGGAGTTTTTTCACTGAGATGTGACTTACATAAGGAATGAATGAATATAGAGCCCTGCTAAGAGTGTCCTGTCACATGCACTGACACTGCAGGGAGCACTTTTACCATCCCACCCACCGTTCTGCCACATCTCCATGCTGAGTCTTTGTCCCTCCCCGGGTCTCAGAGCAGGTGGGCTGTGGCCCCCAGGGACAGTCCTGTCCTCAATCTCACTGGTGGGAACCTACCCCCTCAGCTTGGCATTTGGGGCTTGCCTGGCTCACACCTTTCCCTGCTCACACACACTGTACCTGATCCCCAGAGGAGCAGAACAGAGAGGAGAAGACATCTCCGCATCCTGGCAGCTGTCTCTGCTTTGTCTCTTCCTTACGCTGGGTTTCCTTCTCCCTGCGCTGCAGGGGAGTGGGAGGGGAAAGGCAAACCCCCGGCCTTGGGGTTGTGACACACCAGTTGTTGAGCGTGACTAGGGACTGTGGAGTGCAGTGTGCTTTGTGTGTGGGGAGCCGGAGGGAGGAGGAGCAGCGCGTGCAGAGGGGGAAGAACCATGTGACAGTGGGCTACTGCGGGGCAGGAAAATGGTATCCTCATTAGCACTAGGGGGTCTCTCTGGAGGGCCCCTCTGCCCTGGAGGCCATACCCCGTGTCCCTTCTGAGTGGGGACTGGTGCTTTCCCCACAGCCTGGGGGTTTCTGGTGCCTGGCTGAGATCCCTTAGGGCAGGAGGGATCTCAAGGGTAGATGAATGAAATCCTGCCTCCCCCAATCAGTAGTAGCTCTCTCACTGTTACTACTAGAGCCAGAGTTACACAGCTGGGACTTGATCCAGTCAGTGATGCAGCAGTGTCTCCTTGCATCCCGCTGGCAGATGCCTCTTTGTGTTCTGGACTATTCGCCTTGGTATTTTGTGCTCTGCAAGAAGTTTCAGAGACCCAGGGGTAAATAGCTTCCTCTTGCCCCTCCCTGCCCCTGCCTCTGGTTCTCTGCTGGCAGGCTGAAGGCTCTGTATCACTGTTCAGTGCAGCTGGCAGAGCAATAGGTGACTAAGTCTGACAGAGAAAGGCTGTTCCAGGTTAGAGTCCAACTCTCTTTGCTCCTTTAGCACTGATGGGTTTAACTGTTTAGTTGTTCCCAGGCCTCCTCCGGAGAAGAAGAGCACCTCCAGCTCTTTGTCTCCCCACTGCTGGTACTGGCGCAACCAGTTGCATGTGAGGAGCGAGAGAAAGGCAGGAAGGAGGCCGGAGGAAGTCAAAATGTGGGGAGGGATAAGGGGAGACCATAAGTAGGAACATTGGGAGACTGCGGTAAAGGGGAAGCAAGTCCTTCCCTTCCCCAGGGCAAACTGAGAGGACTCCCCAAAAGAGGCTGCAGAGCGGGGCTGGAATTGCCCACGGACAGAGCTGGCAGGACCTGCATGGGGGGTGTCCCCCGTGGGAACTGATCTGACAAAGCAGCAAGCCAGTGGTGGGGAAATAGTTATAGGTACATGCCCTGCCTCCCAGTTATTCTCAGTCCCTTCCTGGATCTTTGGCAAGGAGCCTCCAGAGATCCCATCACCCCTAAGTTTCACTGGTGGAAATGTGTCCCCTTAGCCCAGCATTCGGGGTCTGCTTGCCCACGTGCTCCTTTGCTCACTCAGCTCATACCTGGCCCACAGAGGAGCAGCACAGAGAGGAGGAAATATCCCCTCATCCTGTTTGCTCTGTGCTCGGTCTCCTTCTTGCTGCAGCTCACAGGCAGTGGAAGGGGAAGGGGATCCAGAAGGAGGAGGAGGATCCTGAAGTGTAAGTGCAGAGGAGACCCCAGGCTGCCACGGCCTCCCTGAGATCTGCCTCAAGGGTAGCAGGGGAAGGAGTTGCTAGCACTTGGGGTCTTCCTCTGGGATGACACCTTCCCACCCCTCACACAGCAACATGCCTGTCTCCTGAGTGACTGGGATGGGGAGGCCCCCTGAGGAGAGGTCACATGCACCTGCTTGTCAAGACGCAGAGCCCGGGAATGGACCGGGACTCCTGCCTCTAGGGGAGAGGCTCAGATTGAGGCACACGGATGGGGGGGCCAGGGGCATCAGGGGGTGATGGGTCATGCACACAGGCCACATTTACCAAGATGTTTACTGCACAGCAGCTTGTTACTACTGCGTAGTAACTTATTACTACTGCAGAGTCACTGTTGCATGTAGATGCAGCCGCAATGACCATGTGTGGATGGATGGATGGAGGGACGGAAACACAGAATCAACACTCCGTCTGATTATATTTGCTCTCTCTCATTTTCTCTACTTTTTTGCCTGTTTTGCGGACAAAGGGCAAAGTTCCCATGGGACGGGGTCAGGGATGTGACATATCGTGGGGAGTGTTTCTGTGTGTGTGTGTGTGTGTGTGTGTGTGTGTGCATGTGTGTGTGAGAGAGAGAGAGAGAGTGTGTGCACGCGTGTGTGCGTGCGTGTCTCACAGATCTCCAGAGGCCCACTGCCTTCCCGGTGACTCTCAGGGACTGGCCTTGGACCTGAGACTCAGAGGCACTGGTCTCCATCATGTCCAGTTCAGGCTGGTGAAGGAGTTAGGTGTTTTTCACCTAAAGAAATCAGGATGGGGGGACCTTGAGCGGGGCCCCAACAGTTGCAGCCTGCCAGATCAAAGGCCACTCAGGAAAGGCAGGTGCTGGATGTTATATATTTATGGCTACTCCACACGATGAACTGGTTGCCCCAAAGTCACAAAGGGTTTTTTCTGTCAAAATGTGACTCACATCTGTCTCTGTGGCGCAATGGGCTAGCGCGTTCGGCTGTTAACTGAAAGGTTGGTGGTTCGAGCCCACCCAGGGACGGGGCCTTTACTTTACCAGAGGATTAGAAAATGGCCCATGTGGTCTCCATTTACAAGGAGGGGAAGAAGGAGGATCCAGGAAATGCTAGGCTAGTCAGACTACTTTAGGCTACTCAGTCTGATGGATGGCATATTGCCTAGAGGGTTGCCCCCAGAGAGTGGTGGATGCCGGGTTGTTTCTGACCTGGAGGGATGAGGGCAGTGGAGTCCCCCAGGGCTCAGTCCTGGGGCATGTGCTGTTTAACATCTTTATCAACCATCTAGATACGGGTGTGGAATGCACACTGTCCAGATTCACTGACAACACCAAGCTGTGGGGCGAGGTGGGCACGCTGGAGGGGAGGGACAGAATCCAGCTAGATCTAGACAGGATGCAGAGGTGACCAGATGAGAATAGGATGGAGTTCAATGCATTCAAGTGCAAGGTGCTGCATCTAGGGAGAAGGAACCACAAACACACCTATAGGCTGGGGAACACCCTTCTTGTCAACAAGGTGGCAGAAAGGGGTCTTGGAGTCATTGTTGACTCCAGGAGGAACATGAGCCACCGAAGTGAGGAAGCGGTCAGTAAGGCTAACCACACCTTGTTGTGCACCTATAGATGCATCACAAGCAGGTCTAGGGAGGTGATCCTTCCCCTATATGCAGCACTGGTCAGCCCACAGTTGGAGTATTGCATCCAGTTCTGGGTGCTGCACTTCAAGAGGGATGTGGTTTACACTGAGAGGGTCCGGAGGAGGGTCACTTGTATGGTCAAGGGGCAGCAGGGTAGGCGCAACAAGGAGAGGCTAAAGGGCCCTAATCTATTCAGTCTCCACAAGAGAAGGCTGAGAGGGTGTGGCAGGAAGCCACCTTTGTTTCTCCCCTAAATCTCTGTGCTGTGACAATTTGATTATCATGGGCCTAGCAAAGGACACACACCTTTACCCTATCTCTTTAGGTAACCTGAGCTGGCTGCATTCCTGAGGGAGGGGGGAAACCTGCTCCTTCCGCCTACATGACTGGTATCAGCTACCTGGGTGAGGGGCTCCTACCTGGTGGGCTAGAGTCTGCCCGGCAACTAGTGATGTATTTCAAATTGGTTGGCCGACAGCCAACCAGGGATGGCCTCCATTGGACCAGGTGAACAAGGTCAGAGGGGCTATATAAGTTAAGACTGCCCAGGAGGAGGGGGCAGCAGCCATGCGGGGGACTCAGACTTAGAGAGAAGTTTTACCATCTGAAACTGGCTCTCTCCCCCATAGCTCATAAGTGAGGAACAGCCTGCCTCCAGAGGGGCTCTCCAACAGCCTCGGGCTGATGCTTGTGAGTAAGCTACTCGAGATCTGGTTTGATATCTAGCTGGCAGTAACTCAGATGCGTGATCAAAAGGCTGCTTCATGCAAACAGTTTTGCTCGATGGGATTTCTATGATATTGTTCTATTTTGTACCCTATTTTCACCCTACCCCTGTAATCAATAACATTCTCCTTTGTGACCCGTGTAGGAGACTTATTGAGGGGTAGGTCCCCAAGGACACAGGCCGAGAGAGTCCCTTCTCGGGGTGGCGGCAGCCTACGTTACCCCCAGGCTAGCGAGTGTGCTCCAGGAAGGGGGTCAGCCAGACGCGAGGCACCCCTAGGGAGGCACTTGGAGCCTGGAAGGTGGTTGGGCACAGGGAGGTGGGTGGCTCAACGCAGGAGTGTCCTCTACTGGCTCGCCACACATCGTGGTAGCAGTGTGATCCAGATACCCCGCTGTATTAGAGGCATAATTTGGGAAGAGGAATAGAGTCACTGAAATCCCTTGAGCCAACAATTTTCAATTTGGACTTGGGTTGACTGGATAATGTAGATAGCCAGGATGGTGGACAAGTATGTCCAAATGGCTGTGCCCGAACTAAGAGACCTGGCGAAAGACAGAGGCCTTCAAGTGAAGAAAGGGCTAAAGAAGGAAGAGCTGATTAAACTCCTGTGCAACAATGATTCAGCCACAGAGCCACCTTCACACACATCAACTCCCGAGTCCTCCCCAGAATCACATTCCCACATGTCAAGTCCACAGCCCTCCAAGGGATCACCTCCTACGGAGGAGCGGTGGAGGTACCAGATGCAGCTAGAAGCTGAAGAGCGGGAGCGGGAATGAGAGAGCAAGCTCAAGTATATGTTGGAGTTGAAAAAGATGGAGCTGGAGGCCCAGTGTGAGTGCGAGAAAGCACAGATGGAGCTGGAGGCCCAGCATGAACATGAGAAGGTATAGCTAGAGTTGAAAAGGATGGAGATGGAGGCCTGGCGTGAAGAGGCCGAGTGCCGAGAGAGAGAGGGAACACTAGCGCCAGGAGGCAGAGGCCAAGCGCAGGCATGAACTAGAGGTACTCCGTCTGCAGCCCAACGGGGGAGATGCGGGCCCTCTGCGAGCGCCTGGGGGACACCCCAAACCGATCTCCCCTGCCTTCTCTCGCTACTGAGTTGGAGACGATCCTGACGTATTCCTCAGCATCTTCGAAAGGCAAGCCCGACGGTGGAAGGTGCCCGAGGGAGAGCTCATGATGCACATGGCTGCTCTGGTAGAAGGCGATATGGCAGTGGTCCTGAACAGCCTGCCCTCACATGCAGCTCATGGCTATGATGCCTTTAAAAAGGCCGTGTCTTCAAGGTTCAAGTTAGGACCGGATTATTTCTGGAATATCCACCCACAACCTGAGAAGACAATGGCTGATTTTGTGGCCCTGGTGTGGGATGCACTCCTTAAATGGGCAGGCGGAGCCAAGGCTGACAATAGAGAGAAGCTCCTGCATCTCATGGCGCTTGAGCAATTTAATTATTGCTGTCCGAGAGAGATTAAAACCCTAGTAAAGAACAGGGCCCCCAAAACCATTCAAGAGGCTGCCAAAATTGCAGATCAGCTGTTCCTACATTGTGAGGGGCCAGACAAGAAGCTTCCCTACTTTGGAAAGGAACAGAAAGGGGTCCAAAGAGGGGAGAAGGGAGGGCCAGGTCCAAAAGGGGAAAAGAGGCTGTCCCAGACCGAGTGTAAGGAGGCCCCTGATTTGACCAAACCACCCAATTCGGAAAAGAGCGGGGGCTATAACTGCGGGGAGCCAGGCCACATCAAGCCCAACTGCCCAAAGCTAAGCAACAAACCCCAGCCCGTCAGACATGCAACAGCTGTAAGCAGTGAGGGGGGAGACCTGAGCCCCGCTGAGGGGCGTGCCTGTTGCTACAGGATCACAAACCCAAAGGAGGTGATGGCCCCCCACCGGACCAATACAACGGTAAATGGGAAAACCCTTATTGGGGAACTGGACACGGGGTTGAGTGTGACATTAATCAATGCCAACCTTGTTTCACCTGCGGATATAATCCCAGGGAGGCCCCTTACCATTCAAGGGGTGGGGTCTCCACCATTTGAGGTACATGTAACCTGTCAGCCCATTGAGTGGAGAGGCTGTGCGATGTGCATAGAACTGGGTGTGCTGGAAGGGGCTCCGGTCCCCATCCTGGTGGGGCGGGATATCATTGATCTAGAACTCCTGCACCGGGAGCTGGACCAGGCCCTAGAGCTAGAGCCCTACCATATTAATGCGGTGACTCGTAAACAGAGCAGAAAGGCTAGAGGGGGAGGGTTAGAAACTTCCCAAGAGACAGCCACACCATTGGCTGCAGTGGGACAGGCCCCAGTGGAGGGCAATTGCACACCAGTCCCTGAGGGAACTAGTGAACCCGAGGGTGGGTTAAGAGACAGTCCCAGGGAGGTGTCTAGTCCGTCAGTGGCAGAGGGAGGTGAGACTCTCAGGGAGGGGTCCAAGGAAGTCCCCGAGGATGAAGGTGCACTCCCTGCAGGAGCACCCGAACTCTCTGCTGATGGCTTAGCTGTGCAAGAGGAGTTCAAGCAGGAGGTTCTGGCGGACCCCAGCCTGGAGGACCTCCGGCAGATGGCTCAGAAGCAAGAGACCGAGTTCACCCCAGAGAAGAGGGAACAGGTGGTCTGGGATAAAGGGCTGCTCTATCGGTTGTGGGTACCAAAGAACAATGCCCAGACCTGGGAACCCCATCGCCAGGTCATAGTACCTCGTAAATACAGACAATGATCGCTTTCCATGGCTCACGATTTACCGTGTGTTGGTCACATGGGCAGGGAACGCACGTGCCAGCAGCTGCAGGCGAACTTTTATTGGCCCAGAATTGCCCAGACTGTGACGGACTACTGCCGATTGTGCGAGACATGCCAGCGACAGGCAAAAGTGGGGACAAAAGAAAGGCTGCCCTACAGCCCCTCCCTATCATTGATCAGCCCTTCCAAAGGCTGGGGATAGACATTGTGGGCCCTCTGAGGCATAAGACCCAGAGAGGGAAGAAATACATCCTGAATCTAGTGGCTTTCACAACTTGGTACCCGGAAGCAGTTGCCTTGACCTCCACCGAGGCACCTGTGGTTGCTGATGCCCTCACCAAGATCTTCTTTCAGCTGGGTTTTCCCTCTGAGATCCTGACTGACCGGGGTGGAAACTTCCTGGCGGAGGTGATGAAGTGCCTGTGGGAGTGCTATGGGGTGAAACACCTCAAGACCACAGCCTACCACCCTCAGACCAATGGGCTAGTAGAGAGGTTCAGTGGGCGCTGTGGGGTGGGTGGCTCAATGCAGGAGTGCCCCCTACTGGCTCGCCACAGAGGGGTCTGGTGGCCATTTACAAACTCACCACAGGGAACCAGCGAGAAGTGGGGGAGGCTCTGTTCCCCCGGGCACCATCTGGGGTTATTAAGAATAATGGCTACAAATCCTTAGAGAGATGGTTCAGGCTGGACATCAGGAGACAGGTAGGGCTGCCAGGCTCTGCAATGGGCTCCCAAGTGCGGTGGTGATCTCTCCTACCTTGGGGGTCTTCAAGAGGAGGCTGGACAGGTATTTGGCTGGGGCGATATGATGTGGCTCGGGTGATATGACTGCGGCACCCGTTCCTGCCTAGGGCAGGGGGTCGGACCTGATGATCTGTTTAGGTCCCTTCCAACCCTAAGAAGTATGGAAGTGTTGGTGTCACAGGGCATAACCCTAGGTAACTCAGAAGGATGGAAGACCACGAGTGTCGATGAAGTCCTTCTGCTCTGGGCTCAGACGAGCCAGGACCCCGCCTTGCCCACCCTTTGTAACTCTTTCTCTGGCGCCTGTAATCTCCTGTCCTTCTGGAAAACAGGCGAGCTAAAACTGTTATCTGTAGAATGCAAGGGCACCGCTCAGAGAGAAAAAGAAAGGGAGAAAAGGGAAGAAGAGGGGAGCCAACTAGTAGGAAACTGACCAACGTATAAAAATTACACAGTTGCAGAGCTAAATACACAAAATTTAAAACTATACAATCTCCCTGCACCTTTTACTTAAACTCAAATAAACTCTATCTACTTCTCCCCCCAGTGTGTTTATTTAACGCGACACACAACAGCAACGAACCCAATTGTTGCCTCCCTCGGGCACCTTGTGCCAACAACGGAAGTGTGGAACGTAAACCCTGAGGGACACGTAGGGTCAGTTTTCAGGGCTTCTGATCCTCAGCTGCTCTGCAGGAGGGAGATGTGCAAGGAGACACAGGAGAGACAAACTGAAATGGAAGAGAAGAGGCAGAGTGAGCAAGACATTGGATGGAGAGGGAGCCACAGCAAGAAGGGCACAGGGGAAAGATGACTCCCTCAGCAGGTCAGACATGGTTGCCACTGCATCCCTCAGCATGAGTGAGGCCAGAGAAAGAGCGGCAGGTCACAACTGGCAGGAGGGAGAAGGCAGGAGTGAGCGTGAGGAGAGGAAGAGGGCAGGTGCAGTCAGAGAAAGACCTTAGGGCGGAGAGCTCTGTACAAGGGTAGGAAGACAGAAAGAACTGAGGAGGGCAGAGAGAGACAAGAGGGAGCAGAAAAGGATGAGTGGGAGGATGGAGGATGAGACCCATCAGAAGGGACAAATAAGAGGCAAGGAGCACCGAGCGGAGGAGGCAGGGGGAAGGAGCGTAACGGAGAGGTGTGAGGCAGTGTAAAGCCAGGAACACAGAGAAGTGCTCCTGGAGCAGAAGGGGAGAGCCCTGTGGTGTGTGGCTGCAGGCGTGGGGAGGGGCAGGATAACGGAGACTGTGTTCCCCGCTTCCTGTGGCGAGTTTTGTGCTGGGCTCTTCCAGCAGCTGAGTCTCTGTGTGCTTTTGCTTAGCACAGTAATAGGTGCCTGAGTCGTTCAGCCAGGCACTGTCAGTGGACAGAGACAGCTGAGAGCTCTGGTTCCTGTTGCTTTTGAAGTGACCCTGGAAATCCTTCTCCACATCCACCCTGGACCCTTCAATGGAGAATGCCACCATCTGCAGACCTGCATGCTCCCCTGCCGCCTGCTTGTACCAGTACATGTACTCCATCTGCGTCTTCTCCTGGGAGCAGGTCAGCTTCACCGGTTCTCGCCCCCGCACCACGGTGTACAGGGGCTGGCGGACAGCACAGCCTGCGAGGAAAGGGACATGGTGGAAGAGGAGAGTGTTCAGTGGGACATGCTGGGACATGTCGCTGCGGAGAAGTTTGGGCTGGGTTTGAGGAAAGACCTCCGAAAGCCGAAGGACACACAAGGCTTCATAACCATCCCAAAGGGGATGGAGAAACCCCCAGGCCTCCTCTATTTCTCACTGCCCAGGGAAATCAAACACTGGACACAAGCCAAGAGGGGCTGGGCCCTGGGGGTGCTGGGAAAGCTGTAGGAACAGGTCTGTGCCACCTGTGCCGCCTCTGCAAAGAACAGCCTGGCCTGCAGATTCACTCAGAGCCTTTTGCCTCCCTGGGCAGATACCAGCAGGGGCACTTACCCATGGGGGGCAGGAGGATGAGGAAGCGCCAGCAGGGAACCATGGGGGGCCTCTGCCCAGGATCTCTGTGCCCAGGTCTTGAATGAGTCAGTCTGAGCAGCTGCCTGATGTTGCAGCTCCTGCCTGGAGGACAGGAAATGATGAGAGGAAGAGAGCGAGATAAGGGGTGGGGAGACGTTTCTATATGGGTGGGGAGGGAAGCCAAGCACGGCTATTAAACAGGCGAAGAGTGTGACTAGAAGGGGCTCTTGAACCCTGAGAGCAGGGAGGGGAGCTAGGTTCAAAGTACTTGTATTGTTCGCAGCAGTACAAGCCTCACATGGCTGCATGTGTGATTCAAATAGCTGGCCTCTAGCATGTGTGTGGCCCATTGCAAGTTATATCTAGTAAAGCATCCAGTATTAATATTCATAAATATTGGACACATACTCTCTCTCTCTGCATGTGTGAGTGCTGTTGTCTGTCTCTCTTCTTTGACAGAGGCCAAAACTCTGAAGGAAAATAAAATCAAATCCATCTCATAAATTTGCATTTACAAACAGTTTATTTCTGGGCATGGACTCAGGCCTCTGAGTGTAACACATTGTTGCTGCATGTGAGCTCTGCTCCCTCTAGTGACTAGATGGAGAGCTGAGGCTGGGAGGACAGGTGAGGACATGTGAGGAGGGTGCAGGTGTGTCCTGTACACACAGGGCGGTTGGAGCAAAGACAGTTTTCTGTGCTTACTCAGGAGCAAAGGCTTGTGCAATGGAAGGTGCACCTCATAGTTCCCCTCTCTTTGCCACTGGTATGAGAAGGGGTCTCTAGGGAGAGGTCACTCTGCACAATTGTTCTTGCAAAAAACCTGACCAGCTTCTTCATTGCCAGCGGCTTCCGAGTCCCGGGGCTGTGCTGAGTTCCTGCCAGGGGACAGGAGTCTCTGAATCAGAAGTACTCCTTCACAGATTGGCCCTGGCTCCAGTTCACACGGGAATCAGTTCAGCTATCACCCAGGTCTGTTTTACAGAAGAAATCAAGGGACTTGGTGACAGACAGCACCACTGATGTTTTGGTTTAAACATGTTTTTGGCAACAATGTTGTATTCCTTAAATTCCCTCACTGACTTATACAATGGGAAAGCATGGGTTAAGGTTACTTTGATTTAGGCCTGGGAACAGAGGCGGGGCTTTGCACTGTCTCAGCTACCCTACACCGAGCCATCAAGAATACAATGGACCAATTTTCCAATGAAGACACACTACAGCCCCACTGGGTTCCTGCCCCCAATTCCTGAAAACTGCCTGCTGTCACAAGTGCCAAGGAAAAACATCAGAAGAATCACCGGGTAAAAGACTTTCTTGAAAAGGCAATGACCGAAACCTGAAGGGGAAGGAGAGCAAAGCAAGACAAGGAGAGACCAAGAGTCCTAAGAGAAAATGACTGTGGCTGTCAGCTTGACTAGGACACTACCTGAGAGCTGGCATAGTCATTGTGGCCAAAGAGCCTGCTGTATTGCTGTTGTCTAATACATGCCATTGTTATTTAAGAAGAGCTTCCTCCAGCTCTACTGCCTGAGCCTCTGCATTCACTGTGTCCCCTTGAAGAGGTACGGTCTCTCCCCAGGAGCTGAGACAGAAGATAGCTCCCAGTAGGGCCACAGATAACTGGGTTGTTCAGGGACCAGGGACCAGCAGGCCTGGGCTCAGAGCCTAATGAGCCAGGGGCTCACCCACTTTTGAAGCTACACAAGGCCTGGCTTCAAGAGGGTACTCAAGGAGGCTGTGTTAAGGTTGAGAGTGCCAAGCAAGAGCCCCTATGGGGATCAATAACACATGGTCACAACAGTTTCCTTGCCTCCATATTATTTTTCAATCCATGCCCTTTCCTCTCCCTGTGCAAGTCTCTACTCCCCTGCTTGGCCTCAGCTGCTGGACAGGCACATCACACTCATCCAGGATGGCAGCACAGCCACCCCCAGACCTTCATTCCAGCTCCCAGCTGGGTGACTGCTTGCCCCAGGGCCTGATCTTGGTCTTCCCTCACCTGAATTATTGAGGTCTCTGCCCTCTGCGAATGCAGGACCTCTTTGGGTCCCTGGAGACAACCGGAGACCCAGTGTGGGGTGTATAGAGGAGCAGGCACAGAAAGGAGAGCAATTGTGAGGCAGGAGAAGAGGGATGGCTCTCGAGAAAAGCCTTTGTGGAGCAGGCACCAAGCACCTGCCATTCGTCCAGGCTCAGGCAGGGAGAGCAGCACTGTGGCACACATTCAGAGGGAAGTCAGCCTTGCACACTGCTAGGATATAAGGTGGCCAGGCCTGGGAGTCCCCACAGTATCAGGTGCACTTGGTTGCATTTAGAACAATCCACAGACCTAAGTAGCCCAGTCATGAGGGACCTCAAAACCACAAGAGGTCACTTCTGTAAAAATCTGGCAGACAAGCTGCTAACCTGTCTGCCAAACTGCCCAAATTAGGGTCCATGGGAATATATTCAGGACCTGCAAAGGATCAGCTTAGTTAAAAGGAAAAAACTAGAGTGTTGAGCTGTTCAGGCTGGTACTCTGTCTTGGTTCATACCAAGAAAAGAGCTCCTTGATCACCCAGGTGGGGAAAGAGGTAGTTGGGCCTCTGAGCTCAACCCTCTGGAGTAAGAATATTGCGTCTAGGGAACATTCAGGGGCGTCCATGCAGTTCAACGTGTATGTTGTCCCTTTAGAGGTAGGTGGGCAATCTGTTGACAAGTTGATTGCCAGACAACATATGGCTCTTCAAGAGCTGCTTAAGTCAGTTGTTTTGTCAGGAAAGGGGGTGGATGAACCTCCCCAGATCACTAGTCTCAGTGATTCTGCTCAGTTTATTGTGAAATGAGGGAGAGATATGAGAGACCAGGTAATATTTTACAACTGATCTGCTGTGTCTGGGTTTCATGGGTTTGTGTTACAGTATGTTGCGTGCCCAGTTTCCCTGAGTTTCTTGTGTTCTGGGAAATGATGGCTTAATGTTGCTCTGAAGTAGAGCTGACACTGAGTAGTAGCTTCAGTGCCTCAGCTATATGAGTAAGGACCATGAAGAATAAAATGGATCAATTTGCACCTTTGCATTCAGACCTCCACACCTGCAGACACCTTGCTGTCTCTGCAGACTGGAGGAACATCAGAGACAGAGGAAGAGACAGCTCAGAGACACAAGAGGCAGGGGAGGAGAAATGGGGAAAAGGAGAGACTGAGGAAAGAGCTGGGCCTGTGGGTGACTTGAACTCTACCTGAGACTTGGCTTAGGCCAGGCTACAGATGACTAGTTTGCAGACCTATGGATAAGCAGCCTGTCACAAGCTCATGGACCCTAGAAGTCAGCCTGGGCTCGCTTCAGTGGGTCTCCAAGAGGCCATGTCAGGTCTGGGGGTTTCAAGAAGTTCCTCTGAGGAATCTGGGACAAAGGGAAGAGGCCAGTGGTGGTGGGACCCTTGGGGGACAGACTGATCACTCAGGACATGACCCAGATAGGGGCTGTGTGGGGGCCCTGTATGTGACACCCCGCCGGGCACATTGAGGAATATGTCTGAGGTGGGGGCCTTGTTCACACACCTGCACACTTGTCCGAGGGGGTCAGAGGTCGGCAGTGGGGAGGAATCCTTTCATTCTACGTTGCGGCCAGAGGATTGGGACCCACTGCAGGCACCCCTGGCCCTGGCTCCCCTCTGTGTCCGAACAAGGAGGCACCATCGCAGGGAGTTTGTGTTCCCACTGGAGTAGCCCTGCATGTGCAGCACCGCTGACACGGAGCATGGCAGGGCAGTGTGTACATGCTGATCGGTGTCTCCTGCCCTGTACATTTTGCTCTGCTTGAGCTTGGTGGGTCATGGATGCCTCTGGGTAGGAGTGCAGAGCAGGGTCTTGCCCCCTCACCCACAGGACTGCTGCCTCGGCTTCTGGCTGCCCCTGCTCCTGGGCTGACCCCTGTGGAGTTTTGCACCTCTGGGCAGGCTGCAGCCGTGGGTGGCAATTCCCCAGAAGCTGTAGAGAAATCTCCTCTTGGAGGCCCAGGGCCCAAACTGGCTCTCCCTGGTGTGGCATGTCCTCAGCACTGAAACTCCACTCCAGGGCTGCTGGTCCTACTGCCGAGGTGCACATTTGATGGGATTCCCTAGAATCCCAAATGGACATGTCAGGTGTGCACATTTTCCAGGGCGTGAAAAAGCAGAGCTGCTTGACACAGTTAGATCCCACAACGTCTTCCTAAGAAGGGACCAGAACAGCCACCTCCCTGCTGGGCCCCCCTCGGGCCCCGGGGGAGGCACACCTGGGCCACGGGTTAGCGAGGATTTAGTTAGGAGCTTCTGGAGGGGTTCCAAGTCAGCCAGCCCGGATGATCTCCACCCTAGATTTCTAAAGGAACTGGTCGAGGTCATTGCAAGTCCCCTGGCACGGCTTTCTGAGCACTCGTGGTGCTCTGGTGAGGTACCGGAGGACTGGAAGAGGGCCAACGTGGTCCCCATCTTCAAAAAAGGCAGGAAGGAAGACCCGGTAAACTATAGGCCAGTTAGTCTCACCTCGATCCTAGGCAAGCTGTTCGAAAAAATTATGCTGGCACACATCCAGGAGGGGCCAGCAGGAGACTGCATGCTTAGGGGCAACCAACATGGGTTCATCAGTGGCAGGTCTTGTCAGACCAACCTGGTGGCCTTTTACAATCAGATCACCAGATCATTAGATGCAGGGGTAGCAGTGGATATAATCTTCCTGGACTTCCGGAAGGCTTTTGACACTGTCTCTCACCCTGTTCTCATTAAGAAACTGGGGGGCTGTGGTGTAGACACCCACACAGTCAAAGGGGTCACCAACTGGCTGGAGGGCCGCACCCAGAGGGTGGTGGTGGATGGGTCCTTCTCAACCTGGACGGACATGGGCAGTGGGGTTCTGCAGGGCTCGGTCCTCGGGCCCGCACTGTTCAACATCTTCATCAGTGATTTGGACGAGGGGGTAAAAAGCACCCTGTTCAAATTTGCTGATGACACTAAGATGTGGAGGGATGTGGGAACATTGGAAGGATGCAACAGGCTAAAATCTGACCTAGACAGGTTACAAGGGTGGGCGGATGAGAACAGGATGGATTCAACACAGACAAGTGCAAGGTGATGCACCTTGGGAGGAACAACCGGCACCATACCTACAGGTTGGGGAACTCCCCTCTTGTCAGCACGGAGGCGGAAAGGGATCTGGGAGTGATCATTGACTCCAAGATGAACATGGGCCGGCAGTGTGGAGAGGCAGTAAGGAAGGCCAACCGCACCTTGGCATGCATCCACAGATGCATCTCGAGCAGGTCCAAGGAGGTGATCCTCCCCCTCTATGCGGCACTGGTCAGGCCGCAGCTGGAGTACTGTGTCCAGTTCTGGGCACCACACTTCAAGAAGGATGTCGACGGCATCGAGAGGGTCCAGAGGTGGGCCACTCGTATGATCAGGGGACAACAGGAAAGGCCCTATGAGGACAGACTGCGGGACCTGAACCTGTTCAGCCTCCAAAAGAGAAGACTGAGGGGGGATCTTGTGGCCTGTTATAAACTAGTCAGGGGGGATCAGCAGGCATTGGGGAAGTCACTGTTTCCCCGAGCACCGTCAGGAGTGACCAGGAATAACGGTCACAAGCTGGCAGAGGGTAGGTTTAGGTTAGATATCAGGAGGCGCTACTTCACAGTCAGGGTGGCTAGGGTCTGGAACCAGCTTCCAAGAGAAGTGGTGCAGGCTCCTACCCTGGGGATGTTTAAGAGGAGGTTGGATGAACGTCTGGCTGGGGTCATTTGACCCCAGTACTCTTTCCTGCCATGGCAGGGGGTCGGACTAGATGATCTGCTCAGGTCCCTTCCGACCCTACAAACTATGAAACTATGAAACTATGAAAATGGGACGCTGCAAGGAGCCTGCAACAACTGGCTTCTTTACCCTCCTCTGTAATGGGTAGAGGGATGAAATGCCAGTGTCCAGGGACTAGAATGGCATCCCCTGTTTTTTTCTCTCTGTCACACATACACATAGACATAGACACACACACTATCTTCCCAGGACCAGCTCAGGCACTGTCCTGCCAAGTGGCAGGAAGAGGAGAAAGTACTATGTGTCATGATTTGGTCAGGGTTTTTCCAAGAAATCGGTGTTGTGGGGCTCTAGTCTGTCACCTACTCCTCCATGGTTCGCAGAAGGTGTCCAGCGGTATTCCTGGCCAGGCTGCTGGATTGTGTTGTCTGGGTGCACTCAGCCACCTCTGCCTGCTCCCTGCCCCTGGGTTTTTGCTGCCTGGCTCAGGGCATTGCGTCACTGTGCATCACTGCAGGCACAGTAATACACAGCTGAGTCTGAGTGTGAAAGGCTCTTCCAGGTCAGAGTCCAGTCGTTTCCACTCCTCTCGGCATCCATGGGCTTGTTCGTGTAGGGGACCTTACTTGTTTCTCCTCCAGAGTAGAAGAGTGCCTCCAGCTCCCCGCCTTGCTGCTGCTGGTACCAGAACATGTGGATGTGTGAGGACATTTTTAATGTACATGTCAGGTGTGTACCTTTTCCAGGGACCCCCATGAGAAAGCTGGGCTGCTTGACATAGTCAGATCCCACAGCTGGAAGAAAATGGGACACAATGTGTCAGACTTCGGGAGTGTCAGTGAAAGGCAACAGAGGATAAGTGATGGAGGGAAAGGACAGCAAAAGAAGTGGGAATGAGACAAAGAGGGAAGTAGAAATCGAGACTCTGGCAGTAGAGGGAAAGCCTGCACAGACTGTTCTCAGACCCTCCCCATGTCTTAGGCCAGAGGGTCCCCCTTCTGCCCTCAGTCTCACCTGCAGGAAGGTGTCCCTTCAGCCTGGCATTCAGGCTGCCCACCCTGTGCCCTCCCGCACTCACTCAGACCCTACCTGGCCCCCAGAGGTGCAGGGCAGACAACAGGAGATGTCCCCACATCCTAGCAGCAGTCCCCTGCTCTGCCTCCTCCCCTCTGCTGGGATTGCTTCTCCCTGCAGCTCATGGGGAGCAGGGGGACAGGCAAACCCCGCCTGCTGTCACGCGCCGGTTGGTGAATGTGACCAGAGCTTCCCCCAGCAGCCATGGAGCGCAGGTGGGCTCTGTGCGAGGGGAGCCCGCGGAAGGGGGGCAGCACGTGCAGAGGGGAAGATGTGCGTGAGAGTGGGGCTGCCGAGAGGCAGAAAACAGTGCCCTCAGGGCACCCATGGGGGGAGAGCCAGGAGGTCTGTGTGGAGTCTGTCCTTGAGACTGTCCAGCAGAGGGGGTCCCCACAGCTTGAGGGTCTTTGAGTCCTGGTGCCTGGCAAAGATCCCCCGGGGTGGAACGTCTGAGTCAGGGGACATTTCTTTTCCCATCTCCACTCTGAACTTTCCCTTTTCAATCTCCATCCTGTTGCTCAGGGTGATGCCAATGGGCTCTCAGGAACTGAGAAATCAGAGAATCAGGTTTTCATTCATAGATTGGTAGATATTAGGGTCGGAAGGGACCTCAGCAGATCATCGAGCCCAACCCCCTGCCCTGGGCAGAAAAGAGCACTGGAGTTAGATGACCCCAGCCAAGTGCTTGTCCAGTCTCCTCTTAAAGACTCCCAACGTAGAGGACAGCACCCCCTCCCTGGGGAGCCCATTCCAGATTTTGGCAATCCTCGTATGAACTCATATTCATCTAAGAGTCAACTATGACTCCGAGATCCCTTTCTGTTACGGTGCTGCTGAGAGGATCATTCCCCAGCCTGTAAGCGTGTTGGTGTTTCCTTCTCCCCAAGTACAGCACCTTGCATTTGTCCTTGTTGCATTGCATCCTATTCTGTTCTGCCCACTTCTTCAACCTGTCCAGATCCACCAGGATTCGTCTCCTGTCCACTAGTGTGTTTACTTTACCCCATAATTAATTGTCATAAACGAACTTGGACAGGGTGCTCTCATCCAAGTCACTAATGAAGACATTGAATAGTGCTGGTCCAAGGACTGAACCTTGGGAAACTCCCCTGCTTACTTCTTTGCAGGTTAATGCCAACCCATCCACCACTACTCTCTGGGTGCATCCCATTAGCCAATTTGCCACCCACCTGACTGTGTAATCATCTACATTACAGCCGCTCAGTTTATTTATGAGATTAGGATGAGATGCCGTATCAAAGGCCTTCTTAAAATCCAGGTAGATGACATCTACTTCGTCCCCTGCATCTAAGCGTTTTGTGAGCTAGTCATAAAAAGAAACAGCGTTAGTCAGGCAGGATCTACCTGCAATGAACTTGTGCTGATTGCCCTTTAGCATTATTCTTCCTGCTGGACTCTCACAAATGTGATCCTTAATAATTTTTTCAAAGGTTTTCCCAAGGATAGAGGTGAGGCTAACTGGTCAGACCTCCCAACACTTCCAGATTTTCAGCTCTATAAAGTAAGAACATAAAGGCTGGAGTGAGTAACACACACAGTCCTGGTGTGTGTATAAGAAATACGTGATCTTGTATGACCACAGCTCCCTCTACAGACTGTCTGCAGAGCTGAGGAGAAGCACCTGGGAAACAGGCATGAAGACCCATGAGCAGGGTGCAGTTATGTCCTGTTAGTGGGGATGGTATGGGAGGAAGCAATGAGCTCCATGTCTGCAGGTGGGTGGAGAGTGAGGTGGAAACCAGACCGGCCAGGCTGGATTCGGCACCCTGGATGTTACCAAGGGGCTTCCCATGGAGGGGTCTGTTTGCACTGTTAATCTCAGACCCTGTCCCTGCCTGCTGAAGACATGACCAGCTTCCACAGGATGATTTCCCTATGAGCACAGTGACTGCACACAGTGCCTATGCATCTGTGGACTGAGCAGGGAATCTATCTGTGAACGAATCCAGCGTTTTATATTTGCAATCATTGTGTACACGTTATCTCTCTGCAACAATGTTTGCATGCCACTGCCCATCGCTCTTCTTTCCTCCTTGACAAGAGGCAAAGAGACCATGAGGGGAAAATCATCTTTCTAATGATGACAGTGGTTGGTTAAACAATTTTTTCTAAACTAATTCCTGGCGATAGGATTAAAGGACAACAGAGCAAGCAGGGAACATGGGTATAACACCTGGTCACTGTGTCCAGCTCCTTTTAGGGACCAACTGGAAAGCAGTAAGTGGGGTCTTGGTAACAGCAGGGAGGGCGCTGTCTCAGGTGTAGATGTATTCCACGTGTGGGGAGATGCCATGAAAGAACAGGCTTAGATGTGCTCAGTCAGGAGAGGTTGAGGGAAATAGCATCTACATTCAACATATGGGGTCCCTGGGAGTAGGTTGGCAGTGGGAGCAGAGAGGGGCAGCACTAATCAGAGAAACACAAGGGTCCTATGCATGGAAAAGGCTCCCTGGGAATAAAAGAACTGAGACATCATATACTTGTGGTTGTGAATCCAGCAATGTGAGCTGACTAGAAGGCTCTACCAGCTCACATGTGGTGGAGAAGGTAGGCCTAGACTTCAGAGCTACTAGAGCTCCTGGACCCCGAGACTCAAATGAGCTGGCCAGAAGGAATGCAGCAGTGGTGCAATAAGCTATTCCTCCTGGTAGCATTTCCCCTTTGCTGCCCAAGACAGCGCACAGATCCTCCTGCCTTGTCCCTGCCTGGCTCTGGGTTTTTGCTGCCTGGCTCAGGGCTCTGTGTCACTGTGTACTACTGCAGGCGCAGTAATACATGGCTGTGTCTGACAGTGAAACGTTGCTCCAGGTGAGAGTCCAGATGTTTCCACTCCTTTTGGCTTTCATGAGCTCAGCTGTGAAGGGGTTTCCATCTCCATCTGCTGCAGAGTAGAAGAGCGCCTCCAGCTCCTTGCTGCCCCTCTGTCGATACCAGTACATCCAGTCATAGCCACTTTGTTTTAGTGTACACTGCACCGTTTGCGGCTTCCCTGAGATCCCTGTGAGGAAAGGTGGCTGCTCCACATACTCTGAGCCCAAACCTTAGAGGAATTGGAAACGAACATGACAGATCCATCTGGACAGGTGATCAGAAAACTGAGAAAGAGGCTAAAATAAAAGTGAGAAAGGCAAATCTGACCAAGACAACCAGAGCTGTGCTATACGCAGGGAACTGAGAGCAGACAGAAGTGGAAGCGAGTCTCCTTCACTGATGAACAGAAGGTGCTCAGTGCTCGGTCCCAGCCTGCCATTTCTTCTCCCAAACCACTGAGCTGACAAGATACGCCAGGGGTTTCTTTATGCAGGGGTTCACCCCTTAGTCTTTCCCTGGCAGAGCCCCTTGGTGATGCTCTCTGTCCCTCTCTGTAGCCTCCAGAAACCCCTCGCCCCTCGGTTTCACTAGCTGGAATGTGCCCCTCAGCCGGGCATTTGCTGCTGCCTGGTGCATGCCTCCCCTGCCTACGTGCACCCTACCTGGCCTCCAGAGGAGCAGCATGGAGAAGAAGAGACATCCCCACATGCTGGCAACTGTGCCCTGCTCTGTCTCCTCCCTGCCCTGCGTTTCCTTCTCGCTGTGCCTCATGGGGAGCGGGAGGGGAAGGGCAAACCCACCTTTTGGGCTGATACACACTTGTCAGGGAGCGTGCCCAGGGCTCCCCCTAGCCGCCATGGAGCAGAGTTGTGCTGTGGGGCGGGGGAGCACATGGGAGGAGGAGCAGCATGTGTCAAAGGGGAAGGAGTATGTGCGTGACCCGGTGGGTAGCGTTCCCTGGGCGCGTTCCTGTGGGTGTGCTGGAGGCAGGGGATGGGCTCTGGGCCTCAGTGTCTTTGTCTCCAACCAGGCATCCCTGTCATTGAACTGTCCAGGGGGTCCAAATGTTCCCCTCAAGGGAATTTCCCCAGGGCCACCTTGAGCCTTGCTGGTGCCAGGGCATGCAGGTGGCCTTGGACTTTCTGCTGACGAAAGCCAGCGTGAGGTATCTCCTGTATGGCACACGTCTGCACACAACAGTAAATAGGGGGCACTGACCCAATCCTCTATGAGCAGAGACTGAGCAGCTTGTCCGGGACACTGATGAGGGGGGTCTCAGAAACTGGGTGTCCAACAACTCATGAGGAAAGGCCATCCCTGATACCAAATATCACAGGAAAACAGGTTTATATCCAAAGATTTTCCCTACAGATCGGTGCTGATTCCCTGGACCTGCCCCAGTTTTCTGCACCTTTCCTGAGGGTTACTCAGTCTAGTCTTCATTTTCCTCCCTTAAGGGGAGCTCATTGTGTCTAGCTGCAGCTTTGCTCCTGGATCACATTTTTATGGCTTGATGCCCAGGGACTCCCCATCTTAGCCACAGCCTTGGAGCTCCTTTCCAACATCCTTTATGAAATGTGGCTCTGCACTAGGTCACCAAACTCCAATCAAGGTCTCAGTCCTGCTGTATGCAGAGGTCCTGTATCTCCTCCACACACCTCTGCATGGCCATGCCTGGCTCAGCCCTCCTGTATCTGGACAGGGCTCCACAGACCAGGCCACTGGAGGGCAGGTGGAGCCAGCTACAGGATGGGAGTACGAAATAAAACTAGAGAGCAGGAATGAATGAGAGAAAGCAAAGATGAAGCTATATAGCAGTGAATGAAAGAAAAAGAGATTAGAGAGCTCCAGGACAGAGAAGTCAAACTGAGCCCCAGTCAATGACTGGCAGGCTCCCCAAAGTTACTACCAGACCCAGAGGTACACCGGAGGGGTGTGACCCTGTGAGCACTCTGCTAAGGGGTCTCTATGTTCCTTCTGGAGGTGCCCGGTGTTGTGCTGGACAATTCAGCTTGGTATACATTGATTTGTACCATGATATGGTCCACTGAGGGAACCCAGGTGTCTCTGCCTCCTTCCTGCACTTCGCTAGGTTTTTGCTGCCTGGCTCAGTGCGCTGCGTCACTGTGCATCACTGCAGGCACAGTAATACACAGCTGAGTCTGAGTGTGACAGGCTCTTCCAGGTCAGAGTCCAGTCGTTTCCACTCCTCTTGGCTTCCATGGGCTCCTTTGTGAAGGAGCTCTCACTGCCTTCTCCTGCAGAGTAGAAGAGCGCCTCCAGCTCCCTGCCTTCCCGCTGTCGGTACCAGAACATGTGGTAATGTGAAGTCTTAATTAAGGTGCACTGCAGTGATGTGGTGGCTCTGGGGACCCCCGTGAGGAAAGGTGGCTGCTCCACATAGATGGAGCAAAAACCTGGAATGAAATGAGACACCGCTGGATGGAAAACTCTGGGCCCAAATGAAAGTAGATAAGGATGAAGGTACTCAGTTAGGCCAGGGAGAAAGAGGAAGGGAACGGGGAAGGAGGAAGTGGGAATGAAAAAAATAAGAATGATAGAAATAATGAGACACTGAAAAGAAAAGTAAGAAGGCAAAGAAAACCGTCCCCTTCCCAAGCAAGTCCACATGGGGATCCTGGATGAGGCTGGAGTTCCCAATGGCTGGAGTCACCAGGACCTGCAGAGTCGGCGCCCATATAGGAACGGGTACAATACGGTAGGTCTCCCAATCTCAGGATGTGGGCAACCGTGCCCAAAAACCCAGTTCTCAAGTGCTTCTCTCTCTCTGTCCTTCTCCGTGTCGCAGGCCACGTGGGTGATGGACTCCAGAGACCCCTGCAGCCTATGGTGTCACTAAGGGCATGATGTCCCGTCAGGTTAGTGTTCAGGGCCACCCTGCCACACACCTTTCCTTACTCAGACCATACCTGGCCCCCAGACGAGCAGCATGGAGAGGAGGAGACATCTCCACATCCTGGTAGCTGTCCCCTTCTCTGTCTCCTCTCTCTGCTGGGTTTCCTTCTCGCTGGGCCTTACTGGGAGCAGGAGGGAGAAGGCAAACCCATGCCCCAGAGGGGAGCTGACCCTGTGGGATCAGTGCAGAGGACACATCCCAGGACTGTGCGGAGCCCCCCTGGGTGCTGCCCTCTGGGCGGACACCGAGGGGGAGGAGCCTGCTGGAAGTTGGAGGCTGGGTCCCTCCTCTGCGTAGATGCACATGGGGAGGAGCTCCCAGCTGTGCCCCACCTAGCAGAGCACAGGCCTTGGGAATAATAAAAATCATTGACCGAATATTGCACTAGAGGATACGGTCAGAAAGGGACACTCGTTTGGGCTCCCGGGGCAATCAGTGTATGTGGGAGTGGGGTGAGGGGTTGGGAAATGCACTCTGACCGTGGGCTATGCCTAGAGATTCATCCAGGACCGCATATTCACAGCGCTTGTGCACATACTGTGCTCTCTGCCTGCTTGTGCTTGAGCACACGTTCAGTCTGTGTTTTCCTTGACAGTAGGAGGCAAAACATCAACTTTTCTTAATGTCCATTTTTGGAGTAAAAAAATATATACAGTAAAAAGTCACTATTCTCAGGGAATTATTTGTTCTGGGCCCTAAGGATGGGCCTGGAGAGTGGCTATAACCCAGGTCTGTGCATGTGACCAGGGCTCCCTCTAGCCCCCAGCTGGAGAACTGCTGGAGGGGGCGGGTAACCGGCATGCTGCGGGGCCCAGGCCCCCACCAAGGTGCAGGTGTGTCCTGTTTGTGGGGACCATAGGGGAGGAAGCAGCGAGCACCGTGTGTGCAGGTGGGAGCACAGTGTGGTGAAAGCCAGACCTGGTGGGCAGGATTCCCCGCCCTGGATGTTACCAAGGAGGTCTCCCCCTTCCTGCACCTGCCAAAGCTGGGGATAAAGGATACTTGTGTAGAGTTCACAGCCCAGGCATTGCTGAGCATGCATTAGTGGTCCCTGGGGCATCCCAATGTCACCTGATACCCAAGGCCAAGCCTGGAGCTTTGCCACGCTAGGCCCTCATCAGCATGCACAGCATCCCAGCAGGGCTCCTTCTGGTGCAGCTGCAGCTGCTCCTGTACAGCTTGGCTCCCCACCTCCACCTCTACCTTCCTCTGCTGTACTGCTCTGGGTAGCATATAGTGTGGGGAAGGGAAGCGGCCTGGCAGATGCACGACGGGCACCACATGTCCAGTCAGGAAGTGGGGGAAACTGCAGCTTGGCAGGTCCTCCCCAGTATGTGGGGTGACAGCTCCAGCTCCAGCTCCAGCTCCAGCTCCAGCTCCATATCCTGGGTGCCTTTCTGCCATTCTTCCCACATGGCAGGATGAGCCGCCAGAAACATGTGGGAGGCAGACCGCACCTGCACGATATTGCCTAGACCAACTTTGATGCATATACCCCAGACACACCCCTGCCTCCTCTCCGGCCAGCTCCCAGGGCCTAGCGCAAGGACAGCTCCCCACACACACGCACACACAGACACCATATCCTAGTTTGGGAACCGCTGGCCTAGAGGCTACTTCTGGTGCAAAACGTGGAGGCCTACTTTTTAACAGTAGGGAGATATAACCCCAGTGCTCCAGAGTCAGCATTGGCTTTCAATAGCTCTCCGGAAGCACTTGAGGGCTGGTTCGACTTATAAAACCCTGAACACTCTTGACCCTGTGTACCTAATGGATTGCCTTTTATGTCCCATCACAATCCCAAAGGTTGGCCAAGAGCAACCTTCTGCAAGCATCGTTGATGTGCCAAGTCTTCTTGGTGAAAACATGAGTGATCGGTCTCATAGTTGTTCATCAGCTCCAGGACACCCTCCCTCTAGAGTTATGCCAGATCCCAAGCCTGGACACATTTTGGATGCGCTGTAAGACCTTCCAAAATGTATCTGGGCAGATGGTTGGCAACCAAAATAGGCTGGGATTTTGTTTAGGACAGTGGTTGTCAACTGGGGGTACGCATACCCCTAGGACTACTTATAAACGTCATAAAGGGTACAGGGGGCTCGTGGCTTTGGGCACCCTGGCGGAGACCTGAGGGGCACGTGCCCCCCGATCTATGTGTGGGGTAGGATCAACTGCCACTGCGCACTGGGCTTTGTGCGCCATTGCAGCTGCCCCGGGAGTGGTGCAATGCCACATGCCTGCCACTGCCAGGCTGCACCACACCCCCTGCCCACCCAGAGGTGGGATGCGCGTGGCACTGTACCACTCCTAAGGCAGCTGTAGTGGCATGCAAAACCCAGCATGCAGCAGCAGCCGCTTTCACCCTGTGCACAGTCTGGTGGGGGCAGGGCACATGAAGTGGCAGGAACCCCCCTGCACCCCTGGATGAGTTGCCAGGTTCCAATTATTCCATTAACCGACGAAGCTGGGGCCCCATCCATCCCAGTCCCTGCCTCTGTCTGCACCCCACTCCCTCCCTCACCATGGGGGCCTTGATCTGCCCCCACCCCCTACGGCCGTTTCCCCTCCATCACTGACTTACCTGCAGGGATGCACATGTCTGCATGCACATGTGCACTCAGCCCCTCAAAATAATTGCAATATAAAGGGGTACAAGAGCTGAAACTTTGAAACAGAAAGGGTACACTTGTGAAAAATAGAAACCCCTGGTTTAGGAGGTTCTACTTCACATTGATAATCTAGTTGCCTTTCATGTTATTTTATTCCTTTCTTCTTTCCCTTCTTTAATAAGTTATTTTGTTCTCTCATTGCACTAGGCCCTGAGCCCTTATTGGGAAGGGCAGAGTATAAATTGAATAAATGAATTATTTCTCGAAGTAAGCTGAACCCTTCTGTTTTTACATTTTTGCTATTTCCTTCTCTTGGGGTCCATCACCCGCTACTGGCCCTGACCAGCGTGGACCTAGCTTGGGGGTCTACCTTCCTCTGGCTCTAAAAGCCCTGGTACACATTCATATTGGTGGCTCCAGGAACTCCTAACACCTGGACTGTCCACATAGTAATAGTGCATAGCAATTGCTCCCCACCCCAAAATGGTCTTTCTTCACCACTCCCAGCTCCCAACCACCCTGGGAAGCATAACCAGCACCCCCAGCACCCCCCCCCACGCCCCAATCCCAAATCCAAATTTATTAAAACATGAAACCTTCCTTGATTTACTTCCTCTTTATTTTATGTATTTTTACTTTCACTTACTTTATCCTTCAGTGGGTGACTTCATTTCACCACCCTTCCCACACCTCCATTTCCTTTCCACCTCCCATGTCATTACCCACCCCAATTCCAGTAACTTGCCACCCCCTGCAAGGCGTTCCTGCTGCCACTATCCAGTCTCTCAAACGCCCCCACTTAGAGCAGGGTTAGAAGCAGTCCTGGCTCACTAGCCCTGTATTGGCAATTCACAGCTGTTGCTCCTATTCAGGCCTCTGCTCTCTAGCCCTCTCGTGGCATGTCACAGCTTTGCAGTGGGGGACAGTCAGAGAAAGGTTTTAGCCTTGAGGTGTGACTGCTGCAAATTCAAGCTAGCACTAACGCCCATCAACATTTACGCAGATTAAAGGGCAATGTGTAACAAGGCCCTAACAGGTGCTCAGCTTTTCTAGACTCAAAGCTCCCATCATTACACTGAACGCACCCCATTCAGAAAATGCCAGGTTTTAGTTTTCACTCTTTTTTTCTATTGACTATCGGCAAATAGTGGAGTTATCCTTTTCCTCCAAAGGGCTCAGAAAGGCTCCAATACATCACTGTGTTCTTGACACTATGGTGCCCTACCTGAAGACTCTGGGTTTACCTTGTGACTCGTGTAGGTGTGACAGCACTGATATTGCCCTGCACCCTTAAAGGGATCTCATAGCACCCAAGGTTGCTGCTGCACCCAGCTGATAATCACTGCTTTCGGGACTCCCGAGCCCTGAGTACAACAGTGCATGTGTGAGTTCTGGCAGCCCCGGCAGACATGGGGAAGGAGGGGCTGGCACCATGGACAGGGCTTACACAGAAAGCCTGAACAAAGCTCACTGCCCACGGCAGAGCCCTGTGACCATCCTCCGCACATCTAGCACCTGGCGTCACCAGCCTGCCTGGTGCCATTCGCTGTGTCTAGGGGAAGTGAGAGGAGACCATGACTCTGAGTGTGTCTGTGAGACTTGAAGACAACTGCTATTCTCTGTACGGGGATTCATCTGCAGGATACGTTGTCCAGAGGAGCCATTAGCCCCCAAGCCTAAATCTGGGAGAAGGGAACAGGGCAGCGAGTACATTTGCTGCTCCAGCCCTGAGTTTGCAGGGCCAAGGGCAGGGGCTATTCCCATGGTGCCAGCACCTGCAGCAGCCTGGGGCTCTACAGCCTGGGCTTGTGACAGGAAGGCGGGAAGCTGCCCCTGTCACACAGTCCTGCCCTGCTCTGTCAGGAAGACTCAGAGGAGATGTAAGTGCTGCTTATGCAGCCCTGCGAGCCAGGTGGTCAGGAGGAGGACAGTGCATAGGCAGAGCAAGGATGAGGGGGGATGCAAGGTGCTGCCAGGTCTGGAGGGGAACAAAGTGAGAGAAGAGGGGGCTCTGCCTTGCTCCTGCCAGACAGAGATGCCTCTGCCTGCAGCACAGATACAGAATGCAGGGCCCTAACCTGTCTGCTTATTTGTTCACAGCCATCAGAGGCACCGGTGTCCCCAGAAAACAAGCCTCTGGAGAAGGATGATGCCTCTCAAGTGCCCATCCCATGTGTCAGGGAGTCTGTGCATCACAGGCACGTCAGTGCTCCACAGCACCCACCGAAGAGCACAAAGCCCACAATGGGAGAGAGAGGACCCCATAGGAAACGTGCTCCTGCCATGGCAGCTCCCAGGGAGACACACCTGCCAGGTAACATTGAAAGGATGCTCCCACAAGGTCAGCCTTGTTGGAAGGGCTCGCTTCCCTTGCAGCCAGGTGTGCGTTGGTCTCTCTCTGCTGTTTCTCTGACGTTCTGTTCCCAACCATGGAGGATTTTGCCCCAGACCCTCCTCCCTTCACCCCACGGTGTAATCACTGGCAGCGCAGGAATATGTAGCAGCATCCTCAGCTGTGATGGACTTGACTGTCATGACTGACAGCTTTGTCTTACTCCTAGTGATCAGGAATGAGGTCTCACTGTAGCTTTTTTCAGAAGAGGGTCATGTGCAGGTGTAGGCAGTACTATTAATGTTAGACCATGTCCCTGGGGCTGCAGGTACCAGAACATGCAGGGTGAGTGGTGTGTATCTTGATAACAGCTCATGGCCGTGGCCTCCCCTGGCTGTGCCTTGCTGCTGTTGGCCAATGTGAGAGGAGGTCTCTGGTCCCAGAAACTGGGAAGGGCAGAAGCAGGAAAGCAAACAGGGCTCCATGAGATGGAGACGCATGCTGCCCTTTTCCCAGTGCAGGGCAGGAGTTTAGTCACTTCCTAGACACCAGTAAATTCAGGATGTGCAGCATGTCTAGCAGCCAGTATCTTGGGGCCCTCTACTGCCATTTACTGAGTCAAGGGGGAGCATTAGGCACCTGGTGCTCCTCCCACAGCTCTGTATGTGTCTGAGAGATTGGGCAAACAAGACAGGACCTGCAGCGCTCCTAACAGGCGATCCACCTGCAGGTGTCATCTGTGCAGAGGAGCCCTTGGCCCCCACCCTGGAGCTTCACCTCACGGTGTGATAGTGCCTTAGTGGGGCCACATTTCAGCCTGGGACAGGGCTGTCCTGCTTCCTCACACTACCCCTGCACTACCCCTGCACTGCCCATCCACCTACTCCGGCATGTGCTGCCCCCGGACAGAAGTTCAGTCTGCTTCTGCCCAGAAATGGCTGAATGTCCCTGTCCTAAAAGTCTCTTTTTAGTGCCCTCACACCATTTCAGATTTGCTCGCAGATGTCAGACCTGATCACGTGTGTGTATGCACACTGCCTCCCCGTGTTTTTGCCAGCATCTGGGTGGGTGAGATCCTGTGCAGCTGGACTGATCCCAGAGAGCACAGGAGTGGGCATGCAGGGTTATTCTCCTCCCAGCTGCTGTGTAGGCAATTCCAGACCCTTCAGCCGGGTGCCTGCTCCAGCCCCAGGGGTTGTGAGTCCTGGAGCCCTTGCCACGGCCCCAAAAGCACAGCACAATCTGTCCGCACTATCACAGCTGCCTTGATGGCTCCGTCCCCAACAGACATGTCATGCACCTGGCAATCCTTCTAAGGCAGGAGCACACTGCAGGAGAAGCTGTATTTCCAAATGTATCCTTAGACACTGGCAGGGAACAAGGTCTCTACCAAACTCTGCAAAATGACAGTCCACACAGCACAGCTTCCCTGACCCCTCCCTCTCCTGTGGCTGGGCAGCAGGTAATGGAGGGCCAGGGCTCCAGGCTGCTGATCAGGCTCCTTCCTTACAGCCATGAGTCACGGTCACACTGATGGGCAACTGTCCCTCTCCCACATCACAGCTCAGACCACGGCTGTGGCTGAGGCGTGTGTGCGGAGAGATGAGCAGGGCTCTGGGGATTTTGCACAGCTGTGAGGCAGGAAGGACTCACTGTGCTTTACTGGCTGCACAGAAATACACTGCAGAGACTTCAGCTGTTCCACTGACGATGTACAGGGAGGCCTTCGTCCTGCTTTCAGGCAGCAAATGATACTTCTCTTTGAATTTGGCCTCTGGCTCTGTTTTAAACCCATCTGTATGGCTGACTACAAGCTCCAGTTTGTTTCCTGCAGCTCTGTCCTGCCGGTACCACAAGATAGTATTGTATTCAACATTGCCATCGTGCTCACAGGGGAGACTCGCATTGGCCCCATTCTGGGCGGTGACAAACTTCGTTTGAGTCACCGTCACCCCAGTGCACAGACCTACAAGAGATACCAAGCGGCTGAGTGAGCAGGAACAACACGCAGGGGGACACAGCCCCAGCTGCCCTGTGCATATATCAGGATCCAGTCCCCGGGCAGCTTCTGAGTTACAAATTCCCCTTGGCTGATTTCATTCCTGACTTCACCATGTGTTTGAGCCTGTCCCCAGACCCACAGCTTGCCTCTGTTAGCCCTCATCCGAGTGTCTCTGAATGATGTACAACAGGAGCTGGTCAAAGCCATTCCTTTCAGGTTCTTCCCCGGGCAGGCCTTGTCTCCGTCCTCCTGCCCCCCACTCTTCCTCTGCCAGCAGAGATCTGATACACTTATTACCATCCCCTTCCCCACAAACTGCACCTCCCCCATACCCCAGCTGAAAACAGCCCCTGTCTCTGCTCGCCTCTCATTTGTCCCCCAGGGACTGGAACCAGGATCTGCTTCATGATTAGAGGCAGAGGCTGGCAGCAGTGAAGCAAACTGCCAGAGCAAGGACAGCCGCACTGCCCTGGAGCCCCCGGCACTGCCCCCGGGGACAGGCCTACCTGCCAGCAGCTGCAAGCCACAGGAGACCCCCAGCACCAGCCACATGGTCTCTGCTGCACACACTGGCCAGAAGCAAGACTTTGTGCTGGGGCTTTCCTGGAGGTGGGGCTCTGCAAGGGCCTGGGAGTGGGAGGAGCTGGGGCAGGAGCAGCCCTGGGGGGGATGCAGAGCTGTAACAACAGGAGGTGCAGCTGGACCTGGACCAGGACCCTGACCCTGCTGCGGCCTCTCCCAGAGCGACCGGCAAAGCCCAGACCTGGATACAGACACCTCTGGAGTGGGGCCATCGGACATGCTGATACTTCCCAGGAACAAATCTTCTGCCTGCCCCAGCTGGGCGCTGCGCTATGTTGATATTTGACATGAGGATTGCACGGTCAACATGGAAGGGGAGGCTGAAGGATACCTCCCTGCTCTCTTCCAGTATGTGGTTCCAAAGCTTGCTTCTGCAAAGACTAGCACCTTCTTACAGTGACAGATATGGCAGGATTCATTGCAAAGCAAGTGTCCACTTTGTGTGTGTGCCAGGAGGAGCTTTGGGGTGTGAGCAAAGCCAAGGGAGTGAGGACCATTTCTGGCCCAAGAGATTCTGGGGGACACCAGTAAAACCAGATTTTGTTAACACATACCTGGGGGTCTACTTTTGATCTTATGTCTGGTCATGTTGTTAGTGCCATTTCAGGGCACCAGAACAGCTGAGGGGAGTTACAGAGGCAAGCATAGCAGAGAGCCAAGCAGCCCTTGAGATTGTTCCCTGTGGTCTTTTCTGTCTTTCAATTTTTAATTATGTTACTGCTTCCTATTTTCTTGTTGATGCCAGCCTCTACTGAGTGGAGACCCAGGGTATAATCCAATTGCATATAGGGGCCTGCAGCATGTACAGCTAGTAAGGGAACTAGAGACTCTCCCCAGAACATCACAGCACTTTGGTTACCTAATAGCCTCCTAAACAAGAAATGAATTTAAAACAGCAAGGCAGGTGGGAGAGAAGAGCCAGATTAAGGAGCCACAGTAAGAAGATAGGTGACACGACCATCTAAGTGATGTGTAGGCATGCAAGTGTAGGCGAATACAACCAGGCCAAGATCTGCAGGGAGATGATGGGGCCGTGCCCTTGGATGGCTCTGTGCTTGTGAGCCTTCAGAGACCCTGAAGCAGAAGGATACCCTGAAGCACACAAACCTGCGTAGATCGTGGGATGCTTCTTTGGAGAAGGATACCTTCTATTCTGCACATAATACTGCATAGAAAATACCCTGGTACTATTGCAGTTGCCAGGTGGGAACAGCAGCAAGCTTACAAGAAGGATCAGGGCTGTGCGGGGAACGTACAAGTTCAGCATCCCAGGTCTGTCAACGTCTCTTGAATGGGTTTCATTTGTGAGTCTGAGGTTTGAAAGGCCTGTGATTCTCAGACAGGTGTGCTTTGATCTCTCTCTTCTGTTTCTCAGATGTTGTTTCCCTCCAGGGAGGTTTTTGCCCAAGACCCTCATCCCTTCACCCCACTGTGTATTCAAAGGCACACAGAAATAGGTAGCTGCATCCCCAGCTGTGATGCTCGTGACTGTCATGACTGACAGCTTTGTGTCATCCCTGGAGATAGGGAACTTAGTCTTCTTGTAGCCTTTCTCATATGAGGCTTCTGCGTTGGTATTGGCAGAAGCTATTAACATCAGACCATGTCCCCGGGGCTGCAGGTACCAGAACATGTAGGCGTGAGTGGTGTGGTTCTGGTAACAGCTCATGGTCACGGTGTCTCCTGGGCTCTGGATGGCTGCTCTTGGCCACTGTGAAATGAGGTCTCCGGCCCCAGCAGCTGTGGGAGGGAGAAGGGAGGGAGAGATGGTAAGAAACAGGGCTCCACGATCCAAGCTCGAGGCTCCAGAGAAATCATGCTGCGCTCCTCCAAGTGCAGCACAGGATTTCTGGCACTTACCAGGCATCAGCAAGAGCAGGATGAGCCGCATGTCTAGCAGCCGGTGTCCCGGGGCCCTCTGGTGCCTTTCACAGGGTCAAGGGCAGCGTTAGGTGCCTGGTGCCCCTCCCACAGCTCTGCCTGAGTCTGAGACCTTGCAGAGAAGACAGGAAGCACAGCTCTCCAAAGAGGGATTCACCTGCAGGTGCCTTCTGTCCAGAGAGCTCCTCTGTCTAGCCTGCAGCTCCACCTCATGGTGTGATAGTGGCACAGAAGGGCCACGTTTCATCCTGGGGCTGTCCTGCCTCCTCACACTACCTCTGCATGCCCCATCCATGGACCAGGGCATGTGCTGTCCCTCACACTGTGCACCTGGAGTCCCTCCTGGGCCCTGGGAGATGAGACCCGAGACTGGGAGGAGCAGGTGCCTATGCAGGGAGCATTTCTGTCCCTGTGTCTGCATTGAGGTTTCCCTGGCTCTTTTCCTATGGGTGCACTGCAGAGGTTGAGCCTGAGTGTCTCTTTTCCAGCATGAGCTGCCTGTCATTGAACTCTCCAGGGGGGGGCAGATGTTTCCCTCAAAGGAATTTTCTCAGGACCCATCTTGGGTCTTGCTGGCACCAGAGAGTGCAGCTGGCCTTGGGTTTTCTGCTGACAAAAGCCCACACAGTTTGAGGCATTTCCTGCATGGCACACATCTTCACACATCAGTAAATATGAGGCACTGACCCAATGCCTGATGAGCAGAGACTCAGCAGCTTGTCAGGGAGATGCTGATGGAGCTCTCAAAAACTGGGAAGTCAAATAACTTGATGTTCATTTGGAAAGGACAAATCACTGAAACTTAAATATCTCAGGAAAACAGATTTTATTCCCTCACACATTTTCCCCACAGATAGGTATCGATTCAATGGACCCACCACAGTTTCCTTTACCTTCGCTGAGGGTTACTCACTCTAACCTTCATTTTTCTTCCTTATGGATTTCAAAATATGGATGTGTTTGGAGCTCTATCTCTACCTGCAGCTTTGCTTCTGGATCCCAGTATTATGGCTTGATGCCCAGAGACACCCCAGCTGAGCCACAGCCTTGGAGCGCCTTTCCAACATCCTTTGTGAAATGAGGCTCTGCACTAGGTCACCAAACTCCAGTCATGGTCTCAGCCCTGCTGAGTACAGAGGTCCTGTATCTCCTCCACACACCTCTGCATGGCCATGCCTGGCTCAGCCCTCTTGTGAGTGTGACAGTGACAGGCCAGGACAAGGCTCAGAGGCACAGTTAGGCACCTGGTGGGCAGGTGGAGCCAGCTACAGGATAGAAGTATGAAATAAAACTAGAGAACAGCAATGAGAGAAAGGAATGGAAAGATGAAGTGATGTAGACAGTGAATAAGTGAGAGAGATATTAGTGAGCTCCAGGACAGAGAAGTCAAAATGAGCCCCAGTCAATGACTAGCAGGCTGCCCAAGGTTACTACCAGGGTCAGACATACACAGGAGGGGTGTGACCCTCTGAGCAGTCTCCCAAAGGGTCTCTATGTTCCTTCTGGAGGTGCCTGATGTTCTGCTGGACAATTCAGCTAGGTATACATTGATTTGTACCATGATATGGTCTGCCAAGGAAACCCAGGTGCCTTCCTGCACTTCTCTCTAGGTTTTTGCAGCCTGGCTCAGTGTACTGTGTCACTGTGCATAACTGCAGGCACAGTAATACACAGCTGAGTCTGAGTGTGACAGGCTCTTCCAGGTCAGAGTCCAGTCGTTTCCACTCCTGTTGGCTTCCATGGGCTCCTTTGTGAAGGAGCTCTCACTGCCTTCTCCTGCAGAGTAGAAGAGCGCCTCCAGCTCCCTGCCTTCCCGCTGTTGGTACCAGAACATGTAGGTAATGTGAAGGTCTGAATTAAGGTGCACTGCAGTGATGTGTGTTCTTTGGGGATCCTCGTCAGGAAAGGTGGCTGTTTCACGTATATGGAGCAGAAACCTGTAAGGAAATGAGACACAGCTAGGAGGAAAACCCTCAGGACAAGTGGAAGCAGATGAGGTGAGGGAGTGAGGAAAGGGAGAATGAGGAAGGGAGCAGGGAAGGGGGAAGTGGGAATGAAGAAAAAATGAATGATAGGAGTAATGAGACACTGAGAAGAAAAATAGGATGACAAAGAAAACCATCCCATTCTCAGTTGAATCCTGTTCCCAGTTGAGTACAAGCAAGTCCACGTGGGGATCCTGGATGAGGCTGAAGTTCCCAATGGCCGGAGTCACCAAGACCTGCCTGAGAAGGCGCCCATATAGGAACGGGTACACTACGGTAGGTCCCACAATCCAAGGACATGGACAACTTTGCCCACAAACCCAGTTCTCAAGTGCTTTTTGCTCTCTGTCCTTCTCTGTGTTGCAGGCCAGGTGGGTCATGGGCTCCAGAGACCGCTGCACCCCATGGTCTCACCAAAGACATGGTTTCCCCTCAGCTTGGCATTCAGGGCCACCCTGCCACACACTCTCCATCACTCATTCAGACCATACCTGGCCCCCAGAGGAGCAGTGCGGAGAGGAGGAGACACCTCCACATCCTGATAGCTGTCCCCTTCTCTGTCTTCTCTCTGGGCTGGGTTTCCTTCTCGCTGAGTCTCACTGGGAGCAGGGGGGAAACAGCAAATGCATGGTATAGAGGGAAGATGACTCTGTCGGATCAGTGCAGAGGACACATCCCAGACTGTCCAGAGCCACCCTGGGTGCTGCCTTCTGGGCAGCAGGGGGAGGAGCCTGCCAGATGTTGGAGGCTGGGTCCCTCCTCTGCAAAATTGCACCTAGGGAGGGCCCCTCCACAGGAGAAGCAACAAGTGCCCACCTGGCAGGGCACGCACCCTGGGAATGCATCAGGCTGCTGGTACTAGAGCATAAGGACAGAGAGAGGCACTTGTTTGGGCCCCTGGGGGAATCAGAGTATTGGGAGGTGGGGGCTAGGAAGTGCACTGAGTGTGGGCTATGCCACGAGATTCATCAGGACCCTATATTCAAAGTGCTTGGGCACATACTGCACTCCATGTCTGCTTGTACATCAAGTAGACATTCTGTGTTTTCCTTGACAGTACGAGGCAAAACATCAAATTTTCTTAATGACCATATATGAAATAAAAAATAAAAAGTCAGTGTTCTCATGTAATTATCAGTCCTGGGCCTGGAGAGTAGCTATAACCCAGGTCTGTGCATGTGACCATGGCTCCCTTCTAGCACCTCCTCTAGGGAGGGGGTGGGTAACAGGCAGCTGTTGTGCCCAGGCCACAACCAAGGTGTAGGTGTGTCCTGTTTGTGGGGACCATATTGGGGGAAGCAGTGAGCACCGCGTGTGCAGGTGGGAGCACAGTGTGGTGAAAGCCAGACCTGGCAGGCAGGATTCCCCACCCTGGATGTTACCAAGGAGGTCTCTGTGGACTGATTTTAGCACTATTAGTCTCAGCCCTTCTCCCTGCTAGCTAGGGAAGTTACCAGTTCCCACAGGAGCCTGGGCTGTCCATTTCCAGCACCTTTTTCCCCTGAGTTCAGCTCACAGGCATGGCTGGGGCCCACAGAGTGATATGTGCAATACGGCATCTGGCCTAGGGACCCCTCTTCCTGTTTTCTGTTTTACCTTCCTGCGCCACCATCCCAATTCATCCCTCCCTGCCTGCATGATGGCCCTAGGTCCATGGCTGTGTTTCCCTCCCTGGGAGACTGCACTGGGGGATGGGCAAGCCCCCTAGTGCCTGCCCCAGCTCTTCCTTTCCTGCAGCTGGGGATGAATGACCCTGATGGAGAGCTCATAGCCCATGCATTGCTGACCATGCATTAGTGGTCCCTGGGCATCCCAAGCTGACCTGTTACCCAAGGACAGGTGGGAATCTCTGCTGTGCTATGGCAGGTACTGCTAATGAGCACAATGGCATGATTTGTAAATGCATTACCAGTGGTTTGTGGAGGGGGACGAAGGTGGGAAAGGCAAAGCAAGAGGCAGGTCTCAATGAGTACTGGTGGTTGGGTCTGGATGTTTCTAAGGTCACTGCGAAGAGCCAGGAGGAACCTGTTACTCCCAGTGTGCAGCCGCTGAGCCTATCCGACATTTGATGCTCAGATTATTGGCATCCAGGGGATGTTTTTTCTGGGTGGTGAATGAGATGGGATCAGCCCTGAGCAAGAGGCTGAAGGTTTGCAGTGTGCACCTGTGACACTGTTAGGGTGCATTCACACCTTCAGGGGTGTCCTTCACTTCAGAGCTCTCTCTGTCACCTGATTCTTGGACCCTGAGAACAAATGGAGATTCACCAAATGGTGAGCTCCTTGTTCCTGGGCACCTCAGCTCCACCTCTCAGTCCCAGCTTTGCCTGCTGTAACAAAGTACATTTTGCCAGCTTCGTGAATCACACTCTTGGTCCTAGTTGTTTAAGAAATTATAGGTCTTTGCTTATATAGGACTGCTCTACTGACAAGTAAGGATCCTGGTTTTCTGTTTTCCATAGAAAAATGGGGAAAATGTAGATTTTCCCTTTTAAATGAGAAAAATGTGATCTTCTCATTTTAAGAAAGAAATACACAGATTCTGCACTTCTTCAGAGCTCTCTTCAGTCAGGCAGAGTTCCAGCCTGCAAGGGGCTGGGGGGAGCTGGCAGATGGTGGTCAGGCAGGGGGAAGCATGTGCATGTGCACATTCACATGTGCACATGGCCATGAGGAAGCCTGCAGAGCAGCTGGTGGGTAGCAAGGGGAGACTGAAGCCCCCATAGGGAGGTAGGAAGGGAGGAAGGGAGTTGGGTATGGCAGGGGCTGGGGCTGCTGCTCAGGTAGGGTGGCACGTGGGGCTTGGGGCCCAGATCCATGTGAGGCTGAAAGGTCCCAGCAGGGAGCAGGACGGGGCTGCGGGCAACTCACCCGAAGGGCAGCGCAGTGCCTCCCTGTAAGCAGTCCCAGGGAAAGGCAGGGGGACACATGCCCCCCAGATCTGTGGGTGGGGTGGGGGCAGGAGGAGTCACTTCCCACTGCAGGCTTTGGACTCCCCACCCTGCTGCCCTTCCCCTGGGGCCTCCATGGCCCAGCAGGCAGGACTTAACGTGGCACGGCAGAGCAGGGCCGGGTGGGGAAACTTGGCGCTGCCAATGAGAACTCCACGCTGCTCTGGTGAGGCATCCCCTGCCCACCCGGCAGTAGCGAGGGGCGCAACTGGACCACTGCCCCTGCTGCTGCCGGGCAGGCAGGAGGTGCTTTGCCAGGGCAGTGTGGCAAACTTCCCTCCATGGCTCCACTCATGCTGCAGGAGCCACCACTTCCCCCGGGCAGCAGCCAGGACTCGATGATCTGCTCAGGTCCCTTCAGACCCTACTAACTATGAAACTATAAACTGTCTGTTGAGTAAAAGGGATGGAAAGGACTGCCCCCCAGAGAAGAGAGCCTAGGTGTAACGCTTGCCTTGCACCTAAGGACATACTAGATGGTTATTATATTAACTCCAGTCTCTGTGGTTACCTCATAACAGTTCTATACACACAATTGACTATTGTGGTCCACATGGCTCTCTTTCTGGGTCTCCATTCCCCTTCTGCCTTCTTCTGCCCTGCCCATATACCACATACTGGTAATCATGGTTCCCACTCTGAAGTTCCTACTATCATTGCTCCTAGGTGACAAGGCCCACTGCAGATGGACAGGAGCTACTGCCACCAGGGGACATGATCATATCCAGGCAGCTAGCTGGGCCCTGTAGATGTCAGATAGCAAGGAGGGATAATACACACAGTGACTTAAGGGGTCATATGCTTCATTAATATGGTATTTTATAGCTATATCGTCTCTATTTTTTCTGTTTGGACATATTTGTGAGCATTGGGTTGCCTGCCTTTTTGTTTTGATAGAGGGGAAAGAAAACCAGTGAAAATAATTTGAAATGAAAAATGAGTTATTTAACCCTTCATGTGCTCAAAGACTTGTGAATGTGTGGGATGGGGACCGGAGGAGGTCTGGAAGTGTGGGTGTAACACATGGTCCATATGTGTGACCACAGCTCCCTCTACCGACTGACTGGAGAGCTGATAAGAGGGGTTGTGAACCAGGCATGAGATCACATGGCCCAGGTGCAGGTGTGTGCTGTGTGGGGGGAAAGTACGAGAGCAGCCTGTAGACAGCAGGGAATGTGTGTAAAGGGACCTGGACCTGAAGGGCAGGGTACAGCCCCTCTCACACTCGCAACGGGGTGCCTGTGCTGGGGTCTCTCTGCTCTCTGTGTCTTACCCATCCACCTCCAGCTGGAGAACCAGCCAGGGTCCCCACTGCTTGTTTGATCCTGAGTCTTGGCTTGGGAAGAGATTCTCCCTCAGCAATTTCCACGGGAAGGCGGTCTGCACCCAGCAGTAAAAAATCTCAGACAAAATTGTTAATCCTGGAAACAACATCTTGTATGCTCACCTGCCCCTGCCTGCACTAGAGGACGCATGCTGGAGATGTGGAACAGAGGACAAGGGGGAGGCAGAGGAGGAAGGAACAGAAGGGGAAAAGGAGACAAGAAGAGGAATCCTGAGGGTAAAAGTACAGGGGAGGGCAACATCATGGCGGAAATGGTTGGCATTGCAACTCTCAAAATAGCTGGGAGCAAAAACGAAGAGGGATAAAAGGGGAGTGCAGAGCAGGTCGAGATGGCAGGATGGAAAAGCAATGAAGGAGTCAGAGGCCAGAAGAGAGGGAGGGGAAAGTGAGAGAAGGGCCTGAGCGAGAGGATGCAAGCAGAGGAAGAAAGGAGGGAAGAAAAGGGAGTTTGGCAGAGGAGTGGGAGGAGGGGGGACTTGGCAAAAGGGAACAGGAGGTGCGGAAAGGCGAGAGGGGTAGATAGGAATAGAGAGGAAGGGACAGGGCAGGGTAATGCCTGGGGTCTGAAGTTTCTGGGCAGTGTTGGCAAGGGGTTGGGGGGTAGGGGAGGCTGTTGTGCCTGGTTCAGGGCTCGACTTGGGGGTGGAGGCAGGGTAGGCAGGGAGAGTCTGTTCCCTACCGCCTGCAGGGAGTTTTGTGCTAGGCCCCTCCAGCAGCTGGGCCACTGTGAGTTCTTGCTTAGCACAGTAATAGGTGCCTGAGTCGTTCAGCCAGGTGCTGTGAGTGTACAGAGACAGCTGAGAGCTCCCTGTCCTGTTATTGTAGAAATGACCCTGGAAATCTTTTTCCACTTCTGTCTTGGATGATTCTATGGAGAATACCACCAGCTGCAGCCCTGTGGCCTCCCCAGCTGCTTGCTTGTACCAGGACATGAACTCCATCTGGGTTTTCTCCTGGGAGCAGGTCAGTGTCACTGGCTTTCCTTGCTGGACCACAGTGTCCAGGGACTGGCGGATGGCACATCCTGTGGGGAAAGGGGAGAGTGGAAGAGAAGAGTGTTTACTGGGACACACTGGGACTGGTTAATGGGGAAAAATTCAGGCTGGAGATGAAGAAACTTCTGAAAGCCAGGGAGGCTGCAGAACGATCCCCAGGGGAAGGCAGCAACCCTCTACTCTGCCACCCTGGACCTCCACCATTTCTCACTGCACTGCAAGGAGCCTTGGAGCATCAAGCCCTGGATGCAGCTGGACAGGATCTGGGCCCATGGGTGCTGGGAGAAATGCACAACAGTTCTCTGCTATCTCTCCTGCCTCTGCTCTGTTGTTTTCCCTGAGAGATGCACTTACCCAGCGGTGACAGGATGAGAAGGAAGAGCCAGCTGGGAACAACAGAGCAGGGCATGTCTACCTGTGACCCAGCTGAGATGGGTAAATGAAGGCAGTCTGAGCCTTTCTCTGATGCTTCAGTTCCTGCCTTGGGGGGAGGAAATGATGAGAGGAAAAGAGATAGAGGAGGAGAGCTGGGGTGGGGAGACATTTCTATTGGAGGGAGGCAGACAGAGGGTGTTAAGCAGGAGAACAGTGTGACTAGGAAGGACTCACTGAAAGCAGCATGGGAACCCACATTTAGAGCAATATGAACCTTGTATGTCAGTGTGTGTGACCCAAGGTGCCGGCTAGAGGGGGAAAGCGGAGAGAACCTGGCTGTGTGCATGGGCCTGGGATTTTGTGTGTGTGTTTGGGGGTGACTTGAGTCATAGAAGAAATAGGAGCCAGAGGATCCAGTAGAGGAAGAAATGGGACTCATTCTTCCTCGTGCTCTGTTTCCATGACTGCTCCCTGGACAGGAAGTCTACATTTTACATCAGACAATCACTGGATAGATACCTGGAACACACCTGGCAGCAGAGCCTGAGCCCTCCTCTCACCCTCTGGGCACTTCTATCATGATGCTTTGGAGCCATAATTGTCTCCATTGTGTCCTCCTCTGCCCTCATACAGCCTAGCTGCTCAGTGGTCCATCTGGGTCAGCAGGAGTGGGGAAAGGTCCACCCCGCCAGTGCTCCTGGACAGCTGCTACAATAAAGTATAATGTGGGGGAGGAGGGAATGAAGAGAAACATGCCTGTCCTTTACACCAACTGTGTGTTTTGGCCTCTGTCTTCTGCTGATGATGACAGGGAGTCTCTTCAGTCCTTTTGGAGATACTTCACCCTGGTATTGCTGCCTTAACACTGGCTTTCTCAGGACCCTGTCACTGAGCGTCACTACTGGCACAGCAATATAGGTGAAAGTCTTTTCCAAGTAAGATTCCAGTTGTTTCCACTCCTCTTCACTGTCATAGGCTTAGCTGTGATGTGCAGTTCCTCTTCATCACTATGTCTGCCTCCCAGCACCTGGAGATGGTGCTGGGGGACAGGCTAGTCCTGTGGCCATCCACAAATTCTTCCGACCCCCAGGTATACAGAAAGGACCTTCATTCAAATTTCAGACTTGCTGGATATGATCATTACCAGTCATACATCAACGGTTCTCTGGGGCATCCCAGGTTAACGCCAAGGGCAGGCTAGCAGCCCTACTATGATAGGCACTGTTTATGGTGCAGTGGGGGGAGCCATAAGTGCAGCACCCAGAGGGCGGTGGAGGGCTGGGGGGGAGGTAGCACAGACTGGAAGGTAGGTCTCACTAAGGAGGAATCAGTGCTTAGTACAGGGTGGTTCTGACTTCATCACCAGGAGCCAGGGACACTTTATCATTTCACGTGTCCAGCTCCTGAGTCAGTTCACTCACCAGCACTCAGATGACTGGAGCCTGGGTGTGAATGAAATGGGATCAGCGCTGAGCAGAAGGTTTGAGGTTTGCTGTGTGCAGAACTGCAGGACTGAGTGTGCCTGTTCTGGCAGTGACATGGCTTATGTAATGTCACAGGCAGGGGCTCTATCACCTCACATCCACTGGGAGGTCAGTGCTCTGCAGTGGAATGAGTCCTTCTCATTCCATAGTCATGCCAGAGGTTTGGGACTACCTGCGCCCATTCGTGCCCTGGCAATGCCCTGTAAGTGTACAGTCTAGGCTGGATGCAGGGTGCTGTGGCAGGCCCCTAAAAGCTGTAGAAAAAGGTCTATTTGAAGGTTTAGGGTCAAAACTGACTCCCTTGTGTGGCCCATCCTTGTCAGAGGTCAAGACAGCAGGCTAGCCATACTGCCCCTAGCTGACCTAGTTACCTGAACTGACCTAGTTGCCAGTGGCTAATCAACCTCCACTTGGACCCACCTGCCTGCTGGATATGACTGCTTGCTTTTATGCATCAGCCCTTTCAGTGCCCAGCAAGAAGGACAGATACCTTCTTGTTTAGTCCTGAACTTCTGACTCCATGTTACTGGTTTCGCTAGTCCTGCTTGTTCCTGGTGTCCTGTGCCCTGGGTCCCATCTATTCCTGGTTCCAAACCCCAGCTTGGACCCCTGTGCTTCCAGATTGCTTTGTTGGTTTCTTGCCCCCCTGTGGTTCCAGACCCCTGTCTTCTGACAACCAGGCCCTGGCTTGTGACTTAGATGATTGCCCACATCCTGGTCACATGCAGCGTATAGCTGCTTGCCACAGACCCTCTGGCTAATGACACTGGTCTGGATCCCTGCCCCCTCTTCCTTTCCCTCCAACCCTTGGCCTGTGTCCTGGCCCTTAGACCTCAGACCTCTGACCTACCTGCTCCCAAGTCCCTGACTCCTGCCTCTAGTCTGGACCCTTGCTACTCTGACTTTGCCTGTCCCTGATCCCCTGAGATATAACTCCTTAGGGTCAAGCCCTAACTGTTCCCCGGATAGTCTTCTGCTCTGAAACTCAACTCCTGGGCTGCTGGCATCACTGCAGGAGAGTCACCTAGGTGGAGTTTTCCCAAGAAGGCTGCAGCAAACATCTTCCTCATCCTGCTTAAAATGCCCAGCAGGAGGAAATGCCAACAGCTTGAGCTGAACTGGTAGCCTCATTGTTTTCCCCTTTCTCTCCGGAGAAGTGGTGGGGGGGGTGAAGATTAAGGGAGGCTCTTTGAAGAGAAGGATATCTGCAGGAGAAGGGGGAAGAGGGAGGATATTGGACCTGAGAACCATATGGTTGTGTAGAACTGCTGAGCCAGGACAGGAGCATTGTCGCACACCGTCCCAGGGGACATGGACCTTGCATGTGTGCAACCGATATCATCTGCACTTTTATAGAAGGACCCCTCCTCCACCAAGGTCACTGTCTATTGTCCAGGGGAATAAGGGAGAGACAGAAAGAGGGGCAGAGGGTTGAGGAAGGGAAGACAGAAGGAGAGCAGGGAAGACGGAGGGAGGGGGAGAGGGCAGTAGAGAAAGAAGTGGAGACAAAGCAGAGAGCAGGATAGGGGTGACAGAGCCTTCTGAAGGGAACAGGAGGGAGTGCTGTGTGGCAGATACACCACGCTGTCTAGTTCCAGGACTCCTGTGTTCTGCTCCCAGTTCTCCCACTCTCGTCTCCTGTGACCTTCAGGAATCTCTTGTGTGCTCGAACCCTCAATTTCCCCTTCTGCGTAGTAGTGATAATACCATGAGCTACAAACCTCCTAAGGGCAGTAAATTAATGCCAACAGGGTTCATGGCTTTGGGATTCCCCACTGAAAGACATTTTCCAGATGGGACAAAGTGCTCCCCTAACACTCCCGGGCAGGGATGCACTAGCATGGGGCAGAGGGGCAAATCCCTAGCAGAGGAAGTTGCCTGGAGTGTGTGACATGCTCTCTTTCCAGGACACAGACAGAGGGTACTTTCAGTCCAGTTCCTCTTCCCCCCCTGTACTGTGCAGTGAAACAAAGCACCAAAGATGCTATGCATCCATCTGGGAGATGCTCATTCTGTCTCTCTCTTGATTTCTCCTCACCTGTATCTAGAGACATAGGGCACATGAATGCTGATGGTCCTGTGTCATGAAGTAATAGGCAGGTTTTTCCAAAAGCCACTGCCAGGCTGGCCCTGGAGGGTGCTCCTTCACTGATTGATTAACACTTGTGACCTGAGGGAGCCAAGACAGACAGCCAGGCAGGCCACATTCATCTCTGCTCTTCCACTGTAGTAAGTCTGCCAGGTGCACCCAGCTCCCCCTGCCTCCTCCCTAGCTCTGTCTCTGGGTTTTTCCTGGCTGACTCAGGGCTCTGTGTCACTGTGCACTACTGCAGGCGCAATAATACACAGCTGAGTCTGATGATGAAAGGTTGATCCACTTTAGTGTGAAATGCCCCATTTGTCTCTCAGCTTGCAGGGGCTCAGCTGTGAAGTTCAACAGACTCTTCTCGTAAGAGTAGAAGAGAGCCTCCAGTGCCTTGCTTCCCTTCTGCCGGTACCAGTACATCCATTTGCAGTCAGTCTGTTTTAATGTACATTGCAGGGTCAAGCTGCTTTGTGGGACCCCCATGAGGAAGGCTGTCTGCTCCACAGGGGCAGAGCCCACACCTGGAAGAAAACAGGATATAGTTTGAGAGAAGTGCACAGCTCCAAGTTAGGGCAGAAACAGGAGAAAGAGAAGGTAGCAGTTTAAAAGGTGTACACTGTAAAGAAAAGTGAGGGTGGATGTGAGGTGTAGGCTGGATACAACGAGAAGAGCAGGGAAAGGAATGGATAAAAAGATGGCCATCTCCTTCCCTGGGCACAAGGAGGAGATTTGCATCCCACTGGTGTTGGCTTAGGTGTGGCAGGAAGTGCTAGACCAGAGAAAAGCTGCCTCATGTGGGAATCATTCACTGCCTCTTGTTCTGGCAAGTCTGGGTGGGCATTTTTACCCACATGCCTCTGCTCCCTTGTGATCCTCTCCTTCTTCCATGCCTTGATACAGATGAGACATAGTACCCAGAGACCACCTTAAACCGTTGTGATGAGACGGTACCTGCTTAAAGTATGTTATGGGCCTGCCTGCCTAATACCCTCCTCGGCTCACTCACACCATACCTGTCCCCAAAAGCAGCAGCATGGAGAAGAGGAGAGGACCCCACATCCTGGCAGCTGACCCTGCTCCGTCTCCTCTCTGTGTTAGGTCCCCTTTCTGCTGCACTTCACAGGGAGCACCTATGCCTCAGGTTTGCTGAACACAGCCTCTCCAAGCTTTGCCTCCTGGGTGACAAGGGGAGGAGTCTGCTGAGGACTGGAGACTGGACCCCTCCTCTGGGATGACGTCTCCAGGCCCGTCATGCAGCAACATGACTATCTTCTGAGTGATGGGGAAGGGGAGATCCCCCAGAGGAGAGGCCACATGAACCTGATGCAATACAGGCCCTGGGTATGGACCCGGCTTCTGCCATCAGACAGTACATTGAACAAGAGTCATATCTCACTCTCGTCCCGTCTCGTCTCATCTCGTCTCGTCTCGTCTCGTCTCTCCTCTCCTCTCCTCTCCTCTTTTTTACTTTAGATTTCCATATCCCACTTAACTGTTCTGCAGTTTTCTCCCTGTTTGTGTGCAAATGCTGGTATCTGTCTGTCAGGCTTTCCTGGCCAGAAGTCAACATACCCTGAAAATATATCATTTTATTGTTCTCATCAAATAACCAGCCAAGGAACTAGCATAATGAGGAGTGGCCTGACTGTGGATCCAAGATGCAGTCAATGCCTGAGACAAGAGCTCCCTCTGCAGACTGGTTGGAGGACTGATGAGAAGGGCTGGGAAGCATGGGGAGGAAACAGGCAGCAAAGGCACAGGAGTCTCCTATGGGCCAGAACCCGGTGAGGCAGGGCTTGCATAGAGAGGCAGGAATGTTTGATGGGGGCAAGGGAAGGCTGCTGGTGGGCAAGAAAAAGGAGGCCATGCCATTAATAAGGTGGTGTTTTGTGGAGTGGTGTCTGCACTATTGGTGGTTATTGATATTACTTGACTTCCACTGTAGTAGACAACTGCCAGGTGCCTCAAAGCCTGAAGGCATCTAAGCTCCACTCCACTGCTCTCCATGGTTCCCTTCCCTCCTTCCCCTCCCCCAGGTATGAAATGTGTTTGAATCTGGGAGATTTTTGTAACTGTCTACCCTCTAGGAGCTTGCTGTGTTTGTGCTGCAGGTGCAGTGGAGAGTCTGGGATTGAGTCATATCCTCCATGCGCAGTTCTAGCTTTTTGTCACTTTGTGCTGGAGATACCAGCTCATCTAGCCATAGGTTGTAGCTTTCAAGGTGCGTCAATTCACTGATGCTGGCATTCCCCAGCTCACTATTAAATAGTGGGGCGATTGCTCTACAAGTGTGCTTTTTGCACCTGAAAGAAAAAAAGTGTGGATTTTCCAGGGAGGTGATGAAACTTTCTGAAACAGTCAGGCCAACCAAGCCCAAGTAACTGCTGCAGGAGACCCAAACACTGAACCTGTCTGGGAACCACCAGTCACTAGAGGGATACATATTAAGATTTAATTTAGTGACAACTTGTTGGGGGCAGGGAGGGATGGCAGCGAAGAGAGAGAGAGAGAGATTGAGGGAGAAACCTAATTGTGCCATCTGTGAACAATGAACACCACAACACCGCAGAACACCAAACCAAGAGACACCCACAGGAACAACCCAGCCGAGACAGGTGACGAG